>NC_064641.1:300369985-300679585 GCF_023864345.2 Schistocerca serialis cubense
GTTAAACTTGAAGGACATGAAAGGGACGCCACAACTGAGAAGGGAGTGAGACAGTTTTAGCCTAACCTCAATTTCATTCTTTCTGTACACTGAACAAGCAGTAAAGGAAATTTGGGAATGGAATGGAAGTTTAGGAAAAGAATTAAAACTTTGAGGTCTGCCGACGTCACTGCAATTTTGTCCGACAGCAAAAGAGAATGGACAGCGTCTTGAAAACAGGTTATAAGTTGAACAACAAAAGTAAAACTAGGGTCATGGAATGAAGCCAAATTAAATCAGACAATGCTGGGATGCATTTG
Organism: Schistocerca serialis cubense; assembly: GCF_023864345.2. Taxonomy (NCBI): domain Eukaryota; kingdom Metazoa; phylum Arthropoda; class Insecta; order Orthoptera; family Acrididae; genus Schistocerca; species Schistocerca serialis. The sequence goes on from NC_064641.1 coordinate 300,370,285, forward strand.
GGGGATGGGGGGGGGGGGGGGCAGAAAGCCCCTTTACATGATTACATAATACAGTTCGACATGTACATAAACATTACGAGTTCAAAAACAATACGGAAATAGTATACTTGTTTACTGTTGTTGAGCAGATCACCTCTTTTGTGATCAATTGAACAATCGCCGATGAAGTCAACCTGTAAGCATTCTACAGTATTAGGCATACAGTGATTGCTCACACGGGACTACATATGCAAATACTTTAACGTTTCTTGCTTTTGGCCAACCTCAGTGAATGAGTTGAGCTATCGAGATTTCGAGTAACATATGCTCACATGAGAAATGCTGCTCGCACACCTGCTGGACGCAAATGATAAAAATTAAAAAAAGTGATTTCTCTGACGCAGAGATTTAGCGTACCTCACAACAAAATCTGATTTTTTTTGTAGGGGAGGTGGCGGGGGGGGGGGGGGGGGGGGTGGGGTGGGGGGAGGGCAAAAGACAATCCACACTTTTATAATGAAATCACGAGCAATCTGCCGCATGTTATGATTTGGGCGGGGTTAACGACGGACCGTCAGCTTGGACCATATTTCTTTGATGATCTTTTGAACCAGCACAGATATCATCGCACGATTAACACACGGTTGCTTCCAGAATTAAGGGCTAGAGGAGAGCTGACATCGTTACAATTCAACAAGAGTGAACTCCACCACATTTTGCCCTTAGTGTCTCGAAACAGCTAAATGAACTGTTTCCAAAGTGGTCGATTGGACATGAATAAGACCTTCCACAGCACTGCTGCCATGGATTCCACAAAGCAGTGCAGTGGACGACACCATCCTCTCCGTGCCCAAAAAAAAAGCGCACAAAGTTCACAGCAACTGTAAGTCAATGCTGATAATCTTTTGTCATTCATGGAATTATTCATAAGGGATTTCTTCAATATTGTTAGACAGTTTCTGGGAAGTCTTACTGTGATGTTTCGAGGAGACTGTACCCACCTACCCTTATTGTCTGATCTAGCCCTGTGTGATTTCTTCCTCTTCTCGAAAGGGGACGGGCGGTATTTTCAATCCACAGAAGAGATTGGAGTGGAAATTTTACTAATTTTAACATAATTAACTTCCAGCACAGCTTCGACAATGGGAAAATCGCTGAAAGTCTTGCATACAAATGCGAGAGGACTGATTTGAAGGTGAAAATTTAGAGTCAAGGTACGGCTTTGCACGGATATTCTCGAAAATTTTGGACAGCACACCGTATTTCGACTTCTTTAAGGTGGACGGTGCCTCTTAACCTCACTTTCACCGTTCAGTATCATGCTGGCCGACGAGGCATTACGTCGACGTTTCTGTTCCGTAGGGGTCCGTTGACGTCCAGTGTGAGTCGCCCAGAAGCAAACGCGGCGCGCGACCACGACTGCGGCATTCCGCGCTGCTGGAGCTCCGCAGACCGCAGGGCATCCGTCTATGAGCGGCGCTCGGGGTGTAATTCCAGCATCACTCATCACTAATATTGAATCCCGTGGGCGTGCGTTATTGCGCCGGCTCTTTCCCCCATCTCTATCTGCGCGCCGCGCCGTGTCGTGCCATGCTGGCTGGCGTGCGGGTGCCTACGGTAGTAATTTTGCAAGCATCACATTAAAGTTAGCTGGCACTGCGGTGGCGACGGCGGCGGGGGAAGAGGGAATTATTAGCAGCCTTTGGTGGCACCTAGTGTCCCCAGTTGTAATCTAGCAACTCAAATTGTGATGGGCTTCATTAGTCTGTCCCGAAATGAGACTGACCAGTCCCCGGAGGGGCGCGCGCCGGCCGCCCGGACAGAGACAGTAATAGCGGCCAACACGGGCGCCGGCGTACAGCTCCCGGGCGCGCCTAATGAACGGACCTCACTGGACCGGACTGCTCCGCTCTGGCCCCGTTACGGCATACAGCCAGTGCACACTCTGAAAGGATGCGCATCCTCTGATAAACTTACCACAGATATGCGACCATTCACCGTGCACTTTTCGTTCTTAAATACTCTTTGCTAAGTAACATCCTTCCCGTTTTTATGTGTGGTTCCAGCGGCAGTAAATTTCTTAAAGGGAGTCATTTTCCTGTCTAGCCTGTACTTATATTTTGATAAACACATTATTTATTTTCACGCGATTAGCTGATTTCTCCCCTTGATCATTATCAAGCTACAATGCAATAAAAATTGTCATGCTTACGGAGTATTACACTTCCCTGTCACATTCATGTGATCACGTGTCAAAAGCCTGATGCGGCACGTGCAGGAAGAGAGTCAATGAGGTTTTTGATATCACTTATCGATACCACCCCCATGGAGTCCTGCAGCTGGTAACAGAACTGCAAGATTCCGTCAGACGCCAACAGTGGTCGCATGGGATCTGTCGAACCCAACAGTGCCCACACCTCCAGCGGCTCTAGACTACCGAGAGCCCTCTGCCTCCACTCTTACCCGCTCCCGCTTGGAGTCTCTTCGCCAAGGGACGCTTGGACGACGCCACCAATTAGTTCGCGTCATGTAGGAGGGCGGCCCAATTTTCAGCCGTTCTGCGATCCAGCTCCATAAGATTCATTCTCTCTCCGCGAGTTACAGACTGCGAGAATATCTCTTCCGCACGCTACGCTGTTCAGGTACATGGCGACAATGCGGTTTCTTTCACAGAGCGACCAAATTATTCATTAGATGTCCATGTTACTTCCTTGTTGCAGTACGGCTGTGAATGTGTATCTGAAAACGTTTTAGCGCGATTGCCAAATAAACGTGAAGTTGCTCACAAGCGACTTTTAATCAAATTGCGTACCTTCTCAGCTGTGCGACTGGCTTCGTGATTTCCTGTCAGAAAGGTTACAGTACGTAGTAACTGACGGAAAATCATCGAGTAAAACAGAAGTGATATCTGGCGTTCCTCGAGAAAGTGGTATAGACCCTCTGCTGTTCCTGATGTACATAAACGATTTAGGAGACAATCTGAGCAGTCCTTTTAGATTGTTTGCAGATGGTGCTGTGATTTATCACCTAATAAAGTCATCTGATGATCAAAACAAATTGCAAAACGACATAGACAATATTTCTGTTTAACGCGAAAAATGGCAATTAACTGTAAATAATGAAACATGTGACGTCATTCACATGAGTGCTAACAGGAATCCACTAAACTTTGCTTACAGGGTAAAACACACAAATCTAAACTTAAATTGGAACGATCACATAGATAATGTTGTGGGGAAAGTATCAAATACTGCGATTTATCGGCAGAACACTTAGAAAATGTAACACTCTACAAAACAGACCGCTTACACTACCTTCCTTCGTCCGTCCTCTTCTGAAGGATTGCTGTCGGAGGATTTGGGGGCGGGGGGCGGGGGGGGGGTTGTTTCCGTGTTTTCACATCAGATAGGATTGACGGAGGACATCGAAAAAGCACAAAGAAGGGCAGCTATGTTTTGTATTATCGCGAAATAGGAGGAGAAAGTGCCAGGGGTATGATACGAGAACTGGGATGGCAACCATTTCGTTGCAGCAGGCTTTTCTCATGAAATTTCAATCACCAACTTTTTCGGAGTGTAAAATATTTTGTTGGCACCCACATACATAGTGATGAATTATCATCACAATACAATAAATCAGCGCTCGAAAGGTAAGATTTCAAGCGTTTGTTTTTCCCGTGCGCTGTTCGGGAGAAGAACTGTAGAGAAATAGCTTGAAGGTGGTTCGATACACCCTCTGCCAGGCACTAAATCGGAAATGTAGAGTAATTGTATGGATGTAGATGCTACGCAAACGGGCGAGGTGGTTTATGTACCGCATTTACAACTTATTAAAATGTAAACCTGAAAGCGAAACTGCTATTTTTGACATTCCGAAGACTCGAGAGCGAACTGCAGAAGCACGTGTCGGCAAGAGAACTGTACACAGAGTAGTAATAGAAAGTGTAGCCTTGACAGCATCGAATTCACTAGAAAGCTGTAACACAAACGGATGGTTCTGACAGTATTTTAAAGCGTTCCATGTTTGAATCATATATAAGTAAGGAATACCCGATATCACAACTAGTTACAGTAATGGATAAGCAGATTGGTCTCAAAGGCAGCGCTTCGTAAATGCGAAGAATTTTAAAATACATTGGTTTCAAACATGTTAAGAAGATAGTTTAACTGAAAGAGTTGAGATACGTGCAGCACGAACCAGATTCCTTATAAAGACAGGCGATACAAGAGGAGGACGTAGTTCAAATGTGTATAACAACATTGATGAAGCCTGGGTGAAACAATCATTCCATGAATAACTGCTCGAAAATCAGTCATGGTACTGGTAGTTTTACAGTTCCCATAGGAAAAGGTTCTAGGATAATTCTGTTGATACTAAAAAATATGGTAAAACACTGATAATTTTTACGATAGTCTATTGCACCCGTGTTTGCTAGTAGTAATTCTCGTTTCCGCACAGTGATTTACATTGAATTAAAGTCGAACACACCCGCATACAAGCATTACACACGTTTTAAAAAATTATGTGAAGTAAAATCGCAATAAATGGCAATTATTGCAACACTTTTCGATAATATTGTCGTTAGACAGTCGTCATTTAGAGAAAAATTGTACTTGACGTCTTCACAAAGCTTCGTCAGCTGTTCTCGCCTTCCAATGTAATAGAATTACTGTGGAGCAGTGGAGGCACGTCAATATGTGAAGCAAGGTTTCTCCAATGTAGACGATTGATCGAAATAGGTTTTAAAATGTATTATTCCTCTCATCCTCTCACAAATTTGTACGTAATAAGATGTACCTAAGGCAAATGAACCTGATTTTGTCTGCAGCAACATGGCTCAGCAACAACTTTTGTTTGCCTAGTTTCTGCCGCCACGCACTCTCAGACCTCATCCCTTCCACGCTTCACAATCGCTTCGCCTCCATGCGACGAAACGTCGTCCTATGTGAAGCGGGCTATCCATGTTGATATTGTAATTGCTGGACACTGTTCCTTGCTGCTTTATTTGTAATGAGTCTTCGTTCGCTAGGACAAAATCTTCTGTTTGTTGTGTTATCTGCTCGTTAGTCATTTCTGCTCCTGTCCAGCTTTCCTACAACGCCACTTACCGCACCATTCTGTAGCCCACCTATCCTTACAACTGTGTACGAAGTCGTACACAACAAGGCTCTGAAAGGGATGTGGACCCATGATAATCTAGTGCCATGGCCAGCTGCGCTAGGTTTCTCGTTTGAGGATCCATGGCGTGATCGAGGTGGGTCCACAGATTCTCAATTGGATTTAAATGCGTAGAGTTTGGTGGCCAGGGGAGTCCGGTAAACTCAAGTTGGTGCTCATCGAACCACACACGTACCTCAGAGCTTTGTGCCACGATCAACTGTTCTCCTGTTAGATGCCATCATGCTAAGGAAAAACAAATTTCTTGTAGAGGTGGACATGATCCCCAAAGATAGTTTGCATACTTGTGTTGATGCATTTTGCCTTACAGAATGGCGAGATCAGCCAGAGGAAGCGCTCCGGTCTAGACCCTTCCTACGATTGTTGTAATGTGTTTGCTTTCAGATGTTTCACGCCGTCGTGCAAACAGCCATCAGTCCGATGGAGCACAAAATGTGTTTCATCTGAAAAGGTCGCCCGTCGCCACTGAGTGGATATCGAACTGCGGTACTGGCGTGCAAATTCCAACCTTCGTCCGCCGATGAAGAGCAGACAGTACGGGCGCACGAACTACGTGCCTGCTGCATAGGCCCGTATGCAGCAACGTTCGCTGGAGACACTGTTGGTAGCCCCTTGGTTCGTCTGGGTGGTCAGTTGCTCAGTAGTTGCTCGTCTATTCGCCTGTACACATCTACGCAGCCGTCGTTCCCCCCTGTCATCGATGGCCCGAGGTGCATCACAGTTGCCTTGGCGCCAGTTTTGGATAGACTCAGTTTGCCATGCACGGTATACTTTAACCACGGCGGCAGGCGAACAGTTTAGGAACTCCGCTGTTTAGGAAATGCTTCCATCTTTGGCCCGAAAGCCAATGATCGTGACCTTTTGGACGTCAGATAAATCGCTCCGTTTCCACATTGTGACAACTGCACTCTCTGCGTCCCCCGACACGCTTTATATACCCTCCACGGCTAGTGCTGCCGTCTGCGAGTGGTTACAACACGCTAACGTTAGTTGTCACATTAATGTAACTGAATTGTGTATATTCCAGAGATTTACGGGGGGGAAAGCTAATGAATTTTTCACAGTGGCAAAACCCACACAGGATTGCGCTTCTTCCATTTTATACATGGAGTTCATACCTGCTATTGTGTGAAACTCTGATCAGGGGCGCCATTATATGTCGCTTTCTACTACAGTGCATAACCTAACAGGCAGAAAGCCTAATAACTTTTTTTTATGTAGCTTGATATTGACCAAGGGGGCAAAATTGACTGCTGTATAATGAATTAAAGTGTTTTTCAAATTAAAAGAAAAATCTATGCAGGAAAACAACTTTAACACATGCAATACCAAAGCGTTTTCTTAACATCCATTACCAAGGCTGTGTTACTTTATGCCCACCGTAAAACACATCTGTAATTACAGAGGTACTGACGTGTTAGTGGGATCTAGAACACGAAAACATAATTTACCACACGCTCAGCAACACCAACGCCCATTTGGTGGTGGACGTACTTTACACACACCCTAAAAAATTAAAAAATGCAAATTTGGCTAATTGTTGTTGAATTTTACTTTTTAGGGCGATACTGACGTGTAAGCAAGACTGAAAAATACTGAAAATGACACTCATGAGGGAAAGTGAAATCCGCTACTATGACTTAAGTCTTTGGTTTATATTTAACAGAAGAATTTAAAACATTTATGCAATCAGGTAGAAGTAGTCATTCTAAACAAATATTTTCCAAAATTTTATATTAACTAATTGACTATAATACAATATTTTCTAAAGATGGACATAAAACAGTAACCCCCTTTGGTATTGCGAGGGTTATCTAATATCTTCGCATTTTTTTAATGCTTGATGACAAAAGCGCCATACCGGAATGTAGCAAGTGTATTCATTCGGTTGTGCGGTAAATGCGGTGTCTACATATACTCAGAAACAACTAAAACATCTTTCAATGCTGCAAATACCGCTAATCGTTTCTTTACTGACGCGAAAGTACATATGATATTACCATGTCATCGGCAAACGGACCACACATGACGCACGCCACGAGTACATTTCATGACGTAAAAACACCTCAATTCACACGATGACGATTGCTTGATCATACAACGTTTAGAAGAATTTAAAATAAAAGTGACTAACGTAGTAAATGGTACATTTGCGTACTTCCCGCCCTTGTTTCAAAAGCTAAATTGTTCCTTACATTTTGCAGCGCTTTTATTAATTTTGCAGTCGTTATAGGTCACCAAAAGGCTCCTTTATCCGAATTTATAACCTCTAGCAAAGTAACCTAACTTTATGAAAACAATGTTGTCGAGCAACTCTATTCTTAAATAAAAACGGTAATTAGCTACAGCCTTCAAACGTTTAACCTAAAAAAAAAAAACAGTTTTTCCTGTATGCTGGTATTTTTTCCTGTATACTGGTATATTAGCTGCATCTTTTGCCATACCGTCCTGCAGTTAACGTGCAGGGCGTCCCACTCCAAAGAGGCCCTACAAATATGTGTAGTAATTCCGCTGTAATTGCTCCGTATAATTTGTGGCGTTTGATGTGACAAACTCTGCACTCTGCGAAACTGTTTGACGCAACAATGTGTTTCAGCGCGTCGCTGTGGCCAGAGCTCAGTGTTCAGTTTAGTGACAATATTTCGCTGTTCTCTGGAAGAGCGCGTGTTTTTTGTGACACAATATTGGATTACTGGTTGCATTAAGACATGTCAGCGAATGTTTGTTGAACGGTTCGTTGACCAGCATACACAGTCTACATGCTGCATACAAAAGTCAGTGAACAAGATAGAGAGCAGTGGAACAATGGTGGATCTTCACGGTGGGCGACGGCCGCCATCATCGGAAAAAAAGTGACTGACGTGAAACGATTTTTCACCTCGACGTTTATCTCAGACATGTGGAATGTCACGGAGCACGTTGCACAGCTGCGGAGAAAGCTGCTATGTAACCATCAAGACCACCTACAATAAATCAGACCTTAAGGCAGATATCGATAGTTGACAATATGGCGGAAATCGTGGGGGAAACAAACCAGCGTGCTTGTGTTTCCATAACATGTGAGTGTAACATTGTATACATGACGTTCAAGAGAAGCGAAATCATTTATTACTACCTGTTATTTATGTTATATGCTGTGAATGTCGTCACAAGTGCTACTCTAGTATTTATTTTCTAGATTCTGTAGTAAGTTCAGCATAATTTAAAGTGTAAACTGTTCTTGCTTTGGATTGTAACTGTTGTAGGCCTATACCAGGATGTAAATCCAATTACGGCAAAACATACGATACCACAACATTTAAGTTTCCCAAAGAAACAGCACTGAGGAACAAATGGATTAAACTAATTCATAGAGATAATTTTGAAGTGAACGATAAAACTGTGGTATGCATTAAGCATTTTGAACCTCAGTTTGTGGTTAGGAAAGATTTTTCCTGTGGAAAATAGTGAACAAATACGTGTGCCACGAAAAATACCAAAACTAACAATGATGCAATTCCAACTATCTTTCCTAATCAACCATCTTATCACACAGTACCAGTTCCTAAGGAAAAGAAGCATCCTGAAGATCGTGTTCAACAGCTACTGGAACTTGATGAATGTAGTTTCAGTAATTGGTGCGAAAATGACAATATACCTGACTTTCAGCATTTCAAAAGCGAAGTGCAGAAAAGGAATGTTTGTCCATTTACACTTTTAGTAAAGAATGACTATGTACCTTTCATTAAATTATAGTATGATTCTTCAGTGATGTGCTTCAAGATATCAAGTTCCTTGGAAGTAAAAGTTTTTCACAAAAATGTGTGTTTGTTTACAGAAACCTTGATATGGATACTACAGTCTGGGGAGAAAGAGAACTTGAAATGTGACAAGTGGACGAAATTTGACAATCTGGTGAGTCACCTAAATGGTTTCACAGATAACTCTATTGGCACCACTGACAAGATTATAATTTTAGTCAATGTTCTCAAACAAGCACTGAAAGCTGGTAGTGATTTTGATGCTGAAATAGCACCTAAAATAGAATTTGTTTTGGAGCAATTACAACTTGCAATAACAAAGCAAAGTAGATATTCTCCTGAGGTTTTGATATGGGCGGCAACCATTTGCTTTTCATTTCCTGGTGCCCACCATCACTTGAGAAAAACAAATGTGTTAACATTACCTCATCCTGTCTATTTAAGGCAGTTTCTATGCAAAATGGATCCAAATAAACCTTGTATTGGTCCATCACAGGCAGCTTTTTTGAGGGAAAAAACAAATTTCTTCAGGAAAGTGACAAGGTAATTTCAGTGATGCTAGATGAAGTTCATGTTCATTCAAAATTCTCTTATAAGGAAGGAAAGATACTTGGTGTTGCTGAGAATACTTCAGATACTACAACAGCAGGTACAATGCAGGATTTCATGGCATCATCTTTACATTCTGATTATAATGAAGTAATAGCTCTCTTTCCTGTAAACATTCCCATGATGGATGAAGATTTGAGAGTCTTGTTTGTACTGCTAGCTACACCAGCAAAACAGTGCTTGAAAAGGTGGAAAATGTTCAGTTTGTGAAGAAATCTTACAGAAAGAGGATGAAATTTTGTTGCAGTGTGAAACCAAAGAACTCCTTTCCTATTTCAACCAACTGAATCGTGGGGGACTGAAGTGCCCTGCTTCTATAAATATTTCCTTGCGTTGTAATCTATATAAACTTTCGCAGGTTCTGATTAGCAGCACATATGATCCAGAATTTCTCAAACTTGAAAATCAAAGAGACGCAGTACTTGCCTGAGCAGCTGAATTGTGTGAAAATGCCATTAGTGACGTCAGTGATGTGTATAAATGTGGCATTCCTTTAAAGACAATCAAGAAAAGTATTAAAGTGCTTTCAAATATTTTTATAAATAATTACACAATATAATTGAATGAAAAGTGTGTTTCAAAGGTAATTGCTCGAACACGAGTAAAACAAAAAAGAGGAACTCGTGAAGACATTGCAGCAAAAATAACAAAACGCAAAGTGGCCAAGCTGAGCAGCAAATAAATCCAACAGGTGTTCAAAATCAAACCACTTCTAGCATATTACATAATGACAGTGACTAGAATTAACTGCATATTGTTTAATACAATTTTGAGCTTGAGTTACATGCTTCACTTATTGTTGTTATGTAGCTTCTATTTTGCAAATTATTATTAGTGTCCAAAAATGCCATTTACATTCGTTGTGTAGTAGTAGTAGTAGTTTGAATTTGATTTTGAGTTGCATCTCCAAATTTTACTTCGTCATAGTACTTATTACGTAATTTGTGACGTTAGTAACAACTATTTATTTAAGTTTGAATATAGAAAACTACGTAACAATACGACATTTTTTACGCAATTTAGAATCTACTTTCCATTTATGAAGTTTGTAAATAATTCGTATTAGGGTACCACTGAAACACTTGGCCTAAGACTGCCGCCATCTTGGTTTCTGTGTTGTGGTCTGATGTATTGTAGGTGGACTTGGTAACCATACGGCATAACCCGTATCACTTCAGGCATGAGTGGGGGGGAATATCTCCATAGTCTCGGATGTTACTGAAATTAGCATATGTTAAAATTCAGGAGTAAGTAATAAGTAAGAAACATGTATTTTTTGTTTCCTCAAAAAAGATTCCTGCCCCAAGATACAGGCCTCCAAAGATGACACTGCGAACACCATTTTGAAGATGCGAATTTCGGAAAATTTTTTAAAATGCTGTACCTCTGTAACAGTTCTAGATATTTTGTTAGAGATGTTTTTTATTTGAAAGATAATTGCTTTATGATTACAATGGTATCCTCCTTTTTGACATCTATCAAAGTTCTTTTACTGTCCCCTCTTGAATTTTTTTTATGATCAACAGAATTTTTTTTTTCCAAAATGCCAATCGATAAAAGTTAGATTTTTCTGTTTATTAGTACCATGTAGTAGCATATTCTCTGTAAAGGAGAGCTTGCACTTTTAAGTTGGACACGTTTTATTTTAAAAATCTTTTTTTAACTTTCAAAGTTAATGTATGTCTTCACTGACGTTGTAACAAAAAAATTAGTAAGAAACAATGTTTATATCTATTGTCTTTGTTGCAGATATTTCTTTTTATTTTCATTGTTGCAGATATTTTTTGCACTTTCATTGTTGCAGATATTTTTGCACTTTCATTGTTGCAGATATTTTTTGCACTTTCATTGTTGCAGATATTTTTTGCACTTCGTTGGTCTCAGTTTCTTTGTCGTGGTTGTTCATTGCAGGTTTTAGTTGTTCAGTGCTATTTTGTTTACTGAAGAGGCTTCTAAGAAATCTGAGACCATCCAGTGACTTCTGTGTTTTCGTGAGGAATTTGCCAGTTGACAGAATTGCAGTGCATTTTGTGAAAAGGACTGTTTGAAATGTCTTCTGACTGGGGCCATAGGAGAGTGAAATGTGCTCACTATTTGCATATCCACAAAAGAGTGATATATAAGACAAACAAATAAAAGACAGACTTTGTTCAGGTTGGGAATAAGTGCTCTCATTTGAAGACTCTGTTTCAAAATGAAGATGTTTCCTAAGACGACTTTTTGTGTTCTAAATGTTTTGACAGAATAACAACAAAATAGTATCTGAACAAGGTGAAGCCTCCCATGGTGCAGATGATACAGATTTTGCATCAATAGAGGAAGAATTAAATACCCTGAATTAGTCAACTACAGGGGTAGGTGTTATTCCTGTTAAGAAACCGTGTTCAGTGAGGTCGAGACATAAGCTCTATGCATCAAGAAAGCACAGAGAAATTACTAAACCTATGGATGGATACACCACAGCAAAACTGACCACACTCTTCAAAGTATAAATTCCATCTTCAGAAGAAAATGAACCATAGCACTCTTTCACCCCTTGCCAGGAATTTTTCACATATATCAAAATGGCTCTGAGCACTATGGAACTTAACATCTGTGGTCATCAGTCCCCTAGAACTTAGAACTACTTAAACCTAACTAACCTAAGGACATCACACACATCCATGCCCGAGGCAGGATTCGAACCTGCGACCGTAGCAGTCGCGCGGTTCCGGACTGAGCGCCTTAACCGCGAGACCACCGCGGCCGGCTCACATATATCAATTCAGCTGTTGAGTACTGTGCATCCTACAGTGAAAAGGTGGACGTTTTAACTAATATTCCAGAGACATTTTCAAATAAAACAATTTTGAACCACGTTCCATCAGAATCAAAGTACATGGTAGACTAATCAAGAAATGTGAGGGCTGTAAAAAGTCTTTGGAAGACCAGATCCCTATTATGGTCATCCTATAGAAGCAACTCAAGTTCAAATAGTGCAGTCATTTTATCTGGAAGATAAATGGGACTGTTGTCGCCAGAGTGTCAACAAAAAAGACACTATATCTGTGACAGTTGAAGATAAAAAAGTTGTGAAAGTGAAGAGGTACAGGATTCGCAGTATTAAAGAAACTTTTGCAATTTATAAGGGCAACTATACAACTTCATACTGGAAGATCAAAATTTTATGCGCTACGACTTAAGTGGGTAGTTTCACACCCACCTACTGCGCGAATTTTGAACTTTGGGTGGTAACTTTGAAGAACTTACTGGAGCACGTGACATATGACACCTTGGTTGGGCGTGTGAAGTCATTAGTAATCTGTGATGTAAAGCGAGATACGTATTTCACGAATGTGGTGACTGCCTGCAAAGGGAGCACTGTCTCAACAGACACTTGGACTGGAAGCTATAGCAGATAACACCGCAGAAATTACACGTGACATGTGAGGAAAATAAATTAAGAAAACTGTTGCCTTTGACAGTTTCATTGATGAACTTGGTAAATGGTCAGTGAAAGCAGTGACACCAGCATCTGAAGAAACTGCAACAACACATTGCAGAAGTCAAAGTGCGTGTACAGGCTGAAGAACTATGTTTAGTGCCTCACTATGATTTTGCTGAGAACTGGTCCATAACTCTCCCACAATAAGTACAAGGGCATCATTAGAGTAATGACCATGTTTCTATTTCTGCAGGAGTGACATTTTCAAAACAAGACCATAAATGTTGCAGCTAAAAGTGATGACACAGGACATGACTCAGCACATGCTTTGCTAGCAATGCGCAAAATTCAACTGCAAATGGGCAGAGAAGATCATCACTATTTCTGATGGTGCTCCTAGTCATTTTGAAAATAATTACCTGCTCTTTGAAATGGGTAAGTCGCTTGTGCCAACTGATTGGGTATACAGTGCTACTGGTCACGGGAAGGGGCCTTGTGATGGTGTAGGAGGCCTGCTGAAGCACCAAGCTACAAAACATAACTTTCCAGACCAAATACAAGTGTGATTCAGAATGCTGAGGACTTTACTAGAGTCGTGAAATCTTAGCGAAAGTAATTCAGAAGAGACATTTTTTAACTAAAAGTGATGGGCGAACTCATACTGCGCGTACTTTAAAGAGCAAAGAAATTTTGTCCATTTGGCAAACACCTCAGAAGCAGCAGAATAAGATTCAAATGGTTCACAACCTGAGAAGGGGGATGTCTGTGGTGTTTAAATGACTGTGATTGCAGAGATTACAGACACCAGTTATGAGTTAAACAAAACTGCAGTGAACTTCATGCTACCACATGGACCAGCTGCTGGATATAGGTTCCAGCCAGCTGCTGGATATACGTTTCCAGCTGAAGGACAGCAAAATGCAATCAGTGCAGACTTCCTGTTCACAAAGTTTTGAGGACTGTAAGTGCTCCAGTTCCTATTGGTTCAAAAGGTTGGTTCAAATGGCTCTGCGTACTATGGGACTTAACTTCGGATGTCATCAGTCCCCTAGAACTTAGAACTACTTAACCAACCTAAGGACATCACACACATCTATGCCCGAGGCAGGATTCAAACCTGTGACCGTAGCTGTCTCGTGGTTCCAGACTGTAGCACCTAGAACCGCTCAGCCACTACGGCTGACGGTTCAAAAGGAAGGCATCACTCTATATCAAAGGAAGATACTGAAGCAGTGGAACACTTTATGGCTCATTGACTGGCTAATTTCAATACAAAACAGAATGCACAGAAGTCATATAAATTGAAACCTTCAAGTCTTTGGACCTTTCACATACATTTTGGGACCAGTGAAAATGCTTGAAAAATGAGTCTCTTACTCATCTTTCAAAACTAAAATTATGTTAAATAAGGCTAGGTTTTGATTTTTATGAGCCTGTTATTTGATAATGTAATAAAAAACGGTTTTATGCATGGCAAAAATTTCAGTTGTTTATAAAACCTGTTCAACCTAAAAGTGGGAGCTCTCCCTTTCATGGAATGTAGAACTAATAGTACTAATCAACAGAAAAAAATCAAAATTTTATGGATTGGCATTTTTTAAAAATTTTGCATAAATTATAAAAAGGTTCAGAATGTTTTTGTAAAAGAACTTTGACATGTAAGTCCAAATGGAGGATTTCTTTGTAATCGTAAAGCAATTATCTTTCAAATAAAAAAAAATATCTAGAACCGTTCCTGAGATATAGCATTTTAAATTTTTTTTCCAAAATTCACATCTTCAAAATGGTATGCACGGTGTCATCTTTGGAGGGTTGTATCTCAGAGCAGTTTTTTTTTTTTTGGAGAAAACAAAAAGATTTGTGTTCCTTACTTAGTCCTTAATTTTCACATGCGCTATATTCAGTAACATCCGAGACTATGAAGGTAAGACTTTTATTGGCTGCCTGAATTGATATGGACTATGCCATACGGGTTTACAGTTTTCCAAGAACTGAATGTCAATGACAGAGACAAACGCATTATATTTTTCCATTGGTTTCAGCAATTTATTGCACAGAGGCTAGGAATAATGCAGTAGACATGGTTCAGTGATGAGGTTTGGTTCCACCTCTCTGGCTCTCAGAATACATGTTTGTGGTGAAATGAAACTCCACATGCACTGTTCGAGCAAACCCTACATTCCCGAAAGTTTGGCGTGGTCTATGCATCACCGTATCATATCAACGAACCAATTTTCTTCTTCTTCTTCTTCTTCTTCTTCTTCTTCTTCTTCGAGTCTGCTGTGAGAAGCGCTGTTTACATCAAAATGCTTCGGGAATTTGTGAACGAGTTGGATGACTAAGAACTACTCTTGGCTGGTGCAAACAGGATGGCGGCATATGTCACATCTCGAGTGACCGTAGCTGAGGCCGAACCATTTCAAAATGGCGTGTTCAATTGTGTTTACAAATCGACGGTAGTCATTTCCAGGAACTTTCGTGATTCACCTTTTTTTACCAACGAACAAGGTATGGCTTGTTCATTTCATTTCACTTTCTGATTTTTGTGCAAAGTTTTTAAGTGTAATTTAAGCAAATGTATGTATGTCGAGCTGCTTTCAAGTGGGACACCCTGTAGAAAGCTCATGTCAGAGTCATACATGTGTATGCTTAAAATTAATGTAACAAACGTTCAATTCGTTTTGTTGAATTTTGAAGCTCTTGCCCTTTTCCAGTGTTTACGAAATACTTTTTAAAATCTTCTTCTGCTAAGTGAAAAATATTTTTCTTTCCTTTTTACACACACAAGTATTTGAAGTTATTCGCGATGATTACGGAGCCCCATTTACTTACGGCACACAAGTCAATAAATGGATGGTACAGCTGTTAGAACATCGTACTTTAATTCCTGATCGGTGAGGTTCAAATCATCAACCGTACATTCTGACTAGTTTTTAGTGGTTTCCTTAAATCACTAAGATCAATGCAAAGATTGTGTTGAAAAACATCATAAATTCTTCCCCAGTATTTATCAAATACGAGTTCGCACTCTTTCTCGAATGACTGCCGTTCAAGGGACTTTAAAAAAGCGTTTCTTCCTTTCTGGTACACATATGAGCTTGGTTTTTGTATACATTCCTTTTCTGTTTTGATATACGAGGTTTGTCCCGTGAAGTTTGTGACAAACACACACACACACACACACACACAGACACACACACACACACACACACACACACACACACACACTCACACACTTTTAGAATATTCTTCCCTGCAGTCGCTATTATTCACCATGCGCTTTTGGCATTGTGGAATAAGAAATGCACTGACTAGGTTTTTAGCCAATAAAGAAATGATTTGTTTAAATCATACCAGAATGACAGAGCAAACAACTTCTGATTTGTAGGAAAAGGTGACCATTACTGGGTGCAATATCATAGTTTTTGTGGGACACACATTCTGGAAGCCTCTGAGTTCATATTCCGGTCGGGGCAACAACATTTTGGTTTCTCTAAACCCGCAAATGGTAACCCGATCTTGTGTTCTTTTGCAAATGACCTAATCTTCCTCAGGACATCTGATCTCATCCCTAATGGGCACATCTGAGTCATTACTGAAAGAGATGTTTGCATCTATGACCCAGGTCCTACCGATCTCCATGAGTTGTGGGCGCCAGTTGTGGACTAGGAAGGCTACCCCCTGGCTTTTTACTTGCCTAGATATGTTTCACATGACGACAGGTTCCCACCGTCAGCAGGGTGAATGAGTGCTACACGCTACTGAAAAGGTGTTTCGTATTCAATTGGTTCCGAGTATATATAATTCAGTAGACTTAGTAGCTTACCTAGTGCTCAACTGATCGATATAAATACGGAACAAGGATTTTTACTAATAATCTATGACGTAAGCTTTGCCAACGGTTACCCTGTGTAACTGGCTGTAACTGTCATATGGCAGCAAAATTTGGTAGGTATGCTAATGCCTTAATGCGGAACCAATTTACGCTGGAAAAAAATTAGTTCCAATTTTGACCACTAGGTTGCAACTTCGGCGCCGTATGGCATCTCGACATCTACAGCGCTCATATTGAACAAACTGTACAAGCAGCTATTATTTATAAAGTCAACGTAAACTTTTCTTGTTTCACGTTTTCTCTCCTCATCCCGTTCCTGATCTTCTACATATGGAAAGGCTTCTATACGTCTTTCTATCATTCACAGAGCCCAATTTGCACCTGGAGGCCAAAATTGGAACAAATGTTTTTCCTACATAAATCAGTTCCACACTAACATATTAGAATATCTGCCTAGTTTCGCTGCCATGCGATAATTACAGCCACACTGAACCTCTGTGAGTAGCTGCACTTCAGTGATGTTCATCTGGTACTATTTGCCTGGGAGGTAATTGACAGTCTCTCCTATCAAACACTGAGTCTGTGCTGAACAACAATTACCAATCTGGTAAGCATATAAAGGTACAATCTTTCACAGACTAGACATAATGCCTTAGGGAACCAAACTGTCTCTTGTAAACAATTTTTACTGCATTTTTAGCCTCAGCTTACACACAAATGATATCTTAATTGATTTCGACCTCTTAAGCAAGTCATCATCTTATGAGATATTCAAAACGAGAGCCAGAGAAAAAGTAAAATAATAGGACACTAAATTACAAAATTAACTTCTGTACACAACTACATGCACTTTCATACGCTCCTTTGACTGGTTACTAAACAACGTATTCGAGTGTGTGTATTTGTTTACACAAGTTAGGTAATTTGGTTTCCTATTATTTACTTTCTTCCCATTTTTTCCTTTTTCAAACACATAATCTGGTGATGACTTGCAAAGAAGTAGAAACCGCTAATGATACCATTAAAGTGATCTGAGGCTGAAATATACAATAAAAAATTTCACATCCTATTTCTGAACGATAACACTCGTTTGCATCTGCTGTTAGGCGAACATGTGAAAACGGAGAAGAAAGACAGTGCTAATGTTAAACCCCTTGCGAACGATTAGAGCTCACAAACTGACGACGAGAGTAATATATTTATTTGCGTACACTCGTCCTAAGGGATCCAGGGTTCGAATGACAAAACTTACCAAGATTCGAACTTCCTATTTGTGCCCTACAGACAGGGCACCGTTCTCTTTTAATCTGTCATATTTCTAACGCCAAACGTGTTAAGCCTGCCATTGCCAGTGGGAATTAACGAAGGCGACCAATTCAAGACGCCAAACAATAGTCCGCCTGTAAACAGCATTTAGAAGTTGACGCCGTTATCTCAATAACGTGTCGCATGCAATCGCCCCTCGCTTTGGTATACAGGAAGGGAGTGGCCCTTTCCTCTTCTTACACTGGAAACGGGTTTGAAGAGAACCCTGTGAGATATACAGTACGTTAACGCAGATGGGAATTCTGCCGCCTGAGCAGCATTTGTTGCATTGCTGTCGCTCCAAGGTGCCACCTTCCGGGACGCAATTATAATGGCCGTTTATTAGGCAGGATGCAGCGGCGCGAGCCCCGGCGAGGGCTCGGGCGCGGCCGAGGCACTCGTACCATCGGCTATGCACGCGAATGGCGCCCGCGTCGCTGAATAGCTGCCGGTGGGCGTGCTATTCCCGCCCCTAGAGCAGTTCCCATTCCGCCGCTGCGTCGGCAGAATAGATATGAAGCCATTAATTCCAGATGAGCAGGCATCTTCGAATGTCTTGATGTAAATTGTCATTGGCTCAAACGGAGTTTGCTCGTCGAGGAGGCAGTTGCGCGCCGGAGGCAACACTGAATGCGTCATTAATCACTTTCCTTACCGGACGGTACAGGAAGAAGTTTCCCCTATGTCCGAAACTACACGAGGATATCTGTACAATATTTCCAGCAGTTCTGTAAATAGGCGGTTACACTCATTAACTCAATTCGTGTTTATCCACATCGATTCGATACTGTTCAACCATGGTGAAGTGCAAGACGACGACATATGGTTCGCAATTGATGAAATGAAGCATAAGCAATGATATATTTATAGAAACCACAACACAGATATGTGATCAAGTATGTATTTCATCAATTCGTTCTTCAGAATAAGAAATATTACGGATTCTTGACAAGAAAATATGATTCCAATATAACCGAACATTCCAAAATAAATCTTTGAAGCTTACGTACCAGCTTTTGAAAAGGGCTATCACTGAAACTCGCGCGTGACAAAAAATTAACGATTTTCGACATACCCGGCTTGACGAAAATAATAATAGTTTTGGGTTACAAAATACAATAATTCATGCTTTAAACAAGATACTTCAATGAAACCACATCTGCTTACATCATATGCCAATAATGTGTAGATGAACATAACAATCAAGAAGAAACCCGTGTTAAACAGCAGTAGATGTGGTGAATATTGGTTTGGAACATAAATAACAGGACTTCCTTGATAAATTAAGCAGATGGTTGAAAAAGGTTTTACACAATAAAACTTGTTTAACATAACACAGGCAATAAATAATATAATTCACACTGCGAATCACACGCTAGTTCATAGTTGTAGCCTTTTTAGCTTCCTCCAAAAGTCTTTAGAAAATGTTCTCCCATAACAGGAAACAGAACTCCTAGTCTTCGAAACAGAAAAAGACTCAATCTCTGTTCTTATTTTCCTTCACAAGGCTGAAAACATGTTCACGTTCTCCACTGCTATAGGGTATGGTGAACTAAAGAGAATTACTCCAGAAATTAGGTTATACTTGAGAAATCCAACGGCTCTACGAATTCTTCATATTTGTGCCCAACTGGAATCACTTGCAACATCGTGATTTGCAGCCCGTGTCATCTACCCGAAGAGCCGTGAACTACCTCTGAAGCTCATTCACCACATCTTTAGTTTCATTCTCTTCCTTGCATAACATGAAAGAACAACTTTGCAAGAAAAAAACGAATGAAAGAAAACTGTGCCCCTTCAATTTTGTCTAACCTAGCAACTTCAGCATGCTTTAACACGTCGTCCTTGAGTGGAAACCTGTTGACAATGCAGGCACAGGGAGCACAAAAGTAGTTTCTCACTGATGGAAAGAAAAGGGATTTATTTGTATCCTGGAGACCATTCACTATGTTCGTAGTCTGAATGCCAATAAACTGACTCATCATCGCTTATTTGACATTGAATCAAGTTGTACTCAGCTTCAAGCAATGAGGAGCTTCGACTATTTTGGGCTTAACAAACTTGGTGAACAACTGCTTTAGCAAATCTATTAGAAGTTCTAATAAAAAGTGAATTTGTGGGGAGGAAGTCTGAAGGGCAACAGTCAATTTTTCAAATACAGAAATAATCACATGAAGGAAAGTGCAAAAAGGCCTTGTTCAAGTTTGAAGACAGGAACAAACAATTTTTCCTCGTGTTGTAGCAGAAGTCTTGCTTTTTGCGATGGGTTCGTCACATTTGGAAGAATATGCTATTCTTTTAGGGGCATGTACAGTAACAGAATAAACAATTCTCATCTTCTGAAACTTTTTGGATCCACTTTGTTCAACTATGGGTATTCTGAAAGCTGCCAAGCTTGTGGAAATGTTTTGGGTACATAATATTACTTCCTCTTTGAAGAAAGAAGTCAATCCCCACTGGTCCAGTCGTTTATCCAAACATCTGCCTAAAGATAACCAGGTAGTACATACAAGCTTCAGAATTTTCTTTGCCTCTTTGTTGTGCAAGTTCTGAAATTTCTGAAGGCGTTCTTTTCTTTTGACACTCTTGTCTAAGAAATAAAATACATCAACAAGGCTCTCATCCACTTTTAAGCAGTAATGTTCAAGCATCTTTTTCAGCTGCTAGACTACTCGGGTGGCATTTGCAACCTATGGTGGCAATACCTGGCTGAACGTCCTTCGGAAATGTTGAAACGCAATTTTCGTGTCCTATCATAATAAAAGGAGCTTTGTCGGAGGAGAAAGCTGCACGGTTTTCAATTGGTATGTTACGAGAATTCAGCTGTGATAACATCGGGTTACCTAGGTTTCGTCCTACTGAGTCCGTCTAACGCTGGTATGGATAGTGCGGTGCTCACTACTTTTAACCGGCGCGATATTACAGAATGTAACAACAGGATACAACTAGGCATTCGTAGCATTGCTTCCATCCCTTGCCAAAGAAAATGGTCCGTTCTGAAGACACTTAACTTTAGATGATGCATTTTTTTGCCCTTTTATTTACAATGCACGTCATTTTACTGCGACCACAATTATATTTCTTTGCAACTTTTGATGTGAGAAACACACAAATAAAGCACCAGCATGATCAGCCCCACATTGTGTTCCACCAAAAACGAAGTAAACCGGCACTCGGCAGTAATTACGTCACTTAACTTTCCAGACTTCGCAAAAAAGGTGTTTATTATCTTATTGGCTTCCTTCGATTACTTAAATCATTTGTTCCACCTTGTGCAATATTAATATCACATACACATACAGTGCAAAGGGCAAATTTTTCTACCTTTCTTTATTTTAGTATGCACAGGAAATCAACAGAATGATTCTTTAAATGTCTGGACGTACTTTTTCTTGTTGGATTTATTCGAACCCTACAATAGGAATATAGTGTAGGAAAATGCCCGAGAACAAACGTGTCGGTATGTACTGAAACGTCCGCAGCTCGTGGTCGTGCGGTAGCGTACTTGCTTCCCACGCCCGGGTTCCCGGGTTCGATTCCCGGCGGGGTCAGGGATTTTCTCTGCCTCGTGATGACTGGGTGTTGTGTGATGTCCTTAGGTTAGTTAGGTTTAAGTAGTTCTAAGTTCTAGGGGACTGATGACCATAGATCTTAAGTCCCATAGTGCTCAGAGCCATTTTTTGTACTGAAACATCGAAAGGAACATGGATCATTGAACATCACATAAAATTATAACGAACACTCAAGGTACTCCAACACTTCAGTGAAACATGTCAAAGCACACTAAGTCTTATAGGATTGAATGAACACGACTCCAACATCGTGGACACACACACACACACACACACACACACACACACACACACACGCACGTGCGTGCGTGGAACGAATGTACTTCGTCCACACGTGGTCAAAGAATATGGATTAAATCATAAAAAGCGAACGGAGCGGAACAAAGAGTTTTCGGAGCGCTGCCTGTCCACTGTAAGATTCATATGGAAGAACTATTACCCCGGCTTTAAATTCTATTCCAATGACGACACAAACATCACACTGTTAAAAGTACAAATAATATCAAATAACGAGTTATCGACTATTGAAGACTTGCCTTCGAACTATGCAAACTATCGACTGTACAAAAATCAGGTGATTATCGAACGTTAACGCTCGAAATTTCTGTCTACGAAGTCGTAAAATGACACCGTCCAACCGTAAAATGGTGCAATTTTCGTACATTTTACGGATAAACTGTAGAAGTTTGCAGGTTTGTATAAAGTAAATAAAAAATCGAAGGAAACTGTACACTTTTTCCCATTTTACCCTTTACGTCTTATTGCCATATTCGATATAGCATACGAATATTATAATCGACTGACAGCTTGTTTTATTTTCATATGTATCGGGCCTTATCACTGATCGGTCATTGTGCAATGGCAACAATTTCAAGTTAATTATGTTGAAAGTTATGTCATAATGATTTGTAATCTGAGCATATAATCTGCTTTGATAGAACAATGGAAAACCCGAGAAGTTCATCTCTGATAATTAAGCATTCGACAACTTGCAGCCTGTCGAAAACGCCAGGCTCTTCTCACTACAGACTTGGAGGAAAAGTTTCAAAACACGATACGTTTTACGACCCGATCTGTCATCACAAAGCTCTTACTTTGTGAGCAGTACCTAAATCCAGAACTTTCACTGTGATGGGTGCTTCGCAAACACAAAATCAACAGCATCTTCAGTCACTGTCGTTAGTTAATGCAGCTTGTAATACCTAGCAACCAAAGATGCACGACGAAGTTACTGAATTCCAGTTGAGAAGCGAATGACGGACCGACCCTGCATTCGGCCACATACGATCGACCATCTTCCTGAATATTAACTATATCCGACGACAGACAACAACCACTGTTCAAAGTAAGATACATAACAGCTAGATACAACTAAAAAAACAAAGGTATCTTGTTCGATAATGTGACGCAGATGGGTAAGTTATATCAACTTTCACCTCTGTATGCCAAAGCTTTTTTCTTTTTTTTGTTGACTCTCACATACATAGGGGGAAATCACCAATTCGTGATAAAAGAAATCAGAGATCACACGGAAGGTTTACGGTGTCAGTTTCTCTCAAGTGCTATTCAACACAGGTCGAGAAGTAGTTTGAAAGTGGTTCTATGAAACCTCTGCTAGACATTTAAGTTTAAACTGTAGAATAATCATGTAGATGTGTATGGAATGTGCCATTTAGTCTCGCCAAGATTCTTGATTTGAGCGCTATAATGGAAAGGAAATTACCCATGTCTGCTACAAAAAATTGGATACCGCAGTGGCTGACTATTGACGGATTCCGCGCAGGCACGCAAGGGCAGGGGAGTTGTTATAACAGGGTATTTAAGGGGTTTGTGTCACGAACTGTAGTCTTTGAGTAGGGTAGACTGGGTATGGTTGTGACAATTTTCATTTGATTCCCGATATTATTGTTACTATGCAAGTTAGATGGAGTAAAAATGTTTTTTATAGTACAGTGTACATTTGTCTAAATGAAAATATTAAAATTTTGTCGCTAGTTACAATGGTTGTCGCATAGGAGCAAATTAGAAAAAAATGAAAACTGTCACAACCGACCACACCCCAGGGGCGGCTGTGACAGTACCTGGGGTCGGTAGTGACACGTTAAATATTGCATCAAAATAATATAAAATCAGTTTTATTGCAACTAATATCTAACATAATAGCAACAATCTTCTTCTGTAAAAATTTAACTTTTATGCAACAAAAGAAATATAATCTTGGAACACTTTAATAGCTTGTAATTAATAAGGAACTCTAACATCTATAGCTGTTATTATAACAGTCATCATATTACAATCAGCAAAAGAATTTAACTAAAATATCAAACTATACAATATAATAAGTGTGTTGAAATACAAAACATATAAATAAATAGGCATTATAATAACCAGTGAAACAAAAATCTTAAAATGTCTTATTCAATGAAAATCTAAGCATTTGTGTAAATATGATCACAAAAAAACAAAGAACAGTAGAAATATAAGGTTGATTCTTAGTTCTAAAAGTGCAAAAGTACGACACTGAGATCTAGTCTGACTCGTCACAATTATGACAAATGTAAAACCGACTGCCACCTGTGCACTCCAAGTGGGACCAGAGCTCACATTTTCCTTGACATTTTATCCATTTTTCGCAAGGCCTACTTTTTGAATATGGGCCTAAGCAAACCAGACAAATAATCTTCTTCATCCTTTGACGATGGTGGTATCTACCTTTTCTTTGCTTTGCTTTTTCTTTTTCCTTTATTTATTTCCTCTTGATTCAGTAAGATGTTTCTTTACCTGCTGAGCCTTCAATCGTTTTTCTTTTTCGTCATATTCTTGCCTAACTGCCTCTTTTTCAGGCGTGTCTGTATAAATGGTTGACTTTTTATTCTGGGACCTCTTGTTTTTCTTTGTGGAGCCTTAGGAAAAGGCCGAACAATTTCAGGCGAGAAAACAGGTGGAGTTGCTGAGAATGATGCAGTTAGCTCAATAATACTTGAACTTGGGATTGAAGATTCGCATAATAAAGAAGCTGAAAGTGGCTCAAATTCATCATTGCGTTCAGGATTGTTCTCTCCAGAGTCAGGTCTTTCTACTGCAGACGATGGTGAAAAGCCAAATTCTTGTGTTAAAAACTGTGGTATTTCATTGTTAACTCCAGCATTGTTTTTCCCAGTCTCAGGGTTCCGTGTGTGCATTTCAAGAGATGGTGTTGCACAAGTGTTCTTTTCTGTGTTGGGGTTTGCTCTGTCCGTAACAAAGGAAGATGCAAAGTCAATTTCTTGAAATACATTACGATTATAGGGGTGAATACCAGTTTTGAAAAAACCAGCCTGAATGTTCGATTGTGTCAAAGCCAGAGGCATAGCAGTTTTGATAATACCTGGTATATCGTAGACTGTCATTGTTTTTCCAGGGTGACTCCGCATCCAGCCATCACAAGCAGTATTTATAGCTTTCTTGAAGGGTCCGAACACAGATCTATCCAAGGGTTGAAGTTTGTGCGAACAGTGTGGAGGAAATGAAAGCAATGTGATTCCATTTTCTTTACAAAAATCCAGTGTGTTGATGTGGATGTGTGAGGAATGTTTATCCAGCAGTAGCAACACTTTATGCATTTGAGAAGCATTAGAGAATTTCTTAAAATGTTGGAGAAATACTAAGAACGATTCATCTTGCATCCATCCTGAAGGATTTGCAGTCCCAATTGATCCTACAGGCCCATCCCTAACAAAATGATCACGATAACGAACACGTGGAAATATAAATAGAGGAGGCATAGTATTTCCCAAGGCATTTACTGCAAAAGCAACTGTGACTAATGTGCCTCGCTCAGCTGAAGTAAGAGCCCCACTTGGCGTACCCCACGTCTTGCTACTACCTTGTCAGGTTTTTGGACAGTAGTGACGCCTGTTTCGTCAACATTGTATATATCCTGTGGTTCATATTTCTGTCTGTCCATAACAGTTCGCAGATTGTCATAAAAAGCTTTTACATTTGTTTTATTAAAGCTCGTTGCTCGCCGGCCGGTGTGGCCGTGCGGTTAAAGGCGCTTCAGTCTGGAACCGCGTGACCGCTACGGTCGCAGGTTCGAATCCTGCATCGGGCATGGATGTGTGTGATGTCCTTAGGTTGGTTAGGTTTAATTAGTTCTAAGTTCTAGGCGACTGATGACCTCAGAAGTTAAGTCGCATAGTGCTCAGAGCCATTTGAACCATTTTTGAAAGCTCGTTGCTCTTGAAAGGCTAATTGCTTGAGCTACGCGAACAGAGTGTGAAGGATTTCTATTCATGAATGAACGAAACCATTCCTCGCCAGCCATCTCATTCTCGAGCCAAGTAGCAGGTCGCTTCAGATTGTATTTAGTACTAAGTTCGAAAGCTAGCTTCCGCACCTCTTTCGGAGAAATGCCAAAATATATTTCTGCGTACCGTTTTATATAAAGTGCCAGCTGCCGTTCCTGTTCCTCAGAGAACACTTTATTATGTGCGACATATCCCATGCTGACGCTGTCTTCATTCTGGCCTGCAGTGACTCCATCGCGTTTACGAATGTATCATAGCAAAGACATGCGATTAACTTCGTGCATTTCCGCGGCTCTGCGTATACAACTCCCGTTTTTCACTTCTTTATAAGCGCCTTCATATTTTGTAATCCCACACTGCCCTCTGTCAGTCTTCCTCAACCTCTTTCTGGGCATCTAGAAAAAAATAATTATCTTCGTGTCACAACGGTACCCAGAAAAATATGTCACAACCGTACGCTTAAAACATGTCACAACCGTACCCAGAAAATATGTCACAACCGTACCCAACGCACTCCTCCACAAGAAAAACATCGCAATGGCAATACAAAATTTTCTACGTGCGAAGTAACCACTGATATTAAAATACTAATGTTCAACGTTTAATGAGAAGAAACTCTCATTACTTTATCAGTACACATTAGCAACAATCATTAAAAGAAATGTAATCAAGAAACTTACTTTTGACCGTTGAAAAGTAATGTAGACCGCTGCTAGCGTTATTGTCGCGCGACGGCTGACGCAATACTGTGACAAGTCCAGACAGGCACGCCGTTTTTGTCTCCCTCCCACTCTCCACGTTATTCTTTTTTGTTTGGCTAATATGGCGACTGTCACAACCGTACCCTGGCACAACCGTACCCAGTCTACCCTATAATCTAATCCTTTATACTATCCAGGATTCCAAATGGACTTATTTTTCTTGATCACTTGTAGGGGGAAGTTTGGGACAGCACCTTAAACAGCTCTGAAATGATTTACGTATGAAAGGCACCTCTTTGGGGTTTGAATATCGGTAAATTACATGATTTTTATTTTGTAAGGAAGTTCTGAATTCTATCTTGTTTAAAGCTCCGAAACTTCTTGAACAAGAAGAACTGAAAGTTCATCTGATTGGAAGTATACTTGGCAGGCTTTAGGGATGCCCTAGTGTCGCTCCATTACCATGGGTATCATTCTGGCGCATTTGACTGTACCTTGAGGTCAGGGTGGGCGTTCATTTTGCGTCGATATTCATGTACGCCAAAGTATGTCGATGGCTGGATTGGTGTTAATGTTATCTTAGATTTGATGAGGATATTTAGCCATTGTAGTGGTCATTATTGTAGAAAAGCTACAGCATCAGTTCTCCGAGGATATAATTTTTTAAAGAGAGGGTAGGATGTAGAAATAGTGGCCCAAAGTGTCACATAGCCCTCCGTTCCCAATTAACGAAGTACACACTGGCACGAAAATCGAAGCATACGCACGCATCCGAAGCCTGGGTCAGGTTGGTCAACATATAGTCTATAAAAGGAAAAAAAGAATCACTGAAGATTAGGACGAGTATTTATGGCCAGTTTAATAATGCTCTGCTGTTACTAAAAAACACATTCTCATCTTAAATCAGGAAACTTAATATTTTACGATAATATAATTTCCCGTACTAACAGTACGACGTATCGGAGCACATACTTTTCTCGATACGAAAGCGGAAAATCGTTTTATACAGGTAAACAGTACCGGTGCGCACCGAAGCAACTAAAACAGTGGTACTTACTTTAAAAAGGATTTCTCCGTACTATCTACACCGCGGTGACAAAGTCATGGGATGGAGATATGCACTCATTCAGACGGCAGTAGTATCACGTGTACAAGGTATAAAACGGCAGTGTATTGGCGGAGCTGTCATTTGTACTCAGGTGAGTCATGTCAAAAATCCTCCGACTTGATTATGGCCTCCCGATGGGAATTAAAAGACTGAATGCGGAACAGTAGTTGGAGCTAGACGTATGGGACATCCATTTGGAAATCGTTCAGAATCCAATATTATGAGATCCATAGTGTCAAAACTGCGTCTGGAATACCACATTTCAGGCATTGTCTCTCACCATGGACAACGCAGTGGCCGACAGCCTTCACTTAACGACCCAGAGCAGCGACGTTCGCTTAGAGCTCCCAGTGCTGACAGACAAGCAACACTGTGTGAAATACCCGCAGCAAGCAATAAGGGACGTACGACAAACATATCCATTAGGACAGTGCGGTGAAATTTGGCATTAATGGGCTATGATGACTGGACCTTTGCTAACAGCACATCGCCTATAACGCCTCTCCTGTGCTCGTGACCTGTGCTCGTCACCATATTGGTTGGACTCTACACGACTGAAAACAGTGACCTGATCAGATGGGTCCTGATTTCTGTTGTAAAGAGCTGATGGTTGAGTTCGAATGTGACGCAGACCCTACGAAACCATGGACCCAAGTTGTCAACAACGCACTTTGCAAGCTGGTGGTGGCTCGATAATGATGCGAGTTGTGTTTACATGGAATGGATTGGGTCCTCCACTCCAAGTGAACCTCTAGGAGACCATTTGCAGCAATTCATGGACTTCATGTTCCCAAACAATGAATTTTTTTGGATGACAATAGGTCGTTTTATCGGGTCACAAATGTTCACGATTGGTTTGAAGAACATTCTAGGTAGTTGGAGCGAATGATTTGGACACCCTGATCACCAGACAAGAATCCCATCCAATATTTATGGGGCATAATTGAGAAGTCAGTTCGGGCACAATATTCTGCACTGCTAACTCTTCCGCATTTATGGACGGCTACAAGGACAGCACGGCCATGCCACATCGAATTGCTACAATATGCCGGGCAAAACGATGCGCGACACGATATTAGGAGGTATCCCGTGACTTCTGTCACCTCAGTGTATGACGGTTTATAAGCTGCACAAAAATGTCAGATTGGAATTCGCACCGCGAACTGCTAGAGCCGCACCGTCGCACTTGTGCTCGTGTGCAGCACTCGGCCTGTGACGTTAGTTGCAGGCGTCGAGATAGCACGGTCAGTGTAGTACCTGACGATAGCGTAGAACTGCTCATTGCCGAGCTCGCGGCTCCAGCGCACGCCTCGGGGTCTCCACGCACGTGCGATGAGGGCCGTGAGGGATGCGCGCCGGGCCGCGCTGACAGCGCGCAGCCTGAAGCTTCATTGGACCCTACGGGGGCGGCGCAGATGCCCGCCATCCGTCCCAGTCATGCGTTCCGCGGGCACGCCGTCCCTGGAGTGAGGGCGGCGTCGCGCCGAGATTTACCACGGAGCGCGGCAGTAAACCTCCGCTATGCTCGCCGCCGCACCACTGAGACCCTATTTATTTTCGCCTGCGACCAGTCATTCGAACACTGCCACCAGCCGCGGTCATTCCACCACACAGACAAGGGTAAAGCTTCCTTAATCATCGTGGCGGTAAAAAATGGCAAATAACGGCAACAGTGTACTACTGTAAAATTTTCTAATTCTATTAAGTGTAAATGGACGACCATGTTTTGTAGAGTAAAGACGGATTCGCAGAGTACGTAACTGGACAACTGTTAAGGAACAGTTACATCTGGGAGATAAATAACATGAGCATTCACCTGGACAAACGGAATCCTAATGAGATTACAGACTTACAAATACCGAATGATAGTGAATTGAATTTTATAACACTAGGAGCATGCAAACAAACCTGCAACAATCACTGCAACCAAGACTGCTTCTTTCTTCATACTGCACAGGCTCCTCTACCGATAAGGCGGGCTATAGCAGTGGGCAGTTCCAGCTGCCAATGCTTACTAGGTTTGATATTGGTCTAATCCTGCAACGTCAAGGCTACACAAGATCCTGCACATTTAAAGCAGAAATGTAATGGATGTAACGGAGCTTCCACTCCAAAGTGTCGGAACTTCTGATTGAAAATGTACCTTTGACTCAGTTTTTAAAACGGAGGTTTTACCGAAGCTTACGGTTCAAAGTCTGAACCTCAACCTTCAAAACGGCAAACAGCTTAATCTGGTTTTACCTCCAGCGTATCCAGGGCGCTCAAAGAACTTGACTGTCGGCCGGGCTGCCCGCTAAAAAGGAAGGCTGCTGTTCACAAATCGCCTCAGCCGTGGTAAGAATTAGTGGAATTTCCTGTGGGCCTTCTGCAAAAGGAAGAAGTATTCGGGACTGGAGAGTGGAAACACCCCACAAACAGTTAGAGGTCCGCACGGTCTCTAAAGTCAGTATTTCACGTACTGCTGTTACTCTGTGAGGCAGTAACTATCAGCTGCTTTCTAGCCTGAAAAGTGATCATAATGAAGGGCAAGAGAAGTCTGAAAATCAATGGAAATGCTGCGAAGCGTAAAATTTGTGAGAATACTCATTTAACAATTTCTTAAAAGAGCATTTCAAACATTTACACTGCGCTGAATATGAAAAACACAAGAAACCGACCCATCAAATAAAGCCTGATGATTCATGAGAAACAGTACAGCTACACGATGTGGCATGGATTCACCAAGTCGCTGCAAGTCCACTGCAGCCATATTGAGCTATGCTGCCTCCATAGCCGTTTATAATTGAGAAAGTTTAGCCAGTATATGTTCGTTGTACGCCGAGCTTGGCTGGCGTGGGTTTTTCACGCAATGTTGCTTGTCTGTTAGCACTGACAATTCCGCGAAAACGCCGCTGCCCTCGGTCGTTAAGTGAAGACCGTCAGCCACTGCGTTGTCCTAACGCTGTGGATCTCCGAATATTGCATACCCTAACGATTTCCGAAATGACATGTTCCATGCGTCTCTCACCAACATTCCGCATTAAGTCTTTTTATTCTTGTCGTGCGGCCATAATCATGTCGGAAACCTTTTCACATGAATTACCAGAATACAAACGATAGCTCCGCCAATGCGCCGGTCAGTTATACCCTGTGGACGCAACACTAGCATTTAGCTATCCCTTGACTTATGTATAGGTTATACGGATTCTCCACATACGAGAAACACGAGTAAGTGGGCACCACGAACGGATACGGAAGAAGAGTAGCACACATTGATAAAAAGGATCGCTCTTATACCATCAATATTAGATATTATTCCACCTTCCCTTCTGTTAACTCTCGTCCACGTCTAAAATAAGAACCATTATGCAGATCCCACATCAAATCATTTGTCTTGAGAGTTGGTAGGATAGCGTGGTCATTCGGCGTCCTTCCACTAAATACAGCGTAAAATAGTTGTTCTCGTTTGCAAATGGAAATTTGTGTTGCCACGCTACTCACTGGTGATTATTCCAAGTTCAGCTACGAAGTTTTACCAGCAAATTTGTAAGTTATAAGCTCTTGCCGCCACCTGAAAATTCCTTAGCTCCCGTCGGCCGTCACCGTTCCGTGTCGTCGTGCGATAACCTCAGGTATATGAAAAATCCTGGAAGGAACACGGTGCTGAAGTTTGCATTGGAATGCAACCAACAGACTCAGAGTAATGACGCACCATGTGTAAAACTGGTCAATCTTTGCACTGCAGTCATTGTCAACTTTAAGAATAACTTAGCGAGAAAGTCTGCAAAGGCTACTTTGCACTGAAATTACTAAAAAAGAACCGAAGCCTGAATAGTCAATGCTGATCTACACAAATGCGTGTTCAAATATGAACCGAATTTATGTTTCAATAGAATTAAAAACACACATTTTACTTTTGTGCGCAAGCCAAACTCACGGTTACGTAACACATTCTCACACGAACATTGGATTCACAATCACGCAATGTAAACGGACCTGGAGTACGAGAACCCACGGACAATAACGAAGGTTACTGAGGTCAGCAGAGCGCGCCGGTGGTGGCAGAGATCGGGCAACGACCAATAGTCTTATTGTGTACTTCTGCAACCGTCCTTAAGCGACTACAAAACGTATTTCCCACTCAGAATATCGAGCGTTTTGTTAACAAAGTGACAACATTTCTTGTCATCAAAGTGCATTTCAACTTCCTACAGAGTATTTCAGAATTCCCCGAATTTTCCATTAAATTCAGTTTCCACCAATGTCATATTTAGGATCTATAGAGAGAAGCTACGGTTCGGGCCCAACCAGGGAAATTTTGTGAAAACGAACTGAAAAAATTAGCACTTTTCAGTAATTTTCGTATAAAAACCTACAAAACCAGCACTTAAGGCTTATTATTTAATTCTGTAAAATTTTACTATAAAAGTGGGATATAGAGAACTGACGAAATTCAAGAAAAAATTAGAACCATTAAGGTATTCAGCACAGTTTATTAACATTGGTACGGACAACTATTTTTTAAAATCGACATCTCAATTTTAATATTAATGAATTGCACCAATAAGCAATTGGTGGTAACATATTCGTAACTATTACGACAAAATAATTATAAAAATACATTCTTATTTCTAATCATGAATTTAACTGACTTAAATTTCCCACTAAAATAATGCTCACCGTGGCAGCTTCCTGGCGGTGACGTCGTCGTAATCTGTCAGACACTATGGCGCATAAAACATCCTGTACGATTCTCGCAATATCTCGTCAACGAATAAAGTTATCTACAAATGATTTTCCCCAGCTTTAAAAATCCACTTCCTTTTGGTGACGGTAAGTCAAATATTTTATTGATCCTGGTTCGGATAATTTAAGTGTGAGGGAAATAGGCTTTCCAAGAAATGGAACTCACTCAATACTCCAAAAACTCCGTCAAATATACTTTTGGTCTTAGCGATTTTGCTAATCAAAGTGTCGACAGGGCCTCACTGGGATTTCGATTTGTGATTTTAAGAAGGCGCGCTTCACATTACTGTAACAAGGACCTTTCTTGTTGTAAATCTCTGTGGAGCGGCGCCCTGAAGCTGCGGCTTAAATAGCATGCGCGTAAATGCGGCGCTGATCGCCACCCTGTGGAAGAGCTGGACCGTCGTTTAAAACGCGATACGGAGCTGGGTGGTAAGGCGAGAACGACGAATCAGGTGCGTAACGGCGAAGTAGTTGCGGACAGCCCGAAGGAGCGTCAAGTTACGGCGAGTGAGCCAGCACAGTGCTGCGATGGGCTCGGGTGAACGGCGTACGGGGAAAAGTGGGAGAGGGAGTGTGGTAGGTTTAATCCCAGAGCGTTGGGGACCCGTGCAATCCCAGCACATTAAAGTTAAGCAGAGCAGATCTCAAGGGGTCCCCGGTGGCATCCATTAATGACTGCAGGGGATTGAGAAGGCTGCCCGCCGCGCCGCAGGGAGAGAGGACGAAGGAGCGAGGAGCGCGGCTTACGTATGCAAAGGTAAAAGCTGCTCGCGAGCGAGCACCCGGCCACACACGGACGGGAGCGCGCACATTCTTCTCGAGCAGAAGCTGCGCGCCCACGGCGCATTTCCGCACTTTGCATAAATCTCGCGGCATTATGAGGGTGGAATGAGGTCGCGACGTTGTTTCGACCGGGACATCCATCGTGGCGGGGGAGAAGGTCGCCGCATATTTTACGCGCGATCCCCCAGCGGGCACGGCGCGGCTCAGAGCTGCACGCGTGATGGGCGGGGGCCCGCCGCCCCTGGGGCCAGACTTGAATTAGCGACGCCGCTCTCTCACCGATGGCTTTCTCGGCCGGATCCTCTACCCACTGCATTCCATGCTCGCTATAGTCCGATTTGAACTAGTTCGCATCTGACATATAGAGGGCTGGACTGCTCCCTCCACCAATACGAGCCTGCCACTGCCGACTCCCGGCGTTTTGGCACTTCCTTCGCACAAAGCACTGTTACTGCCACTTTTCGGGTGAGGCGTTGCAGTGGGAGATCCGTGTTATCTTCGCATGTTTTAACATCCACGATTCAGTACAGGGAAGATACTACCGAGTGAGATATTTTGGTAATCAATGAATGGAAAAAAGTGAATGAGTTCAATGGTTTTACAGATAAGACGTGACAAGTTTCAGCCTTTTTTTATAGAATGAAAATCCACTTCAGCTGCCTGTAATTTTCTCGATTTATTTCACGACCGGGTTTAAAGGTTCGAAACCGGTGGTGGAACAAATGAAGATAATTACTGTCAACTGAAGAGGATTTTTATTCTATAAATATGTTCCTCAGTTGCGTTTGTTCACCTGATCAACAGTTTCAATCTGTTTCCCGGACGGGAAAATTTAACATATTTTAAAAAAAGTCAACGTTAATTCCGATTCCGAGTAACAAACAAACGGATTTTAAGCATGCTTAAAAATGAAGAACGGCATCATGGAACAACGAAAACATGCTGTAAAGTGTATTTATTCACAGATCACTAGTTTCGGTTAAGTTATTGTCTTCACGTCACGGATTAGAGCTACATCAGGTTAAACGTTTTTTTGCAGTTAAATACATAATCCTTTATCTTCAGCATGCTGGAATTGAAACAGGTCTGCAACTTTTAAGTGATTACAATAACTGTTACAGGAATGGACTTAAGATGCTTGCGAAGTTTTATTTATTTATCTATCGATGTCTAATTTCGGACAGCTTGTCCATTATAAAAGCATCCATGTACATACGTCTTGAGCCACAACCAGACGTGCATTTAAGTAAACTTTTTGATATACAGTGATGTTTATGTGTAGACGCTACGCTGTATATTGCCACGCTTAAATGTTTTGTGGCAGCAACTTACATGCATGTGTGGTTGTAACGCAAGACTTACATTACATGGGTGATCTGATAAGAGACAAGCCGTCCGAAACCCGTCATCAATAAATAAATAAAACTTCATGCGCAAATTAAGGCGGTTCCTCTAACAGTTATTGTATATGCATAATTGCTCGTATTTGGAGTATCTGACACACACACACACACACACACACACACACACACACACACACACACACACTATCTTACATATTCTTCGTCAGTCACCAAGCACAAAAATCGACAGTCCACGGTACTGTTCAGTGTACTGTCTGAGCAAGCCTATGATACGACTTTTTCGGGCTGGGAAGAAGACTAACTGTACATTTAATATTGCTAACTGCGACGAAATATGCTGTCGCTTTAGAAATTAATTGTATATCTTGGTTTTTCTTAATTGGTTCCGATTCCTTTGTGCAGCTGCAATTTCGGCACTGATCTGAAGTAAGGATGGATGCTAATCTTTACAGAACCGTGTCGAATTCATGTCTTCAATCTTCTTTCTACTGTTTCCTCGTTAACTCCTTACTGAGTAGAAAAGAACTGGCCTAATACCCTGGCCTACGGATTCCGTTGCCGATTCCCAACAAATAAACATGGTGCCAGTATGTCCGCAACTACGGTAAGGACGCCACCTCCCCTAGGCGCACAACGAACTTACAACAATAATTAAAAGCTTACCCCCAAAATAAAATCCATGACGGCTTGCAGATTCTGCATTAAGTTTTACACGACGGAGATACTGTGCACTCGGGAGAACACACCCATGCTAATACCATTCTCTGGATTAGAAGCGAGCGAAAAGTGTGAAATTCAAGGAGGAACAATGTGATCACCAGGATTGGGAGCATCTCAGTCTTCTACGTGCGAAAAACAGCGCCACATGCAGTTCGAGCTACGAATCCTGCATCCTGCACAGTGTGACGAAATGGAGAGACGATAATTACCTTGGTGCAACACCAGGCTGCTAGAAGTTGATTCTGCCGGCCAATTTTAGGGTAAGTTTAAGACATTAATCTATTCATTGGGCTACACCACCTGACCAACCAAAACAAATGTTTTCAAAACACCTATCTACTGACGTGAGGAGGCGCGAAGTTCTGTGAGTAAATAAAGTGTTATAGGTGGCATCAAAGTTTAATAAGCCATCGTGCGAAATGCATTTTTGTTGATATCGAGCAAAATTTTCTCAATCAGTCCGACTTTTTCTCATGTTATTTTCAATATCAGTCTAACATCGTGGAGTAAATGAGTAAAATATTTTTGTGAATATTTTCTAGCTTCATTTCATAACTCGATGGGTACCCTGGATTTTTTCATATGAGGATCTAATTTCAGATCGTTGTTTCAAAAAGGCGGAATTCATATTCACAGAACATAAAAAGATGTATTTTGCAGACACGACTGAAATATGTATATTGTTTATGTACCACAGTACTCTGCCTTAAATATACTAACTAAATATCAATCTTTGAGATACAATCTTGGGTACTTCTTGTCGAATTTAGTACTTGTGACAGGTTTTCAAACTCACCATATAAGTTGTGCAAAACTGACAGGATTTGAATCTTGCACATTCTCGCAAAAATTTTCGCGGTCGCCTATGCCACTTGATATCACGTACAGGCACGCATAGTTTTCATTAACGTCACGAAAAAATTAGTTTTGTCTACAGGTACATTTCTGTAGACCTGGAACACAGCAGAAATCCCATTGCACGCCGCAAGAGACAAAACAGAATTGCACAGTCCGCTAATAAAGTGGCATAGTGTGCCATAATTCATTTCCTGCATTTGATGAAAGGGGAAAAACGATGTAACAATCAATGCTGAGCTCGCGCAAATGTACGGCAACCATGCGTGCAGAGGCCTGCCGAGTGTGATCAAACAAATCTGAATTACGAAGAGACAAACCATTTCTGTGAAGAACATGTCTGTGAAGAATCTGGAGTCGCAAGAGAAGTGGGAACCCAGGTGCTGGAAGATCGGCGTAACACAGTCGAGGCGATATTGGTAGAGGTGAACAGTCTTAGATCAGTTAATACCTTGCATGACATTTTGAACGTGACGAAGGTCACGTCCCGCTGGATTCCGCGATCCTTCAAACCCACACAAATAGGCCGCCGAACAGAGACACCAGTGGAAAAGTTGCAGCTGTGTCAGGCCAATCCAGGTGACCTCTTTTAGTTGGCTGTTTACCGTGGACGAGTGCTGCATGTATTACCAGACCTCGAGACCAATGAGCAAAACAAGCAGTGGAAAAGTGGATTCATTACCGCTAAGAAATGAGGAAACTCAACCATCGTCGGTTAAGTTGATGCTGAGCATCTCTTTGTACTGTTATAGTGTGACGTTAACAGATTCATATTCAAGTGCAGAAGGAACAACCACATTCAATCACAAACACTTCCTGTCTATCCTGAAATTTCAGAACTTTAAAGAGGTAGGGAATACTTAACATGTCTAGATTTGGCTTGGACAGTTGCAAGTATTTCCTCTCTTCGTGGCCACTGAATGTGAAGCTGGAACTGAGTGCACTGCTTTGGAAAAAATGAGAGACGTTTCAAAACGCTGAAACAGGCTGCAGTTCAGTTGACGAATTTAAGAGATACATTTCTCGGCAAGTGCTGGTTGTGAGAAATGCAAGACCACATTAAGAAAGAAACGATGATATGGCCAGACCTAGAAGTGAGCGGATACGAAAGTCCTCTCATTGCTTAGAAAAAAATCTATTCTTAGACTCTCCATGTAGCACGTCTTAAATAATTTTTTTTTTTGTCTCAACGAACTCCCCATTCACTAGCAGCAAGCACTAGTTGGAAGATGCGGTGACAACAATGAATTGTTTAAATGTCTGCTGTTTGAACTGGAGCTTGTGTTTGACAAACAAAATACAAGGGGAAAAAGAAGGGCAAACAAAGGGAATAATCAGCTACCCCACAAGGATAACGAAAGCAGGAATGAGTGAAACTCCAAGGTGTATGACAGAAAATAGTAGCTCAGCAGGACCATAGGAAATACAGGAACCGGGGCTACAGTGCTGAGAATTCCTCACAGGTTTGACACAAACTGGAATGAACAGGGGCATAGCCAGCACTGTAACAACCAATGGGGCAAACAGAAATATAATAATAACAACAGCAACAGAATCGAAGTCAGAGGTCCAAATCCGGCCAATGGACTACAACAGCTAAGAAACTCTTAACTGATGCCAGATGTGAATCTCTTTCTAGAATAGGAACTTTGTCATTTGTTGTTTTCATTTTTCGTTATGAGAACTAGGCTTGATCTTATCTTTTTTGTGAAATTCTCCTTCTGTGTTACTGCATGTAGAATAGGGTCCACATTAGTGTCTAGATTCTCTCTGTTTTTCTGTGTTTCTCTCGGTCTCATTTTGTTTGTTTGTGTGAATGGCAGTCTTGTGTCAGACACCATCCATAAATCAATACAGTTCATCAAAGTCAAACAGTTTTCTGTTTTGGGCAATTATCTCATTTATTCATTGTCTGTCTGCTCCATAGCGATCCACACTGTTCTGTTTCGTGCGGGCTGTCAAAGTGTCTTTGGCTTGGTCAGAGGTTTTGGTTCAGTACTAGGGTACATTCTGTGTGAGAGTGTAAAGGTACAAGAGATTGGCACACGTGTAGGTCATGTTATGCTCTTCTAGTTTTGTTCCAGATGAATACAGCTACACATTAGTACGTGAGTCCGTCCCCGGAATATTTGTTATGTGGTTAGAATGCTAAGGCACCCAGAGTGCAACCCTCACAACAAGTTTGCAGGGTCATCGGGAGTTGTTTTACATAGGCATGTGAAGTCTCGCCAGTTTTGGGAGCGCCGGGTTCCACATCATATGCTTAATATGTTAAAAGGACCTTACAACCCACCCACACTATAACAGCAAAGGGTCACACCATCAGTTTGCAACTGTGACAATGTCACAATGCCCTTGGGGATATGCACAATTTGTAGTGACTGACAGCAATGTCTTCACTGGAAGTACCCCATATTGATAACGTAACTGTAACTATCAACTCATACCTTCTTTACTAACTTGTAGGTTTTGCACATTTCATATGCACTGGATCTGTAGTAGGACATAGCAGGTCTTTGTGACTAACAGTATCTTACGAGTTTCAGAGAAATCAAATCGTTCTGATTGGCAGCATGCAGACCAGGGACAGATCCACAACTCACAGAAACCAAACGGCGAATACATCTTCTCACGAGGCAGTTCTCACTGTTGGACAGCACAATGGGGACATCAAGCTGCTCAATAATATGGAATGAGAAGAAAATAGTTTGTGTACATCAAACAAACACCCATAATCATTTATAATTTCAGTTATGTTGACGATAGTGGTGGTGGATGTCCTTACTGATTTGATTTTGCCACAGTAGTTTTAGGAGATATGTTGCAACTATGTCCACAGTTACTGTCCTCATGGAAGGGAAGTAATGACAAGCACTACTTTGAGTTTGTCCTAAAAGGGGAACCCCCTACCATTCACTTCTAAGTCCTTTACTTACGTACATTAGAAATTGATACAACAGTTATCCTAGGCACACCTAATATTAAGTTGCATATCACATTCATAGTTAGATATCTAGGAGTATAGAGATTAAGTTATCCTTGTCTCATCTTCTGTTTAGCACCTCGCAATAGAGAAAAATAATCAGACCCATAGTACACACGGTTCTTTGTTTTCATGAACTGGTAAATTGAAATACGTAAAAACAATGTTTTAATATATTTGTAAGGGTTGTGGAATACGCATCAGAAACAGAATGCATCAGTACTGTTACAGTAATCCACAATGGAGTCCGAGAAAAGACAAAGTGGAGCCTGGTACTCGAGCGGTCAGCAGGAGGGCGAGGTGGAGGGAGGGAATAGCTGAGCAGGTGACTGATGTGCAGCAAGAGGCCAGCGACATTCCTCGAGCAGCCAAGGTGACATAATCCTGGCACAACACCTTTTGCTGTCGGTGAGAAGGCACGGCGGACACGGGTGCAAGACCCATTCACAGATACTGTTCGCACCACACGTGGTGGACACCATGGCTCATCATGTGGGGGCTGGCAATACACCAGCACTACAGGACACGAAGGGTCGACGCAGCACACCTGGGAGTAAACTGCCTGCAGCAGCTGCGGTGCCCCACCCACCTGTTCAGACACTGGCCTGCTGGCAGGACGCGAGGCACAGCCCACGCACCAGCTGGCGTCCAGCTTGAAGATGAGGACTGAACGGATGCAATGAGTGCCCTTGCAGTGGAGCCGACCGACGTACACCTTGCTACCCAATTCACGTGCACGGCTAATAACGCATCACATGGGGTATGCACACATTGTCACATGGCACAAACGATAGTAATCAATGCAGTAGTGGGCCACCTGTTCCCAATGTATTGTCCTCAAAGAGCCGCCTACTGGCCACCTGACAAGAGTGTGTACATTTGACAGCTGTTTTGCTCCTAGTGCTCTCCAGTGGACATGGTACATGTAACCACATGCCATCTCCAATCTCCTCTCCCTCTCTCACCACACCCTCACCCTCAACACGACCCTGCCATCTTTTCCCCAAACAAACCACACTATGCTAAAGATATTGTGTGTGATGAATGTTTTGTGTGTTGAGGTATGCATGTGGAATTTTCTTTACACCACAGGCCTTATGGTAGGCACACACACACACACACACACACACACACACACACACACACACACACACACACACACTACAATCTTTAATGGTAAATTTTTACTGTATCATGTTTTCTAGAATGTCTTACAATTCTACACCGGATTTCTTACTAGTAATTTGTTCCCTATTAAAGACAGTTTACGAATTATTTAATGAACAATGGATTTTTATCTTTTTCACCTCGTAAACTCTATGCTGTGTTATTATGTAATGTACAAATGCTTTTTCTTTGTGTATGTTCACCATGAAATATGCTGATATTCAATGTTTTATTGATACGATGACCATTGCTCGTTATTATAGGATCTTATAGATGCTGAAATTCTATTATACTAGACATTCATTTTTTGTGATAATCTGCACATCAATACACATCATCCTCGATTAATTTTGAGCTAGGCTGCTTTCCACAATTACGCCTTTTATCATGTGTATATCTGTGGTTCAACTCTTGCTCTATGCATGTTTTTCGAATGAATGAGCGTGATTGGACATTAGGTCAACTTCGGTTGATTACACACTAAACATTCTTTGTCCTTGGACACGTTTGTGTGGTACTTTCGTTACTTGAAGATACAACCAGACTGCGTGTTGGTCTCCACAATTTTTTCTTCTTTGTGGTGGTCTGTTTTTTTTTTTTTTTTTTTTTTTTTTTACTAGCATAAGCAAACATTTTGATTATTTCACTTTGTTATTTGTGTGCATTAATTGTATGGAGCACAGTCCAATACGACACACTCACTTCAAATATCTTGGGTAGCATCCTGGTGTCTAGTTTTCTGAATGTGTGTGATACACTGAGTTAATCAGTGCGGTGTCAGAGAGAATGTGTCTTTTTTGTCTGTCTTAACTGTGATTAATGGCTAGAGGGTTGGAAATTCTTAATACCTGCCTCTTTATTGAACCATTTGTTTCCTTCAGGCATGTTGTGACACGCCCAAGTTACACACACACACACACACACACACACACACACACACACACACACACACACACACACACTCTCTGGAGTCTCTGGCAGCTGGAGCCACACTGAGCAGCAGCAGCAAGCAGTGCATGATGGGAGTGTCAACTGGATGGGGTGAGGAGGAAGAGGAGGAGGAGGAGGGGGCGGCATAGTAGGGTAAGGCTGGGGGAGAGTGAAGTGCTGCTGGGAAGCTCACAGGGACAAGGTGGAGAGAGGGTATGGCAGCTAGGTGCAGTTGGGAGGTTAGACAGAGGCCAGGGGAGAGGTGGGAGGGGTGGGGGTGGGGAG
The DNA here is from genome assembly GCF_023864345.2 of Schistocerca serialis cubense. NCBI lineage: Eukaryota > Metazoa > Arthropoda > Insecta > Orthoptera > Acrididae > Schistocerca > Schistocerca serialis. The sequence continues at coordinate 300,411,840 of NC_064641.1, forward strand.
AGGGGAGGGGGGATAGCGGAAAAGGAGAGAAGTAAAAAGACTGGGTGCGCTGTTAATTGGATGCTATGTACTGGCTTGTACATAATCAATTGTAGGGTGCATGTGAATGTTCAAATGTGTGTGAATTTCTAAGGGACCAAACTGCTGAGGTCATCGGTCCCTAGACTTACACACTACTTAAACTAACTTATGCTAAGAACCACACACACACACACACACACACACACACACACACACACACGCCCGAGGGAGGACTCCAACCTCTGGCGGGAGGAGCCGCGCAGTCAGTGACTGGTGCCTCTTACTGCGCGGCCACTCCACGTGGCTAGGTTGCATGCATATCATAATTCTGTTCATTTCATGTACGAGATGAGCAGGAACTTCTAGACTCTGAGGAGGGTAACCACTCACAATTGTAAGAGGTGGGGGTGGGTGGGCATATGGTCACTGAGAATTGTATACGGAGTCCTGACCCATGGCTGGCAGCTTTCCCTTTTGACATCGGTCTCAGAGTAATGGGCACTTGCGACTCTTACGATGGCTGGAGACAGTTTCCTCTCAAAACTTGATGTTTTGGAGAAATGGTCACTGAGCTCCACCGGGCAGCTGACAGAACAGCACCACACATCACATCCTAATTACCATATTCTGTTGACACCCACCGCCAGAAAGCTTCCCGCAAAAAGTCCTGGCGGATGCCATAACAAGCTTCTCAACTGTTACACCAGTCACCATTGGGAACTGGTGGGAAGGAACAGTACTGGCACCTAAGTTGACGGTATACGGTAATGGGAGACTAGATGAATTTGTTGTAAACCCTTAACTGGCAATAGCTTTGTTTATCGGTGACAATCGGCCGAGTTCTGACACAGTGGAGTGGTCATTCTCTGGACGCAGAGCGGAAGAGAATTTACAGGGAGTTGGTTCCTGGCCATCACAGTTGCACAATTTTCTGCTCTTGCACCAGGGTAAATTCATTCGCAGTTTCACTTGCCTGGCGACCTGGACAAACATTCAGGCTCTTTCGAACTTGCACTTCGATCAGTTTCGAAAGTGGAGCCCAGTTCCATGCAGTGGCTGACCATGAGTAGCAGCAGTCATAAGCACACCAGCTTGTGTCATACTTTCGGTAATATATGCAGCTCCGGCCTGAAGCATTTCAGTAGAATTTTCTGCACCCAAAATTAGAAGTGAGGCTTCTCAGCAGTGGCATCTGTAGAACCACTATGTGTCCTTGCTGATCCAAGGCACTGCATCCGATTATCCACCTGTTTATTGTTACTATACATTTCACCTATGCTCTTTGCACCCCCTTCTCGTAGTAGAGAAGCACACTAGATTCCATGCAGTGTCTTTTTGGTACTAGATTCTTGCAACACCTCTATCAAGTAGGACTATGCGCATGTTTGATTAACATTAATACAGGTGACTGTTCCTTGTACAAAGTCATGATCAATATTTAAAGAAAATACATGTAACTGAAAATTTTTAAGGTGGCATTTATCCAATAAACAGCCACACCCACAGAAATCTTTTCCGATTATCATTTTCGAAGAGAATCTTTGAGCAATTAATTTAATTAATAAATTACATGATACGCTAGACACTCCAAGTAGAATTTATGTCGTACTGCATTACACACCTTGTGCAGATTCAATATAAACCCACCTGGGTGTGATTTGCATAACATCGTGATCCTGCCTCTTAACTTGCGTATCAGTTAACACGTGGCTAGTTGCCAATATGCCAATAAAACTGGTAAAAAGAGGTACAAAGACTGGTGCCTTGCTGGTTCAGCAACTGTCTTTTTCAAATTTTGAGTTATATGATAATCTACCACCCCTAGAGAAAATCTTGGTTTGTGAGGTAGCAGTGCTGAAACTATGTGATCAAGTTTTTTGTTCTAACAGGATTATTGTATTTAACAACTTTTTCACAATATTTAGATCAAAACAAGAACTCTGACATTTACAGTTATGGGGAAAAAAATAAAAAAAAGCTTAAAAAAATCTGGTGTTGCTGTTGTAAAATAACAGGACAGCAAACCAGTCACAGTCTGCATTTCACATATAACAATTCACAGGCTGTCACTTTAATTACCAAAAGGAAGGATGGTTCCAAGATTTACATATCTTGCCCAGATATAGGACAAAATTATGACACCACTGTGGTTGGAGGTGCTATGTTTGACTACTTGTCAGAGAGATACATGAATGGCAGACGATCAGTGAAATGGAGGCACAGATTTTTTTTTTTTTTAACCATTTTGAATGTTAAAAGTTCATACAGAAAAATCAAGAGAAACCACATCTGATGTCATTATGCATTACACTAGTATGGCAACTGATTGATGGATTTTCATCCAAAAGGAAGTACGACCCAGTATCATCTCCTTTCTTCCCAATGAGAGGCAAAGTTTATTCTGTGCCAAATGATGTCAGAATGTTGCTGAACATGTACCAAAGCAAAGCAATATAAAAAATGTTGCAAATATTGATAGTATGAATGCAGTTGAGAGAACGGTAAAAAACATTATTCTTATGACATAACTCCTTTGCCTCTCAGTTTTTCTAAAATGTAAGAAAATATAAATAGTGTTGATACAAGACGTGTGAAAGCGATTATCAAACATTTAGCTGAAATTATGGATAAAATACGTTTCTTGCATCTCACTTTTTTCAGAATCAATTAACTGCAAATTTTTTGTTACTGAAAATGTAATGCTTCTCAACAAGGAACAAATATCTTTAAAATGAATCTCAACACTAAAAGGTTTAAATATTTGTATAAGCAGTAAATGAGAAATCGTTACAGATTAAATAAAAACTGCTCTTTATGACAGAAAAACTAAAGCCTGAGGAGAACGATATTAGCAGAATATCAGTTGCATTTATATTGTTTGTTGGGGTAACATTCAAGAAAATCATGGAATTATTAACAGAATTTGGAATGAAAACAGTGTCCCAATCCCATCCCCCCAATTCATACTAAAAAAAAAAAAATCGTAAAATGCACTACATCCGATTGTGCCGTGTTGGACACAGCACTTCCACAGCTGCCAGCTACGACAATTTCAATTTTGCAATGGCTGTGCCACCATGACGTTGGACGGTGCACGCGACAACCGTAGTCTGTGAAGCAGTGAGGCACTTGTACAGGCAGAACACTTCCTGGAATGGAGTGAACTGGTCAACATTGCAGGGGTGACAAACTGTGACCGCTGTTGGTCTGCTAACCCTTGGGGACTTTATCAGGTGTGACAGAGTCCTACTGCATGGCGTGTCAACATGACTCCTGAAGAAACTTTTAGCAACCCAGAAGGAATCTAATGGGACTACATTCTTCTTTCAACCAGAGGGAACTTCCATGTTTGTAATTATATAACTTCAATGTCAGCCACCTGTGAAGATTCATATTACTGGAGCTAGATATTGTATCTCAAATCCTTTGGTTGCTGGTGTGCCTGCTTAGCTAAATTCAATCTTTTTAAATGTTTTGGGTAAAGTGAGCATTGTACCTGATTAAAGTGTTCAAATGACTTCTTATTGCACCTGTTGTGTTTTAATCAAATTCAAATTTTAAAATAAGCTTTTGGTAAGCTGTACGTTACACCTAACTACTGAGTTTAAACTGTTCTTGTCAAACTCAGTTTTAAAATTTTTGGTCTTGCTAAGTTCAATTTAAACATTCTTTGATAAGGTGGCCTTTGGGCCTAAGTATTTATTCAGTTTAATAAAAGTTATGAAAAAGAAAATGATTATGTAGCTCTTCCACTCGTCTATTGTCTCTGTTACACCAGAATTTGAAGAATTTTGTGACTGGGTGCAGGTGGGGAGGGGGGCAGACCATGCCATTCCAGGCATGGCACTAACCAATGCTGTGTGATGTAATCCCAATACACAAAGATAATGTCGCCTCTGACATCTGTCACGCACCACAGCCACACAAACAGACAGGGAATACTGTTTAACCACATTAATATCGTTAATCACACATCAAATAATCGTGGTTTTGTACAGACTATGGATATACCTTTTTGTGCGGCAAATTTTTTAAGAGGACAGTTCTACCCCGAGGGCATTCAAAATTACTAATGCAGCCAGAACTGCTGCAAATTTGAGAGCAATATGTCCATCACATTCATGAGCACCATAATAACATTCATAAAAATGATCATTACATCCTCTGGTATGAACTGCTAGCACATCATGGTCTTAAAAAAAATTGCTTTCCAAATACACACTAATGGCACATTTAATTACAGTTAACACTCACTAACACCAATTCTGTACCCTACTAACGTGAGAGGAACCTGAAGACAGGGCCAACTTAAAATATTGGAAATGAAATACATTATATAGTTGAAAGTTTCAAATACTCCTGCTGGCAAAGACTGCACACTTTCAGAACAAACTGTAGAGGCTTCCGTGGTCACTTGTTGTACTGCCTGTTGACTATTGTCTCAGGGATGTTTAACGATTTTCCTGACTTTCACCTGCATGAATGGCTGGCACTGCCAAAGAGTGCAGATAGGCAGAGAGTCCGTCACCAGAAATGGAGAACAAACCTTTGGAAATGCCAGTTAGTCACGGTGAATGTCAGAAAAATAATTAAAACTTCAGCAGAAGATCCTCAGAAAACATGCAACATGTCACTTCACGTTAGACCTCCCACATTACAAGGCAAATGAAGACATTAGAAAGAATGCACTTTTGTTCTGATAAGAATCAACATTTTACCACATTCAGGAGCACACTTCCCTCCTTATCTGGCAAAACGTTTAATTCCCCCCCCCCCCCCCCCAAAGTGGCCCATCAGCTCAACTGCAGGGAGACAAAAATGGGCGAGACCACCCACAAGGTAGGTAGTGTAGTGTGTTCACACCATGTTCTTTAGCATACTCTAGCTACTCTAGCCATTTGCCTATGCCTACCCTCAGATAAGGCAAAGTTGCGTAGGCTACAGACAGGCTCCCTGACTCCCTGTGGCTACCTGTACATACCTGTGACTTCGAGTATGTCCTCAAGGTACAACAGCCAGGTTTAAAGAATATTGGAGATTGATATCATGTGTGTGTGTGTGGGGGGGGGGGGGGGGGGCAGCGAGAGGAGGGAGTGTGCAGTTTGACACCACTGCAAAAGAGGAATACTCTATTGTAGAAGACATTTGATAAGTGATTCACAAAGATACTCCAAATCATTTTGTGAGTTGAAAACCTCACTGGTGAAAGTGATTAATTCACTAATGAAATTTACATGTCTGCTGTAATGTTTGAAGATAAAATTGCAGCTCCTTTAAGACCTGTCAAGAAAACTTCAAATGTATTTCACATGTAAATAACAACCAAAAGACAATTTTTTGGTTTTGTTTTGGTGCACAATGATATTAACTCTGTGAAGCCAGCATAAACTAAAACAGTAACTTCTAGATGCTTGAGCACCAAGACAATAAGGTGCAGAGAATGTTTCTAATTGCCATTAAATTATCGTAAGAATCTATAATGAAACTGTGTAGACCGATTGATAGCACTAGCATTTACTAACAAGGGGAGGCCGCCAATTGTGAAATTCAGATTAAATTCATACTGCGCATAATAAAAGCTCATGGCCAGAGGTGTAATGTGGCAAAGCACCAAGATGCACTTCTCAGCCATTGACGAGAAAATCAACAGTTAAAATGAACCGTTGCTGTGAAATACTCTCTACGATTAATAATCTTCTACAGCGTCGTGGCGCAGCGGTAAGCGCTCGGGTTCGTAATCCGAAGGTCGTCGGATTGAATCTTGCGCCATGCAACTTTTTTTTAGTATTTGTTTTTTGTGAATCAAATGTGTACACACACACACACACACACACACACACACACACACACACACACATATATACAGGGCTATTACAAATGATTGAAGCGATTTCATAAATTCACTGTAGCTACATTCATTGACATATGGTCATGGCACACTACAGATATGTAGAAAACCTCGTAAAGTTTTGTTCGGCTGAAGCCGCACTTCAGGTTTCTGCCGCCAGAGCGCTCGAGAGAGCAGTGAGACAAAATGGCGACAGGAGCCGAGAAAGCTTATGTCGTGCTTGAAATGCACTCACATCAGTCAGTCATAACAGTGCAACGACACTTCAGGACGAAGTTCAACAAAGAACCACCAACTGCTAACTCCATTCAGCGATGGTATGCGCAGTTTGAAGCTTCTGGATGCCTCTGTAAGGGGAAATCAACGGGTCGACCTGCAGTGAGCGAAGAAACGGTTGAACGCGTGCGGGCAAGTTTCACGCGTAGCCCGCGGAAGTCGGCGAATAAAGCAAGCAGGGAGCTAAACGTACCACAGCCGACAGTTTGGAAAATCTTACGGAAAAGGCTAAAGCAGAAGCCTTACCGTTTACAATTGCTACAAGCCCTGACACCTGATGACAAAGTCAAACGCTTTGAATTTTCGGCGCGGTTGCAACAGCTCATGGAAGAGGATGCGTTCAGTGCGAAACTTGTTTTCAGTGATGAAGCAACATTTTTTCTTAATGATGAAGTGAACAGACACAATGTGCGAATCTGGGTGGTAGAGAATCCTCACGCATTCGTGCAGCAAATTCGTAATTCACCAAAAGTTAACGTGTTTTGTGCAATCTCACGGTTTAAAGTTTACGGCCCCTTTTTCTTCCGCGAAAAAAACATTACAGGACATGTGTATCTGGACATGCTGGAAAATTGGCTCGTGCCACAACTGGAGACTGACAGCGCCGACTTCATCTTTCAACAGGATGGTGCTCCACCGCACTTCCGTTCGGCATTTCTTAAACAGGAGATTGGAAAACCGATGGATCGGTCGTGGTGGAGATCGTGATCAGCAATTCATGTCATGGCCTCCACGCTCTCCCGACTTAACCCCATGCGATTTCTTTCTGTGGGGTTATGTAAAAGATTCAGTGTTTGAACCTCCTCTACCAAGAAACGTGCCAGAACTGCGAGCTCGTATCAACAATGCTTTTGAACTCATTGATGGGGACATGCTGCGCCGAGTGTGGGAGGAGCTTGATTATCGGCTTGATGTCTGCCGAATCACTAAAGGGGCACATATCGAACATTTGTGAATGCCTAAAAAAACTTTTTGAGTTTTTGTATGTATATCTCTACAGGTCTTTAAATATGTCTGCTTGTGTTTGTATATGTGTGGATGGATGTGTGTGTGTGTGTGTGTGTGTGTGTGTGTGTGTGTGTGTGTGCGCGCGTGCGAGTGTATACCCGTCCTTTTTTCCCCCCCTAAGGTAAGTCTTTCCGCTCCCGGGATTGGAATGACTCCTTACCCTCTCCCTTAAAACCCACATCCTTTCGTATTTCCCTCTCCTTCCCTCTTTCCTGATGAGGCAACTGTTTGTTGCGAAAGCTTGAATTTTGTGTGTTTGTTTGTGTGTCTATCGACCTGCCAGCGCTTCGTTTGGTAAGTCACATCATTTTTGTTTTTAGATATATTTTTCCCACGTGGAATATTTCCCTCCCTCTCTCTCTCTCTCTCTCTCTCTCTCTCTCTCTCTCTCTCTCTCTCTATATATATATATATATTCCTGGCAATCAGTTGCAACAATTATGCATATAATAAGTTGTTGAAAGTCGTTTGTCGTGGAAAAACTGGCGACTTCGAACATCATTATGTTTTCCGCAAACAATGTTGTATTTCACAAATGTTATTAACTGTCTTCATAATGTTAACCACGTATAGTTAACGGAAGACGTAGAAACGATATTCCGAAACGAATATGTATAGCGTAAGTCCAACGTTCGAATTAGAATAGAAACCCCACGAACACAAATTTTCTGTGGAAGGTATGAAATATAAACTCCGTTACTCGCTCGTTACACATGAAGGACAGATGTTGAATGGGCCAAAACGAGCCGCCGCATAACAGCGTAGTTGCCTGCTAACTTCGAAAGAAGGTAGATGCGGTCCCTAGCGCAACTTATAACATCGTCGAAAATCAATGCGGACGTGAGAGCTTTGGTACGCCCTGTTAAACAAACGGAAAAATGGAGGCGGTACAATTGGAGAGCGATCCGCCTTCACCAACATGCATAAGCAATTCATTAATAGTTTATATATTTTCTGATTTTCGATGATGTTATAAGTTGCGCTAGGGACCGCATCTACCTTCTTTCGAAGTTAGCAGGCAACTACGCTGTTATGAGGCGGCTCGTTTCGGCCCATTCAACATCTGTCCTTCAAATGTAACGAGCGAGTAACGGAGTTTATATTTCATACCTGCCACAGAAAATTTTTTGTTCGTGGGGTTTCTATTCTAATTCGAACGTCCGCTATACGTATTCGTTTCGGAATACCGTTTCTACGTCTTCCGTTAACTATACGTGGTTAACATTATGAAGACAAAATATTTGAATTACAATAAACTAATAATAAAAAATTTTGCATGGCGCGAGATTCAATCCGGCGACCTTCGGATTACGAACCCGAGCGCTTACTGCTGTGCCACGACGCTGTAGAAAATTATTAATCGTAGAGTATTTCATGGCAACGGTTTCTTTTAACTGTCGATTTTCTCGACAACGGCTGAGAAGTGCATCTTGGTGCTTTGCCACATTACACCTCTGGCCATGAGCTTTTATTATGCGCAGTATGAATCAAATCTGAATTTCACAATTGGCGGCCTCCCCATGTAAGTAACCACACTCTAAAGATGTTTGTCAATATCTGTAACAAATGTTCATGGCAGTCAGAAAGCATTATCAGCATCTTCTTTCGGTGAACTCCATATATAAAATTCTAAATAAGCAAGATGTTTTCAAGGATGTTCAAATTTTTTACATAGCAGTTACGGCTACTTCCACAGTTTCCATGTTGGCCAGACACCTCTACAGACAGAACTTATTTCATGGGCACCCTTTAGTGCCCTCCAGAAGAAAGAGCCAAACGATTGTGAACTCTACTCAGATTAATGTGGTAGGCCGAACTGCAAAACATACCAGACATCATTTCACTTAACTGTGATAAATCAGTATTAACAATGCCTAGAGAATGTGAGGATTTTGGTGCAACATCACCGCAGTTGACAGTTTAAATTTAATATTAATGTTTAATTACAACATGCATCATGATAAAAAGGACGCAATTTTTATGTTTAGCAAAATTATCTAACCTTATCCCACAAAATCTTTTTTAACTTTTGGGACACGATAAAACATACAGCCAGTCCTTAAAACTTCTAAAAGGGACCACACAGCAATCAGATTTTTGTAATTTTTTAGACTTATGGTATAGGTAGTCGAGACCTAAACTATCAATCCACTCAAAGCAGTTTGATGTAAAAATTTATCACAAGAAAATTGGCTTTGAAGTTCTCCGAAAGCCTAATTCACTCAAGTTAGAAGAACTTTTGATGGACCACATGGGTTTATCAGCAGAACGCGAGGCTGGTAATAGCTGAATTGCTCGCTCCCACCTCCCTTCTGTCATTTTCTTTTTCTTTTTTTGTTCAACTGAAATACATATGTCAATCAAATACACAATAAATCAAATATATGATAATTAATCCATATCTAATTATCATATTTTTTGAAAATAGCATGCACGTTGATTGGGGAAGTAATACTAGAGCCTCTCTTTACAGAGCTAACAGCACTTGTTATATGTGTGTGTTTAGAAAATTTGCAGTACGTGCATTACTACTGGTTGATGACGGTTGCCGAAACTGAGATCCCATGCCATTAGCCTGACACTTTCACACGTAGAATTACCTAGCAGTGCAGGTCACAGCTGCTTAGGGATAAAAGATTTCAGTGAATTTCACAATTGTTGGAAGAGATGCATCTTTTGTAAGGGAAAGCTGTGACTGTAGTAGCATTTCAGCATTCATTGCCTAAGCAGCAAATAGTGTTTTCCAGCACTGGGCATTAAAATCCTCTAATCAAGAAAAAGAAGTCTAATGTCAGATGTGCACAAAAATTTGCCTTGTTCTTCAATTTTTTAAAATTAAACAATATTTGTTAACATTATTTCATAAAAAATTGGTAGTTAAAAATGTATATTTGCAATGAAAAATGGATTTTTGCAGGTGTTGTGTAGTTAAAATTATAAACAAGAAGACCTGCATTTTTCATGAGAAATGTTAATCAGACATGTTAATTGTCATATATTTGATCGAAATTCTATATTTAGATGGAGGCGGCACTCGAAATTGTGGGGTAAGATGTTCAGTGCCATAGTATTTCAACGTATACAATACAGCAGAAATTAGTAGCATTGTCCTGAGCAAACCAGCACCACTACTGTAAGGAATGGAAGCTGAAGTGGTGAAACATTCAGAAACATTAATTAAAAAGTAATACCAATACTGCCTAGTTGTAGAAATAGTGCAGTTATTTTGTAAAAATAGTTTTCTTCGGAGCAAATAATTAAAGAGAATGTTTTTTTGTTGTAATGCACTGAATTGATACTGATTTCATTGGAGGGGAGTTAGCTCACTGAAGCAAGATAACAATAAATATGAGCTGAGAAACGTGTTCAAATTTTGCACATATATTCTGCTGATTAATGGATGCACATATATTCTGCTGATTAGTGGACACTAATGGACAGCATGGAATGATTGTTATTTATTATGATAGCGCAGTCCCTCATGTCATTTCATAAAATGAAATAGTTTCAGATGTTTTTGTATGAGACTTATGTAAAGGGATGACCAGTCATATAGGAACTTCTGTTTTCTGAAGCCTGCTTAGTGCGTTAGGCTGCACTGTTACTAAAATTTATTTCAGTTTTTTTTTTCTCCCCGTCTGAAGAAGCATTTATCTTTTTGAACCACCGACACAAGCAGCACGGAATTCTGGAAACAGCGACATCACAACATGTTTGTCACCACCGACAAGGTAACTGGAGCAGCATGCTTTATCACCCACAGTATGCTACATGCCTGGGAGCATCCTTCCTGTACTATACCAACATAGATTTTCCTTTTATTGGAACATTCTTGAATCTTCCAGAATGATCAGGAATATCCTTCAGCAGTGTATGTATGGCATTCCTAGGTCCAACATAATACTTGACATAAGCAGCAGACATATCATACATAAGGCAGACAAAAAAAATCAGAAGACAGAGTTTCACTAGCATTGGACCAGCGAAGGGAGTGACCTCTGTCTAAGAAACATCCTGGATTATATCCCATAACAGGCAAATGGCTGTATCAAGTTTCATAGTTGCCTACTTCATTACATTTATGTAAAACCTTGCCTTACATGGAAACACAAAGTCTTTAAACGAAATTGGTAGCAAATGGTGGAACAGCCAATGGTCTCAGTACAGTGAGAAGAATTCGGAAATATTTCGGAACATGGAAGCAATGATAGCTGCCGTCTCTGAACCCAGTAGCAAAGGCACTGTACAATTGTGCATTGGTGCTCCCAGGAGTGTTGCTACTTTACAGTAGAGGTGTTGTGGTGGTTACATAAAAATAATACTTTGGTTTATTTGTTTTCTGCACAAAGAAACAATGTGTACACTAGTACTGATATCTAGTGGGTTGTTAAGTGTTGTTACCATGGTACTGTGGTAAATGGCAGTGGCACTGTACAGTTTTAAGGTTTGTTTGTACAATGCTGATCATTTTTAACTGTGGTTTCTCTTGTGTGTTTGTTTCTCTCATAGCAACAAAAATTAAATGTATGTGCAAAAGTGAAATTAGGAATGTATCATGCAGTTCTAAAGACCTGAATACATGAAAGTTCAGGGAGTATGACTACATTTGTCAAATTTCAGTTTTACATATACTACTGTTGGAAATGGAGAACAACTACAGTTTGTTATTTGTTATGAAGCATGCATCCTAATAAAATGAAATGGTTTTTGGAATCGAATCATGACAGTTTGGCAAACAAACTACAAGAATACTTTTTCCACAATTTAAAGGAAATGACAGAACACAACAACCTATCACTAAAGAAATGAATTATCAATCATTAAATAATAGATATGGTTGACAAAATGAATGGGAGGATTAGTTGGTTGGTTTAAAAAAGAGGGAAGGGACCAAACTACGAGGTCATCGGTCCCTTGTTTCTAATAAAACAATGCAACACGTGTGGGAATAAAACGGACGAAACATATAACAAAAAACGGAAAGATAGGAAAAACCACAAGAACGAAGGGAAGGCAACGAACACTAAAAGGAACAAAAGAGGACAATAGAAACAAGAGAGTAAAACACGAAAGCAGATTACAATGGCTGGTCAACCACGAGAATAAAAAAGGAAAGCCAGCCACTCTGCAACACATTAAAACCTCCACCCTAAAAGAAATGGGGTGGAAGACACAGAGGGACAAAGGACATGCGCTAAAACCTACATAAAAGAATAAAACCCACTCTCACGGATAAAACGTAAAACTGAAGCTGCTGTGGAGGCATTGTCACTCAACACCGAACGCAGGGTGCTGGGAAAGTTAAAAGTCTGCCCCAGAGCGGCTAAAAGTGGGCAGTCCAGCATGAGGTGGACGACTGTCATTTGGGAGCCACAGTGACACTGAGGTGGGTCCTCGCGACAGAGTAGGTATCCATGCGTCAGCCACGTATGGCCAATGCGGAGCCAGCAAAGGACAACCGATTCCCTGTGAGACGCCCACATGGAAGACTTCCAAACATTCATAGCCTCCTTAATGACACGCAGTTTGTTATGCATGCTGTTATGCCATTCCATCTCCCAAAGCCAGTAAGCCCTGCGGTGTAAGACAGAACGCAGGTCAGCTTTGGAGATGCCTATCTCCAGAAATGGTTTCTGCATCACCTGTTTGGCCAGCCTGTCGCCAAGTTCGTTTCCAGGGATTCCGACATGTCCTGGGGTCCACACAAACACCACGGAGCGGCGGGACTGTTCCAGGGCACAGATGGACTCCTGAATGGTTGCTACCAGAGGGTGGGGAGGGTAGCACAGGTCGATAGCTTGTACGCTGCTCAATGAGTCAGTACACAGGAGAAATGACTCACCAGGGCATGAGCGGATGTACTCAAGAGCACGAGATATGGCTGCCAACTCAGCAGTGAAACATTGCAGCAACTGGCAAGGAGTGCTGCTCAGTATATCCTCCATGAACTTATGTGAAGCCTATGTGACCATTAGCCATTGAGCCGTCGGTGTAAACCACTTCAGAGCCCCAGAACATATCAAGAATCGAGAGGAGGTGACATGGGAAAGCAGTGGGGTTAATGGAGTCCTTAGGGCCATGCAAAAGGTCCAGACGAAGCTCTGGCCGAGGCATACACCATGGAGGCATATGTGACTGGGCCACAAGCAGAGGTGGTAAAGAGTAGGACTCCACTTCGGAGAGAAGGGACCGCACGTGAAAACCATTCATTAGCCCCGATCTGGGCCGACGATGCAGGAGATTGACTGCCACGGGCGGAAAAAGCAGATGGTTATTCGGATGCACACGGAAACTATGAATGTGTGCTGTGTAACTGGCGAGCAGTTGTGCTCGTCTGATCTGTAGTGGAGGGACACCAGCCTCCACCAGTACGCTGATCACTGGACTCGTCCTAAAAGCTCCTTTCGCTAGTTGAACCCCACTGTGGCGTGCAGGGTCAAGTAAATGCAATGCTGAAGGCGCTGCCGAACCATAAACCACACTCCCATAATCAGTTCGGGATTGGATAAGGGTTCTGTAGAGCTGTACCAGCATGCAGCAATCTGCACCCCAACTGGTATTGCTCAGGCAACGGAGGACATTGAGGTGCTGCCAGCACTTCTGCTTATGCTGACGAAGATGAGGGAGCCAAGTCAATCGAGTGTCGAAAATGTCCTCGGGATCGATATGTCTCCATTACAGTGAGTGGATTGTCATTAAGGTAAAGTATGGGTTCCGGATGAATGGCACAATGCCAACAGAAGTGCATGACACACGACTTTGCACCTGAAAACTGGAAGTCATGGGCTAGAGCCCATGACTGCACCTTGTGGATGGCTTCCTGGAGGCGCCGCTCAGCAACAACAGTACTGGAGCAGCAGTACGAAATGCAGAAGCCGTCTACATACAGAGAAGGTGAGACGGAGGGACCGACTGCTGCTGCTTGACCGTTAATGGCCACTAATAATAGAGAGACACTCAATACAGAGCCCTGCGGGACTCCATTCTACTGGATTTGGATGGAACTATGGGAGTCACCAACTTTGACATGGAAAGTACAAAGCGACAGGAAGTTTTGGATAAAAATCGGGGGTGTTCCCCAGAGACCCAACTCATACAATGTGCCAAGGATGTGATGTCGCCAAGTCGTGTCCTATGCTTTACGTAAGTCAAAGAAGACGGCAATCAGGTGTTGCCATCTGGAAAAGGCTGTTCGTATGGCAGACTTGATGGTCACAAGATTATCAGTGGCAGAGTGACCCTGGCGGAAGGCGCCCTGACATGGAGCCAGCAAGCCACGTGACTCCAGGAGCCAACCCAACCGCCGACACACCTTACATTGTAGCAGCTTACAGAGAACATTGGTGAGGCTGATGGTCCAATAGCTATCCACATCAACCGGGTTTTTACCGTGTTTGAGTACCGGAATGATGGTGCTGTCCCACCACTGCGATGGAAAGATGCCATTGCGCCAGATCCAGTTGAAGATAACGAGAAGATGTCGCTTGTAGTCAGTTGAGAGATGTTTAATCATCTGGCTCTCGATTTGATCAGGCCCAGGATCTGTGTCCGGGCAATGTGCAAAGGCACTGAGGAGTTCCTACTCTGTAAATGGGGTATTATAGGATTCACTGCAGCATGTAGTGAATGAGAGGGCATTCTGTTCCAGCCGCCGTTTGAATGTGCGAAATACTGGGGGGTAATTTTCCGACACAGGCTCGAGCAAAGTGCTCAGCAATCGCATTTGCGTCAGTACATAACTTGCCATTTATGGTAACACCGGGGACAGCTGTTGGGGCCTGGTACCCAAAAATACGTTTGATCTTTGCCCAGACTTGGGAAGGTGCCGTGTGGCACCCAATGGTGGAGACGTTTCTCTCCCAACACTCCTTCTCCCGTTGTTTGATAAGGTAGTGAGCACGGGCACAGAGCCGTTTAAAGGCTATGAGGTGCTCCAGGGAAGGGCGCCGCTTATACCGCTGTAGAGCTCGCCGACGCTCCTTAATTGCTTCAGCAACTTTCGGCAACCACCAAGGGACTGTCTTATGCCTTGGGCACTCTAAAGAGAGAGGGATCGCATTTTCTGCAGCAGATACAACTGTGTTAGTCACCTCCTCAACCATCACATCGAAGTTACCGTGTGGGGCAGATTCAGTGGTGACATCAGAGGTGTAAACTCCCCATTCCGCCTTGTTCAAAGCCCATCTGGGCAGACGTCCATGTGCCTGATGCTGGGGCAGTGACAGGAAGATGGGGAAGTGGTCACTACCACACAGGTCGTCATGTGCTCTCCAGTAGATAGAAGAGAGAAGTCCTGGGCTGCAAACTGATAAATAAATGGCCGAGTAACTATCATGAGTCACACTGAAATGTATGGCGACCCCAGTATTTAAGAGGTAGAGGTCGAATTGCGACAGTAAAGTTTCGACATCTCTGCCTCGGCCAGTAACCATGCTACCACCCCACAAGTGGTTATGGGCATTAAAATCTCCCAAAACTAGAAAAGGTTTAGGGAGTTGATCAATCAGTGCAGCTAATACATTCAGGGGTACTGCACCATCTGGAGAAAAATATACATTCCAGACAGTTATTTCCTGTGTTGTCCTTATTCTGACAGCCACAGCTTCAAGAGGGGTTTGAAGGGGCACATGTTCACTACAGACAGAGTTTAGGAAATAAATGCAAACTCCAACTGACACTCGACTACAGTCATTACAGTTCCTGTAATATCCCTTATAGCCGTGGAGGGCAGGGTCCGCATTGCTGGGAACCATGTTTCCTGGAGGGCAATGCAGATAGCAGGTGTGAAGCTTAACAGTTGCCACAGCTCAGCCAGGCCGTCGAAAAAACTGGCGCAGTTCCACTGGAGGATCACATCGTGTGACTGGGAAGGCATGGAACATTCAATGAGGCAGTTTACACCTCAGAGTCACCTGCTGCCACCGATTTATTGCCTGAGCAGTCTATATCGGTTGTGTCTGAGGGTATGGCGAGATCTATGGCGTCAGCAGACGCCAAAATCTCCATCCTATCCTGAGCCGCAGAGCTTGTAGGTAGCGGTGGTGTGGGTGCCACCGCAATTTCCTTGGTCTTAGGGGTTTTCATTTTGGATTTCTCTTGCTGCTCTTTGGGTTTCCCTGGCTGGGAGGACTTCACTGGCTCCGTCTCCGGGACTGAGGATGAGCGTGAAGCAGTAAGACCAGCTGCTTTTGGGCTCTTCAGACACTGGTAGATGTCTTTTTCCCCACTACCAGAAACCTGAGAAGGGAGTGACCCAAGGGACCCCTTCCTAGCGAGAGAAGCCGAAGAAGACTTACACTTCTCGGGCTTAGAAGTGGGGATGGTGGGGGGGATTGCTTCCGAAGTAGGTAGTGCAGGAGCAACAAGGATGGAAATGCCCCCACCCATCAAGGGGGCAGGTATAGTCTTCCAGCTCTGAGAGGTGACCTGGGTTGGTGGGGCTGATGGTGCCACAACTGTTGTAGCAGTGGCGTAAAACAATGTCATACGCACAGGATGCAGGCATTCAAGTTTTGTCTTAGCCTCAGTGTAGGTCAGTCTGTCCAAGGTCTTGTACTCCAGGATTTTCCTTTCTTTCTGGAGAATCCTGCAGTCAGGCGAGCAAGGCGAATGGTGCTCTCCACATTTGGCACAGATGGGAGATGGGGCACATGGAGTATTCGGATGTGATGGACGTCTGCAATCTCGGAATATGACGTTGGAAGTACAGCGGGAAGACATATGGCCGAACTTCCAGCACTTAAAAAGCACCGCATCGTGGGAGGGGTATAGGGCTTTACATCACACCGGTAGGCCATTACCTCGACCTTCTCGGGCAATGTATCACCCTCGAAGGCCAAGATGAAAGCACCGGTGGCAAGCCGATAATCTTTCTGACCCCGGTGGACACGTCGGACAAAATGTACACATCGCTGCTCTAAATTGGCGCACATCTCATCATTGGACTGCAAAAGAAGGTCTCTATGAAATATGATACCCTGGACCATATTTACTGAGTAACTTCAATGACTGGGCAGAGGATGCTGTTTTGATCAAGACTGACCCAGATCTCATTTTGGCCAAGCCCTCCACCTCCTCGAACTTGTCTTCTAAATGCTCAACAAAAAACTGTGGCTTCATGGTCATGAAAGATTCCCATCAGCTCTCGAACATACAAGGTACCGGGGCGAATAAGATCCGCTGCCATCCTTAGCCTGATGTTCCTCCCAAGGTGTGGCCAGGGAGGGGAACGATTTGGGGTCATACTTCTGCACAATGAATTGAGCTTGTGATCGCTTAGAGACTGCTGGTGTTTCACCACCAGCAAGAGATGATGGACTACACTTTATTGCGTGTCATCTGCCCTGATTTCACCCACTCCAACCAGGGGTCCACCCCATGGGCGCCACCCAGCCGCAGCAACGGCCACCTGGCAGGACGGCCTTTACCGGGAGTCCCGATGCCCCAAGGGGATGGGCATCTACTCCATGGCATATGTGGAGAGTTCATGGCACGGGCAACAGCAGAGCGATCG
Organism: Schistocerca serialis cubense; assembly: GCF_023864345.2. Classification (NCBI taxonomy): domain Eukaryota; kingdom Metazoa; phylum Arthropoda; class Insecta; order Orthoptera; family Acrididae; genus Schistocerca; species Schistocerca serialis. Next base: position 300,429,506 of record NC_064641.1, read on the forward strand.
CTGTGTGGTCAGGGGGCTACAACCAACAGGGTACAGGCAGCCCCACCACAATGGACTGGCTACCGTGCTGGATATCAGGTGCAAAGAAGTCCACGGTCATCGTCGATGCAGAAATCGACACCGCATAGGGCATGCGTGAAAACGCACCCAGGAAGGTGTCCTTGCCCAAGAGATGGAGAATGGGCAGGACTGCAACGCGACAATGAGAAACAGGGCTAAAGATCTCAATGCACGATGGACACGATGCACCTTCTAAGGCGCCCTTCCCCAATTGGAAGAATGGAGGTCAACCCCTACAGGGGACCGTCACAAAGGCCAAAACATGTGAAACTCCTTTTAGTTGCCTCGTACCACAGGCAGGAATACCTCGGGCCTATTCTAACCTAATAAAACAATGCCACAAGTGTGAGAATAAAATACACGAGACATATAACGCACAATGGAAAGATAGGAAAGACCACAATAATGAAGGAAAGGCAACAAACACTAAAAGGAACAAAAGAGGACATGAGAATATCAGAGAGATGCAAAAAACAGTTAGGGAGTAAAACAAGAAAGCAGATTACAGTGGCTGGGCAGCCACAAAAACAAAAACGAAAAGCCAGCCACCCTGCAACACATTAAAACCTTCACCCAAAAAGCACTGGATGGAGGACACAGAGGGACAAAGGACAGGCATTAAAACTCAGATCAAATGATAAAACCCACCCTCACGGATGAAACGCAAACCCAAATCAGTCGATGATGCGTTGTCTGCTAAAATCAATAATAAGACTGGCAACCGGAGATGAAGTCGCAGGGCAGCCAAAGGACAGAGCAGAAAAATATGGGCCACTGTCAACCAGGCGCTGCACAGACACTGAGGTAGGTGGATCTTCGCGGCGGAGGAGGTAGCTGTGGGTCGCACATGCATAACCAAAGCAGAGCCTGCAGTGAAGAAAAGAGTCCCTGCGAGATGCCCTCATCAAGTACTTCCACACATTTGTGGTCCCCTTAGCTTTAATGGAAAGTAGCCTTAATGGCTCGCAGTTTGTTGTGCGTACTGAGATTTTGCCATTCCATCACCCAAAGCTGAAAAACCTTGCAGCGTAATAACGAACGCAGATCAGTTGCGGGGATGACCATCTCCAGAAGTGGTTTCTGTGTAGCCTGTTCGGCCAGCCTGTCAGCATGTTCACTTCCTAGGATTCCAATGTGACCAGGAATCTAGACGAACACCACTGAATGACTGGACCGTTCCAGGGCGTAGATGGACTCCTGGATGGACGCTACCAGAGCATGACATGGGTAGCATTGGCCGATAGTTTTCAGGCTGCTCAAGGAGTCACTACATAAGACTCAATGTCAGTACATAAAAGACTCCCCAGGGCATGAACGGAGATACTGAAGTGCACGAGAAATGGCCACCAGCACTGCAATGAATACACTGCAGCCATCGGGTAAGGAATGCTGTTCAATATGGCCGCCGTGAACCTAGGCAAAGCCAACGCGACCATCAGCCATCGAGCCATCAGTGTAAACCACTTCAGAGCCCTGGAACACATCAAGAATCGAGAGGAAGTGACAGCGCAGAGCCGCAGGGTTAATGGAGCCCTTAGAGCCACGTGAAAGGTCCAGACGAAGTTGCAGCCGAGGCGTACATCATGGAGGTGTACGTGAACGGACCGTAAGTAGAGGTGGTAAAGGGAAGGACAATGGTTCGGAGAGAAAGGACCACATGTGAACCGCAATCATTAGCCTCGACCTTGGCCACCGATGTGGGAGATGGATTGCTGCAGGTGGGAAAAGGAGACGGTAATTCGGATGCTCAGGGGAACTGCGTAACTGGCGAGCAGTTGGGCACATCTTATCTGCAATGGAGGGACACCAGCCTCCACCAGTATGCTGGTCACCGGACTCGTCCTAAAAGCTCCTTTCGCTAGTTGAACCCCACTGTGGTGTGCAGGGTCGAGTAAATGCAATGCTAAAGGCGCTGCCGAACCATAAACCACACTCCCATAATCAATTCGGGATTGGACAAAGTCTCTGTAGAGACGCAACAGCATGGAGCTATCTGCACCCCAATTGGTGTTGCTCAGGCAAGAGGGCATTGACGTGCTGCCAGCACTTCTGCTTAAGCTGACGACGATGAGGGAGCTAAGTCAATCAAACATCGAAAACCAGTCCTAGGGATCGATATGTCTCCACTACAGTGAGAGGATTGTCATTAAGGTAAAGTGTGGGTTCCGGATGAACAGCACAATGCCAACAGAAGTGCATGACACACGACTTTGCACCTGAAAACTGGAAGCCGTGGGCTAGAGCCCATGACTGCACCTTGTGGATGGCTTCCTGGAGGTGCCGCTCAGCAACAACAGTACTGGAGCAGCAGTACGAAATGCAGAAGTCATCTACATACAGAGAAGGTGAGACGGAGGGACCGACTGCTGCTGCTAGACCGTTAATGGCCACTAATAATAAACAGACACTCAATACAGAGCCATTCTACTGGATATGGATGGAACTATGGGAGTCACCAACTCTGACACGGAAAGTACGGAGCGACAGGAAGTTTTGGATAAAAATTGGGAGCGGGCCCCAGAGACCCCACTCATACAATGTTCCAAGGATATGATGTCGCCAGGTCTTGTCGTATGCTTTACATAAGTAAAAAAGATGGCAACCAGGTGTTGCCATCTGGAAAAGGCCGTTCGGATGGTAGACCCAGTGGACACAAGATTATTAGTGGTAAAGCGACCCAGCGCCGGCTTTAGGGTGGGGCGACTCGGGCGGTCGCCCAGGGTGCCGGGGCCCAAGGGGCGCCACGTACTAAACGCATGTAAAAAAAAAAATTACAATTTACAATCACCCATTTCGCGAAACTAAAATATTATTCAGTCTCATTCAACATATGTCGCTAATCTCACGAATGCGCGATGAATTCGGGGTAGCAGAAGAGAAATCATGCTGAATGCAATCTTCGTATTGTCTGCAACCATCCATGTTTGACGCGGGCTAGCACGGGCTCTACCAAAGCGCCTCTCTTATTTGTTTCAAGATCTGCAACAAGGAAGAGCCCATGCAGCCGCACCATCTCTCGTTTACAACAGAAACTACCGGTCGCTCCAAATAAAAGAAAATACAGACTGTGAAATATACATTACATTATGATTTAATTAATACGAATGTATTTATATCGAATATTTGTGACTTAATGACTCATGTACATTAATTAATAGATCATGCAATGCGTGCACTGCATTCATAGAGAATTCTCCCCTAACTTACTGAAATAATACAGCGCCACACAATGTTTGTTAGACTGCATATGTTGGCAGCGCTATGATTTGCACCCGTATGTCAGTAATTGTCAGTAAGAGTCGGAGGCAGCGGTCATGTTTTCGTGGCTGAATAATTGTGAGTGAAACGAGTGTCGTGACTGTGTCAACATTTTAATTTTCTGGTAGGTGCGAAAAACATTTTTATCTTTCAGTTCGGGTTTTTTTCTAGTTACGTCTACTGATAGGTGAATTTCTTTATTTGTTATAGATCGAATATTGTGGTCGCGAAATAGAGCAGTGGCCAAGCAATAATTTGTCAAATTATTAAATCATGCCAGAAGAGAAGGAAATGATTTAAAAAAGCTTTGATTCAGAAAATCGGAAAAGAAAAGCTCAAAAAGAAAAAGTTCTTGAAGAAACTAAAAAGCACATGAATATTTATAAGTACCTTAAAGGAAATTCTAAGGTAAATACTTCAGATATTGAATCAAAAGTCCATGTATCAGCAAATATTTCTTCAGACTGTGAACAATTATACACAAAAAATATACAATCACCTATTGAAGGTGATCAAATTGACCAGCGCAGTACATCTTTGCATGAATCCTCTGATATTTCTCCAAGTCAAAATCAACACATGACATCTGTGGTCGATGAAAGTATCAACGTTCTTGCAATAAAAGAATACAATGTTTCTGATGTAGGTACGTGGCCAAAAGTACTTAATGCTAGAGATAGAGATCGCATTATAATATGTGGACCCTCACAAGTATGTCTAAATAACTTTCCAAAAGATGAAAATGGGCGTCATTTCTCTTCAACTCATTACACAAGAAAACTATCAAACGAAGAAACTATCAGACGACGGTGGCTAGTTTATTCTGTATCAAACGACAGTGTCTTTTGCTTTTGTTGTCGACTGTTTGATTTAAAGTCAACTACTAATTTGACTACCACTGTGGGTTTCAGAAATTGGAAACATATAAGTGAAGCTCTGAAACTGCATGAAAATAGTCCTAACCACAAAAAAGCATTTACTCAATGGACTAAAGCTGAAATCAGGTTTAAAGCTGGATTAACTATTGACAAGGAAGAACAAAAGCTAATTTCTAAAGAAAGTTTACGATGGAGCAATGTGCTTCAAAGATTGATGCACATTACTTTGTATTTGGCTGAAAATAATATGGCATTCAGAGGGTTATCAGATAAATTATTCACCCCAAATAATGGAAAATTCTTAGGTCTTGTACAGTTATTGGCATAGTTTGATTCAATCATGGAAGAGCACGTCAGACTGGCATTGAATGGCGATTTGGCTGACCATTATTGCGGCAAAAATATACAAAATGAATTAATAGAACTCATGGCATCACACGTTATGTCTACAATCGTATCCCGCATAAAGGGTTCAAAGTATTATGCAATCATAGCTGACTGTACTCCAGATATAAGCCACTTTCGATAACTTTAAGATGCGCCGACATAACAGAGGATGGCGTAAGTGTAAAAGAACATTTCATCTCATTTCTGCAAATAGATGATACAACCGGTGAAGGCCTCACAGAAAGCATTTTAAAAACATTGAGTGATCTTGACCTTAGCATTAATGACTGCAGAGGACAGGGCTACGATAACGGCGCGAACATGAAGGGGAAAAATAAAGGCATCCAGAACAGAATTAAGAAGTTAAATCCACTAGCTTTTTTTGTGCCATGTGGATGCCATAGTTATAATTTGGTATTGTGTGATGCGGCAAAATCATCAGTAAAATCCGTGACACTGTTCGGAATGTTACAAAAAATGTTTAATCTATTTGCTGGATCGGTAAATAGATGGAAAATTTTGACCGACCATTTGAAGATATACACCCTGAAAAATGTAAGTGACACACGCTGGGAAGCTCTAATTGATAGCGTCAAAGCGGTTCGTTATCAATTATGCGAAATGCATGACGCTTTGGTTTCCTTGGCCGATGCTACTGAACAAAGCGATGCTGCAGTGTCACACGAAGCGACAACACTAGGAGGACAATTAAAAGACTTCAGCTTCATTGTTTCTCTCGTGACATGGTATGATGTTCTGTTTCAAATTAACGTTGTGAGTAAAGCAAGTCAGTCACCCACAATCAACTTTGTCGAGTTTATGGGAATCCTTGACAAATGTTGCTCTTATTTGGAAACATATAGACAAACAGGTTTCGAACAAGCTATTGTAACAGCAACTGAACTGGCTTCGGATCTTGATACGCAGCCATTATTTAAACCACAAATGCGATTAAGACGTACTAAACGCAGGCCGGGTGAAGAGGCTGTTGATGATCAAATAACTGACCCAAAAAAGAAGTTTAAAGTAGAGTTTTTCAATGCACTGTTGGACACCGTGCACATATCCATGAAAGAAAGATTTGAACAGATGCAAGAATTTTCTGCGACGTGGAGTTTCTTGTTTGACATTTAAAAAAATCAAAATAAAGAAGAACTAATACAATGCTGTTCTAAATCACAAGAAAAGTTAACTGTCAACATGAAGTCAGATATTGATGGAAATTTGCTGTGCGACGAAATTTTAGGCCTGCAACACTATCTCGAAGACAGCCAGGCAACGCCTATTGAAGCCTTAAACTTCATAAAAAAGCATAATCTTCAAGAGTTATATCCCAACATCTGGATAACGTTACGTATTTTGCTAACAATACCAGTGACTGTCGCAAGCGGCGAACGCAGTTTTTCCAAACTGAAGTTGATAAAAACGTACTTGCGGTCTACAATGTCTCAAACAAGACTAACCAGTTTGGCCTCACTGTACATTGAAAATGAAGTTGAAGAAAACCTGGACTTTGCTAATCTGATCAGAGACTTTGCCGACATAAAAGCGAGAAAAGTAAAATTTTAGTCGTTTATAATTGTTTTTCATTAGGTGTAATATGTTTTGTGTTCAGATGACTGACAGAAAATATAGGTTTATGGCTTACAGTTATATTAAATTCAATAAAAATATGGTACCCAATTCAAAATTAGTGTTTTTTCATTATACATATTACCTCCCATATATAAAAATCAATTGTTGTGTGTTAGTCTCACCAAAACAAAGAAATGGCTTGACCAATTTGAATAATTTTTGTTTTGTTCGCTTTAGTACAGGGGTGCTTCAGAAAAGAAAAGAAATATTTGGGATATACGAGCCTGTTTCAACCACATTTTACGCATCTTTTCTTTGTTTGGAACATGCAAAAACAATTTTCTGGAGTTGTTGTAGATGTACAGTGCAGTACTACGCAATATTTTTAGACAATTTCCCAAAAACGTGAATGCCCAAACAACTGCTATACTGACTGTTACGGCAGCGACAGCAGCACGCTGGACTGACGTCACAGGCTACACAAGACACACATGGAGCGTATTAGCGGGCTTTCAGATTATTTGGATTTCATTTCCATTTAAAAAAATAAAATACTCAAATTTACGATGGAAAAAAACATGTTATGATCATAAGATGACGCCATTAACCACTTAAGACGATTTCTAGAAAACAGTCAAATACCGTGTTGCAAAGCACTGCCAGGTTCGCTATTTATACAATAAAGGGCGCCAACTGGACGACTCGCCCGGGGCACCTGGAGCGACCCTGGCGGAAGCCGCACTGACATGGAGCCAAAAGGCCATGTGACTCCAGGACACAACCCACCCACCGACACACCATACATTGTAGCAGCTTACAGAGAACGTTGGTGAGGCTGATGGGCTGATAGCTGTCCACATCAAGCAGATTTTTACCGGGTTTGAGCACCGGAATGATGGTGCTCTCCCGCCATTGCGATGGAAAGATGCCATCACACAAGATCTGGTTAAAGATGACGAGGAGATGTCGCTTGTAGTCAGATAAGAGATGTTTTAATCATCTGGCTGTGGATCCTATCAGGCCCAGGAGCTGTGTTGAGGCAATGTGCAAGGGCACTGAGGAACTCCCACTCTGTAAATGGGGCATTATAGGATTCGCCACGGCGTGTAGTGAATCAGAGGACGTTCCCTTCCAGCTGCCATTTGATTCTGCAAAAAGGTTGGGGGGGGGGGGGGGGGGGTAATTCTCCGACTCAGAGGCTCGAGCAAAGTGCTCGGCAATCGCATTTGCATTGGTAGATAACACGCCATTTATGGTAACAATGAGAACAACTGTTGGGGGTCTGGTACCCAAAAAGTCGTTTGTTCTTTGCCCAGACTTGGGAAGGTGACGTATGGCACCCAGTGATCGAAACGTATCTCTCCTCCCAACAATCCTGCTTCTGTCGTCTGATAAGTTGGCAAATGGGAGGGGGCTTACTTTATGTCCACCTGTTGTAAATACCGTAATCTAGTACATGTACTTTAAATTTTGAAAACTATATTTTTAATCAATTCTTCTACTAGATTCTACAATGTATTAATTTTTTTCAGTTTAACTTAATCAAAAAAAGTAGTAGTAGTAGTAGTAGTAGTAGTAGTAGTAGTAGTAGTAGTAATAATAATAATAATAATAATAATAATAGATGTGACTTTTTAAAAGGAAAGTCATATTCATTATTTTCAGGTTCTGGACTCTACTTACCATCAATATTTCTTTAAAAAGTATGTTTCCAATAAAAGTCAACAAGAAGTAACGAACTTTTTTTGTGGAGTTCATACATTATTCTATACTTTCAATTATTAAAAGAAACAGATCATAACTCATGGAGAGCAATACCTAAAATAATAAATTAATTTGTAAAGAAACATACTTCCCAGTTACTTTGATACATCCGTATTGACTCATCAACCTACTCCTTTTGATGAAGTTTTTTCTCCCTCTTACTTCTGTCAAACTATCTAAGCATTCAAATGGAGCCAATCCAACCAAATCCAACACCACCAGAAACACAATAATAATACTCACTGTCACAATAGCAGGTTACACAGCGAGTCTTCATGTACTTTAAAATAGACAGATCAATCAGCTTCTTGTATCTCAGGGCATAAAATTTTTGCACAGAGGGTATAACAAGGCAATATGTATTATGAAGATTTGTGCATCACTGACCAATGACTTTGCCAATCTGTCGTAATCTGTAGGAAGCTTTCCTTTTTTACATCGCAATTAAGTTGCAGGATATCATCATTGTTCAAAATCACAAAAATATTGCAACCAGAAACATTCAGATTTGCAAATATGAAAAAGGTTTACTCTGTGCACAAGTGTTTAGAGGAAAACAGCATGAAATTTATCGTATAAACAATAGATAACATGGGAATGATGCAGTTCATTTCACAGAAACGTATCCCCCTCAAAATTGGTGTGGCACCTCCTTATCTAATAATAATCACACACAATTTAAATTTTGTACTAGTTCTGTTACAAGAAGGATGGCAAATACAGTATTTTCCATGAATGTGATAAAGTCTCATTTCAATTCATTTTGAAGAGCAATATTCACTACAGAATATTTTTCAATGTTTCCGCCGGTTTTATGGAGAGTTACCTTCCTGTTCGTCTATGAACACACACTTTCACAAAACAGGATTCATAATTAGTAGTGTTCATACTGCATTTCTGACAAGACTGCTACTGTGAGTGTTCAATCCTTATGTACGCCAACTTAAAAAGAACACTTATGCTTACTTCAGGCTAACTTATGAAACATCGTCTTATACAGATCTGCAATCAGAGTTACAACAAGAAGAAGAAGAAGAAGAATGAACTTTGATTTATGAAAGCAGGATAAAGTCCTTTGCACTTTGAATGGCCACATTTTTACAATGCAATAAATAATGTTTGAAAAAGAGATATGATACCAGCTCCTGAAACCTGGCAGAAAGGAGATCATGTCTCATTGTCAACACATCAGTTATGCTCTACAAGAAGATTACTGTGCAGGACACACAGAACTATTAATAAATAACCCAATTACTGAAGAGTAAAGTTTACTTCTCTCCCTCCTTCCTATCCAATCTGATGACTGGGTGCTCTCCATCAATATACGAACCCTACCCCCTTAGCCTCCAACAAATGCGGGCAAGGGTTGAATGATGGTAAATGATACATGAGGCCAATTTGTTCTCAAATGAGCACATAATTTATATTCTCAGGGAGGTGTAAAATACAGTTTTCTTGATATAAAAAAGTGGTGTAAAACAATGGTTTACAGTGCTGTGAGGGTGGTTTCAAAAGTTCTCGAAATCACCACAAGGGGCCAGCACTAGCACAACGAGTTGTTCACATAATGTTCATTGGACTGTTGCCTGTGAACACGTGCCATGTCGGTGCTCTTGGAACAGAGCTGTGGCAGTGACGTGGCTCTGTTGTTCTTCCCCTGTAGTGGTTTGCAGAGATGTGTGTGTATGAGGGGGGGGGGGGGGGGGGAACAAAAACACGAGATTTGAGTAGTGATCTAGTACTTCATATAGAAAGGTATGAAAGCAAAGGACATTCATGGCGATTTCCAGTATACACTGTGGAACTCTGCTCCTTCATATTCAACTTTGTCAAGTGGACAAGTGAATTTAAATTTGGTCGGGAGATGTATGTAGATAATTTTTCTTTCTATAATATTTGTGAATATAGCAATTAATTCCAGGCACTAATGCACTGGTGACAAATTTCATCATCAGCTAACAAATGTATGCAATGTAGTAATCAGTAATTCTCCAACTGTTTCAAGAAGTACATATACAAATGCCATACACAGTTCCAATTTTCTTCTCCTTTGTGCAATGAATAAATCTTGCCTAAGTATGAATCATTACAGAAGATTACTTCCTTTATAGTTATTTAACTTAATTATTTCTATGTTTCCAAAGTCATAACGTTCTTACAGCACAAGAAGCACAGCGTAACTAGATTAGTTCATCTACCTAATATTTTGTTTTTCCTTCCTACTTTGAATCTTCATTAACATACACACTGATGAACTAAAACATTATGACCAACTGTTTAATAGCATGTTGGTCCACCTTTGGAAAGTGATTCTGCTTGACATGGATTCAACAAATACTTTGTAGGTTTCTGGAAATATATTGATAGTAGGCAAGGAAAACCTCCTAACTCCATCTATCTTGAAACCCTCATGATCCCAGTAACCTGTAACTCCACTATCTAAGAGAGATTTGACTGTACATGGATTTCTCTAATCTGTCAATAGGTTTCTACTATTTAGTTACACGTATGGCAACATTATCTGTATCACTTAATAGATTTTTTAAGAAACCATTTTGCTTCTCCATTAAAATGTTATGAAGTTTTCATTGCCTATCATCAATATTGCACCATATGTTTATGATTGAGCAGAGTGGAGAGTTTCAAGTACCTAGGAAGCCTGACACAAGAAGATGAAAAAAAAAAACAACAGAGAAATAAACAAGCAGGGCAAAAAAGCAGAAGAATTTCAGAGGAGTGTCAGAAGCCTGATACGGAGCAAGGATGTACCCCAAATCAGCAAAAAGGTTACATACCGCTCATACTATGTACTGATCCTGACATATGCATCAGAAACCTGGATTATGAAAGGAAGAGAGAAAAGTAAATACATGATAGTGAGCTGAAATTCTTGAGAAACAGTATTGGAGTGACAAAGATAGACACGTTAAGAAATGAGAGTATCAGAGAGTTAATGAAGGTGGAACCATTACAGGAGGAGATAGAGAAACCAAGGCTGAGATGGTATGGACACATTACGAGAATGGAGGAGAAGAGGATACCCAGGAAGATACACGAGATAAAATGGGAAGGAAAGTGACCAAGAGGAAGACAGAGAGACAGATGGTTGAAAGGAGATGAGGAATGCGTCCAGAAGAAAGGAGAAGACTGGACCAAGGTGAACACGGAGATGAACAGCCTTGAAATTCCCATAAATTACTGGCTTTTGGTTTGTGAGTGAAGGGCAGGCATCCAATAAGTGTCCCAGATATGTTCCATTGGGTTCAGGTCAGGCAAATTTGGTCGCCAAGACATCTACTTGAGTTCACTGTCATGCTCCTCAAACCTTTGTTCTATGATTCTAGCCTTGTATAGTGCAGTAATTCAGTTGCAAGTCATCAGAGAAGACATCAAACATAAATGCATGCAGGTGAACCACAATGTTCACACAGTCCACAGCTGTCAGGGTGCCTCCTGTTACTGCCACAGGCCCCATGGAAGCCCACTTGAATGTCCCCCACAGCACAATACTCTTACCATCACCTTGCGATGTGGTACATGTTCCGAGCAGCTGTTCCCTTGGCGATCATTTATTTGGACACAGCCACTGACCTAGTGTAATAAGATACATAATTTGTCAGGCCAGGTGACACATTTCTATTTATCCATGGTCCAATCTCGGCGATTCCTTGCCCACTGCAATTTTAATCAAGGATGTCATTGAGACAACATGGGGATATGTAGGGATTATCTGCTGTGAAACACCATGTTCAACAATTTACACTGAATCATGTTCTCTGAAATACTTATGCCTGCATCAGTATTGTATTCTGCCACCAGATCTGCCACACACCCTCACCTATCCTCGTTTGCAGGTTTAGCAAGTGTCGAACTTCCACTGTTTGTGATGAGGTGTGGAAGTCTAATAACTTCTCTACTTTTAGTTTCACAACCCTTCAAATAATTTTCACAGATGCTCACACTGCAGTACATGAATAGCCAAGCAGCTTAGCTGTTTCTGAGATGCTTGTTCCCAGGTGCTGGGCCACAACATTCTGCCCTTTGTCAAAGTCACTTACAGCAGCACACTTCCCTACTTGTGACTTGTACTGTCACTAGAATGATTCCCCTTTGTTTCACTTAAATATTTTCCTTACTGCATCATATGCTCACAATGACAGTAGACGACATCCAGTTTCATAGTGGGTAGTGGGTATGTTTCAGCTCACCAGTGTATACCCAAAACCTTAATTCTTTCCATCCTACTCACTACTACTTGACATGGCACTGTGTTCATCAATTTCTTCCCATGCAAATAATGTAGCATCCTTCTGAATTACAGCATTTTCCATAAATAACCAAATCAAGCATGTGCTGAGCCATGGAACCTCTCTTACAGAATGTTATGACTGACTACCGAAATACTTTGGATAAGTTTCTAATACTCTTGAGTGATATTTCAACATTTTTAAAAATCCTAAGTTCTCCTCGAATGCATGAATAGAAATCTTAATACAGTATCACTTCTGAAACCAGTACACATTGGCTAAATACCACTGCTGAAGTAAGGGAAGGCAACCACTCACCTATAGCAGATTGATGTGTGGAGCAAATTAACACACACCAGAAAACAGCTGCATTCACTGCTTTTTATTATGTGTTACTGTGCTACAATCATTGATCCACTATAGTTGACTGGTTCTCTTTCCCTTATTTTATGTACTGCTCCATCCAGGAATTTCCATTACTGTTTTCCTCTCTTGGTAACACTTTCCGAACTTTTCTATCATGTCACCACAATGAAAGTGAGAGCACGCAAAAGACCCCAGAAATTGATATCCACATGAATTGCATTTAGAAAAATTCAGCATATCTCTACTTGAGCCACAGTTTACTTTGGTTAAGGACATCACGATTATCGATAACAAGAAAAATTCTTTTCTTGAAAGTAAGACTTGCAACTGTGGATGTTTCTTGTTTCTTTACAAGCTAATAATGTACTGTAACTGAAAAAGCAATGCTATGAAACTGCAAGAGAAACAGAATATTGCAAAATCATATATGAAGCATTCCACACAGCTCTTACTATGGACATTGTGCTATTAGTAGTGACATTGTGAAGCTTCAAACGGAGATTTAAAGATTTCCTTCTTTTAAAAAAATTCAAGCAATTTGGTAGGACCTGCTCGACGGGGTGTCCACAGTGCCATTGGGAAAGTAACACACAAAACTAGAATGGTGTTTCTAGCATCTCCAGTCATGCAGTTCTAAAAGAACATTACGTTTTCAAATAGTACTCTACTCCTCACAATGATCACACAACAGCTGTGCTGAAACTCTTTGAGCATATTTCTAAGTTAATTTAATAATATAAATAAAACATATGTTTGCTTCTATTGTGTCTTTTCACACCACACTGATGAAAAAAACATTACTCTGTGAAAGTGAGGTCAATGACCAAACTAAAACAAGGAACACATATCTCGTTTCTGATTTTCAGTTTCATTGAATGTTGATTTATTTTGTATTCACTAACACATCCTTTTTTGTACGTCACCCCATGAAGTCAAACAACACATTAACTGGCAGACACAGCTGGCTAGTTCTCTGACAAACATGTGAAATAAGTCAAGTCACACATTAACAGACAGAAGCAGCCAATGCTAGCTGGCTCTCTAACAACAAATCAAGACTGATAACTACAGGAACTGGTTTACACATGTATATTAGGAGAAAAACATAACTGGGGAGAGGAGGGGACATTGTTACTTTTCTTATATTACACTGCTGCTATCTAATATTTCAAGTAAAACATTCACTTTACACTGACCACTCTCAGCAGTCTAAATATCAGCAAAGTCAAGATATGTTTGATTCAACTACTGAAGTTATGGAAGTTGTTATTCTAAATTGTTTAGTATGCAAATGAAGTAGAGCAGCAAAATACCTTCTGAATTAAGGCACTAAGTGATGTCATTATATCCTGCTGAACTAGTAAGTCACACAAGTCAGGATCTCCACAAGCACTAAGATTCCTGAAACAAATTATTACAATATACTAAACTGGAGAAACTAATGCTGACAAACTTGTTTCACACAGTAAACTGCAAATACTACACTTAAGCAGCAATACATACATTATGTAATAAAATACTGTCCATTTTAGCACACCAAATTTATTCTTTTAATTGTTGTACAAATTACTGAAGAAATAGATTGAAACACACTTGATTTTCTACAAAGAAGGCTCATCATTCACAAAGAATTTCCTTCTTATCATATTAAGTCAGTGAGACTGGAAAGAGAAAAATTTGCTATTACTGAACTATGTTTAATGAAACAACACATTTTGGTAACACAGGAAAATGTTAGACCATGTATGATCATAATGCAAAAAGTTATTTATCTTTCAATCAAAAAATGTTTTCTTTCCAACAACAAAACTTATTTTTGAACACAGTGCCCTTAAAGTACTTTTCCAATGTTTTCCCCAAGAATGAATGCTATTCCTGAAGTGTGATGCTGAAATGTTTTCAAAATACACAATGAAGCATGTGTAACCTTATCAGCAAGCATTAAGTAAATTCCAACAGACATTTCTGTGAATGTGTGCCAATCAGTGGGTGAAAAATATGGCGAATGGGATAGAAGTTCCAAAAATTTGTACCTCTAAGCCTGTCTATTTTTCACTGTCTCCACCCACTTCTATCACATATAATGTACTTAGCTTTCCGATCTTATTAACTCGTGCATGATGTTTTGACAGTAATCTCTGTCTTGTGTATCACCCTGTCTTCCATCTTAAGCTCTCAAGTTTTCAGATCTCATCCAGTGCAGTCCCTAACAACCACTCTTTCCTTCTCATTCCATCTGGCAGGTCTCCCCTGACCTGGGGTCTGGCAACTTTTCTGAACTCTGCCCCTTTTCCTAAACAGTCATTTTCCCTCACCCCACTCCCTTCCCATTCAACCCTTCTGCCAGACAAGGAGCCACTGACTCCAAAAGCTTGCAAACTTTAATACCATTAGTTCTCCTGCCGCTGCTAGGTAAGAAGACTATCTATCCAATTACATTAAACATCATATCAACACTTTTTCAAAGTATTTATCTGTATTTTCAGTTTTGAGATGCCCTTGATGAGGGTTATCTTCAAGGGAAGTGCAACCACATTTGAATTCAGCAACCCATTTTTCACATGAAAGTCCAAACTTCTTACAGTGTTCGCCGACTTCTGATGGAGTCCCATCGGCAATACACTGTCAAAAATAAATAACTCTGTGGATGGCACAGTATTCTAGTATACACATTTGAAAGGAATACATACAACAGTACTAGTTTAAGGACAAAAATATTCTGCATACCATTTACCAACATAAGAAAAATCAGCAGTCAGATTTGCTGATAAGTTTTGATCTTTTCCATAATTACAGATAAAGCTAGCCATCAGTTTTAAGGCAACGGACAGCCCTCATGTCCAGTAGTGCACAGAGCCAAATTAGTACACTCACAGATAACTGAATCAGAGGCAGCACATGTATTGGACAGAAAGTGCCAATTTCACAAAGGTGAATGGAACAGATGGCATGTCACATGACTGGAGTGTTATGGTGACCTGTACTGTGCACTGGTACACAAGTTGAACACTGGATGGGTGAGCTGCACGTTATAAGAGTGTGTGTGAATTAGCATGTTGGTGACTGCTTCAAATAATGATTCAGGCACTGGGCTTTTCATGTGTCACACTGTCAAGGGTATACCATGGGTACCTCAATTCTGAGATAACTGCCACAGTCAACTGTGTTGCAGACTGGGGTCAGTGATAATTATGAATTGTAACATCAGAGAGCCAAACTATATTGCAGTAAATTACCCCATAAATCAATGTTGGATAACAGCATGCCACATCATTCAGAACCATCTCCTCACCACAGGGTTCACAAACCTACGCACCTCTGCTTACCCGATACTCAAAGGCATGGAAAACCTTGCCTGGACTGATGAGTCTGGATATAGGGCATGAATATTTTGAAAACCCAATGACGTGAGTTGCTCAAGTTACCATAGTGCACTGTTCAGGTGCATGGAGGAGATGTTCTTAT
Organism: Schistocerca serialis cubense; assembly: GCF_023864345.2. Taxonomy (NCBI): domain Eukaryota; kingdom Metazoa; phylum Arthropoda; class Insecta; order Orthoptera; family Acrididae; genus Schistocerca; species Schistocerca serialis. The sequence goes on from NC_064641.1 coordinate 300,445,506, forward strand.
GGACGTTTACATGGGATGAAATGGGACCCCTGATGTGCACCACTCTATCACATCTAAACTGAGCCAGGATGTTCTGGAAAACAATAAAGGCAACAAGGTACCTAAATAGTTAGCACGCCCTCTACATTTCACCTGCTGTCAATAATGTTGAACTGCATTGGAAAAGATACACGAACATCAAACACAGATCTAACAAATGACTGTGAGCTGCAAATAGTGACAACTATAATTAACATCAAAACATTTTAAGAAACTAGTTATTTTGACCACAGGTTTTTCTGTTGTCTTAATAAACATCTCGTTTTATGTATCTGCTTCATTACTTATAGGGAATTAGCAACTTTTTAGCTCAACAGATTAAAAGATAATCACCAGGTTTAAATTAAAGTCATTTGTTCACTGCCTTGTAATACATTTGCAGCAGCCAAAATGCATCCCCAATCTGAATGCTGTTCTCAAATATGGGGCGAGTTGGTTGACGTTCATAAGCATCTGGAAATCGCTCTGACTACTGTCAACACGTTCTGTACAGTTGGTGCAGTGAATAGAGTTTTGTATGCAGCTTGTGGTCTTGCGGTAGAATTCTCGCTTCCTGCGCATCAGGTCCCGGGTTCGATTCTTGGCATAGTCGGGGATTTTCCCTGCCTTGAGATGACTGGGTGGTGTTGTCATCTTCATCATCATTATTCACCCCCATTATGATCGGAGGAAGGCAACGGCAAACCACCTCTGCTTGGACCTTGCCTAGTCGGTGGTGTGGGTGTACTGCATCATCCCCTTCGCTCCTTAGAGTATGGGACCTCACCATCATCACTGTCAAACAATTAACAACTGCTGAAAACTGGTGTCAGAAGAGCTCTCAAGAGTCATGAACCTGTGATACCTGTACCAGAAATACCTCAGGTACTATCCTCTCCTGTGGATTCCGTCTCCTTGGCAGAAAGTGCAGGATCTGTCATTACCTATCCACTTGACTGGGAGTGGCACATCAATGTTAGATTTAGGTGTCCTGTACAGGGTGGATGGGGACCAGGGAGGACTCAGGGCAATATACTGAGCTCCCTAACCAAAAAGTCTGACGTGCTGTCTTTCAGTGAAACAGATCCAGTTGGCCTCACTTCACCTTTTTCAGGGAAACCTGATTTTTTCAGTGTCAAAAGGTGGCAAATGCTCAAGGGTAGGCTCTATTAATCGCCAGAAGTTCAAATATCATGGTGAATGATGGCATCCCTTAGGGAAATGGCAGCAAGGGGCAGGAAACGACATTAGTTGCACTCAGTGTACATGCCTAAGGGCCTCATTCAGCATGTTGAAGAGGCTATTCCGGCAGCCACTGAGGGAACAGGGTGCAACCAACTGCAGATTGTGGCACACATTGGAATAATTTATGCCTGTCATCTGGGCTCTTTGGTCGTCCTTGGGTCATTCCAGTGACTGGCAGAGAAGTTTGAGAAGACCAACCTTAACATACGGAGTTTCAACAAAGCTCACAATTTGCAGCATTGTCTCCAGAAATGATCATTGCCCTTTGGTTCTGCTAGCCTGTGACTTCCTGGGCTTGAGCCACTGGGTTGAGAACTGTAGGGTCCCCCTAAATAGGTCACGTGTACATTACACATCAGAGGTTACTACTTAGATAGCTGACTGTGTGGACTGCACACAAGGGTTTTCTTTTAGATTAGGTGACTCTCCATCCAATCCAGATAATGATAGCTGTAGGAAACCCAGAAGTATCAGTGTAAGATCGAAAGAACTGCCTCCCACAGGTGAGAGTATTAAAATCCTAATATGAAACCGCCGAAACATTCACAACAAAGTGCCAGAATTTGAAGCGCTCACAAAAAGCAGTGAAGCTCACATAGTGCTAGGTACAGAAAGTTGGATAAAATCTGAAATTGATAACAGTGAGATTTTTGATGAAACTTTAAGTGTATATCGAAAGAATAGGGAAATGGGGAATGGAGGTGGTGTACTTGTCACAGCAGACGAAAAACTCAATTCTACCAAGGTAGAAATTGAAGCTGCATGTGAGATTGTTTGGACATGAAATGATAATTGGGTCTTTCTGTCGCCCACCAGACTCATCTCCTGACGCAACCAAAAATTTCAGAGAAAACCTCAATTCACTTGTACGTAAATTCCCCAGTCACACTGTGATCATCGGTGGAGACTCTAATCAACCAATAATTAATTGGGAAATTACAGTTTTTTTTAGTGGTGGGCATGATAAGACAACTGTGAAACTTTACTAACTGCCTTCTCTAAATTTACCTAGAACACTCATGATGGAAATATATTTGGTTTAATGGCCACAAATAGACCTGACCTTCAGGATGTCCACATCAAAAGCAGTGTCAGTGACCATAATACGTACGAGTACAAAGGACAATTAAAACAAGCAGAAAGATGGATATGCTCAGTAAACTAGATAAAAAGTCAGTAATGTCATATCTCAATGACAAATTTGAAACTTTCAGCACAGGTCAAGAGCACTTACAGGAACTCTGGCTCAAATTTAAAAGAATAGTTGACCACACACTGGATAGACATGCACCCAGTAGAACAGTTCGTAATGGGAGGGAACCTCCATGGTATACAGTCACTGTGAAGAATCTTTTAAAGAAACAGATTACTGCATAATATGTGTAAAAAAAAAGCATAAGGCTATAGAGATGATTACTGAAACATGTTTGGCTGTCAAGAGAGCACTGTGTGATGCCTTCAATGACTACCGTAGCAGAATATTGTCAAATGACATTTCACAGAATTCTAAGAAATTCTGGTCATATGTAAAGGCTGTTAGTGGCACTAAAGTTAGCGTAGTCCCTAGCAATTGAGACAGAAACTGAAATTGAGGGTAGCAAACCAAAAGCTGAAATATTAAACTCTTTTTCAAATGTTCCATTACAAAGGAAACCCCAGAAGAACTGCCCCAATTTAAACCTTGTAGCACTGAAAAGATGAATGAAATAAGTATCATTGTCAATGGTGTTGAGAAGCAGCTGAAATTGTTAAAAGTGAACAAAGCTCCAGTGCCTGATGGGATGTATCAGTTTCAATACTGAATTTGCAGCTGAGTTAGCCCATCCACTAACTACAATCTATCATAGATCCCTTGAACAAAAAACTGTGCCCAGTACTTGGAATAAGGCAAAAGTCACACCCATATACAAGAAGGGTAGTACAAGTGATCCTCAAAACTATTGTCCAATATCCTTGACATCAATTTGTTGTAGAATATTAGAACATATTCTGAGCTTAAACATAATGAGGTATCATGAACAGAATTACCTCCTCAATGCCAACCAGCATGGATGTTGGAAACATCAATCATTTGAAATGCAACTTGCACTTTTCTCACATGACATACTGAAAGTTTTTGTTGAAGGCAGATGCAGTGTTTCTCGATTTCTGAAAAACATTTGACTTAATACCGCACCTATGCTTATTGTCAAAAGTATTATCATATGGGCTATCAGCTGAAATTTATGACTGAATTCAGGACACAGCATGTTATATTGGATGGAGAGTCATCATCAGATCTTGGAGTAACTTTGGGTGGGCCACAGCTAAGTATGTTGAGACCCTTGCTGTTCATGTTGTACATAAATGACTTCACTTATAGGCTTTTTGGAGATAATGCAGATATCAATAACAATAAGTCACTGTTGGAACTGGCCAACCCATAAAAATACATGGATGTAACACTTTGTAGGGATATGAAATGGAATGATCACATAGGTTCAGTCATGGGTACAGCAGAAGGTAGACTTTGGTTTATTGGCAGTCTACGAAAGATATTGCATACAAATCACTCGTGTGATCCATCCTGGAATATTTCTGAAGTGTGTGAGACCCGTACCAGACAGGACTAACAGGGGATGTTGAACATATACAAAGAAAGGCAGCATGAATGGTCACAGGCTTGTTTAATCCATTGGACAGTGTCACAGAGATATTGATGGAGCTGAACTGGCAGACTTTGGAAGACAGACAAACTATCCTGAGAAAGTCTAATAATATTTCAAGAACCAGCTTTAAATGATTATTCTAGGCCCCCCCCCCCTCCCCCCCCCCATACTGCTCACACAGGGATTGGGAGGATAAGGTTAGAATAATTACTGCATGCACAGAGGCATTAAAACTATCATTCTTCCCACACTCCATACGTGAGTGGAACAGGAAGAAATCCTAATACTTGGTACAATGGGGCATAGCCACTGCCATGCACCTCACAGTGGTTTGCAGAATATAGATGTAGGTGTAGATGGTGGTTCAAGCAGTGTAAAATCTTGGCAGTACTTTGAACATACTAAACTTATTGTAATTAAAATGTTGATACAGGGTGCAAACAAACACAGGAAACTTTAATCATAGGTAGTTACAGCCCCTACACTCTACGTGAAAGGGCACAAAAGGATTGTTGTATTGTCGGGATCCCTTAACATATCAAATAATGTATCAAACTGAAGAAAGCAGTTTCTCCACCAACTCATTAATCTTAATTCTCAGCAAATCTAGAGTATCTGGTAGAGTTAATTGTCCTGTAATGCTAAAGGGCTTTTTATAGCACAGATAGAGCATGGTATCCATTAACAATGATACCAGGCCCTAACACTTCACACATTACATCCTAAAGCAGATAAGAAAAGTGTAGGTGAAGGAAAATGTGGGAATACAGCCGGTGTTTTCATTACACAAAGACTTGTAGGTATTACGTAGAGGAGAACGACACTGCATGTATCTTACAACGGATCACGAAAATATTCAACTGATTTTTATCTATCCTCTATGCAGCCATTACTGTTGCAGGTGTCCATATCGAATACTTTTGTGTCGCCCCCATCACACAGTTTGAGAACCACTGTTTTTGGGGACAAGGGAGGGAGGGACTTCGGACTTATAAAGCTTAAAAGAAGCTCTTAAAATTAATACCAATAAATTTCAACTGTGTTTCCTTAGGTTTTCACATCAAAATTTGTATTTGGAGGATTTGATTACTATGTTAAAACTGATGTGTGTTTTCCTTTGTGATCCCAAATTACTTCAGGCAATGGGGGAATGGTTCCACAGCTATAAGGCTACAGAGCTGTCTGTCTGTCTGTCTTATACTTGTTCAACTGAACTATGACTGTAGTCTGTAATTATCCAGCTGCAGAAGAAATGCACATGCATGTTCAGCTTTTTCCATATGATTCTGTGGGGGCATGCTGTTACTGCCTTTGATAAATTTCTAGGTTATTTGTACTGTGGAAGTTGCTATTTTCCTGTTAAATCTTTTCCTCTGGATTAATATTCACATTTTACATGTTCTCAAGTCTCATGGCCATTGGATATGGATTAGTTATGACATGTTTGATCACATCGCAGAATATATACTAGGCATCACACAGTTGTATGCAACAAACTGTTGCTAACAATTTATAGCAATATTATGAAATTTACATTTAAGTGGCAAGAAACTGTGTAAATGTGTTTTTACACTAAATTATGATCTGTTATCTCATTGGAGAAAATCACATTAACAACACACATGGTATTAAATGTATTATACTACCTCACTTTCTGTACTTCACTCTGTGTAACTATTGTTATTTTGAACTACTAAATGTTGCTTGAAAATGGATATGATTGCCTGAACTGCTGATGACAATAAAATAACACAATTGGATAGAAATTCTCTCTTCTATTATCACTCAATAACTGCAGAATCTCAACAACTGAAAAGATAGTAACAATCTACATTCAGCTGTGCACCAGTATGTGGACAGTGAGCCTATATCCTCAATATGTCAGAATGTGCAATATATTATAGTGACAAGACTCATGATAGTGATACAGTGAATGTGCTGAAGTCTCCAAAAATGTGGGAAGTGTCAACAGCAGTTCTGAGAAAAGTTTCAGTGACAGAAATGAAGAATCGGATGAAGACAGTATTATGAAAAGGATATAGTATGAAGGCTTTCACGACCAGATGACATATCTTCTGGTAAACCTTCTGGGATGTAAGGTCGTGGTCCATGAAACTCTTCAGCTCGTAACGTTTCGTTCAGAGCTGCGATGGACATCTTCAGAGGGGTGTTTCTCCTCCGGTGAGTCTTGCTGACTGCGTATCATGTGTAACTCTGGTCACACCCTCTTTCTATGATATATATGTTGGCAAGACTCACCGGAGGAGAAACACCCCTCTGAAGATGTCCAGCGCAGCTTTGGACGAAACGTTAGGAGCTGACGAGTTTCATGGACCACGACCTTACATCCCGGAAGGTTTACCAGAAGATATGAAAAGGATAGTTGCTGATCACCATATAGCAGAGATGTTGAGTCGCACAACAAAAAACACTGTTAGAAAGAGAGCTTTCGGCCAACAAGGCCTTCTTCAAGAGTAGACAAGACACCTCCACAGCCATGACCACAGTCTCTGGCCACTGAAGCCGACTTCAGCAGCCAGAGACTGTGGTCACATATGTCTCTGTGTGTGTGTGTGTGTGTGTGTGTGTGTGTGTGTGTGTGTGTGTGTGTGTGTGTGTGTGTGTGTGGGCGCGCACGCGCGCGCGGTTGTGTGTTATAAGGAGGCATCATTTGCCGAAAGCCTGAGAGTCTTTCTATTATGTCTGTCTGCGACTGAGTCATCTCCACTATAATATAGTGACTAGCAACTATCCTTTTCATAATACTGTTAAAATCCATCCTGGAGTTTCCATTGTTTGAAGAATCAGAAGATGATGGATATCCAAGTAGCTGCATACACAATGAAATCGATATAATTTTCCTTTTTATTTCAACCTCAGAGGTAAAAATTAATTTAGATACAAATACTGCCCCACTTTAATATATTGAAATATTTTTTTTCAATGTGTTCATTTGTATTCTTGTAACTGAAACAAGTATTCATGGACACCAGCAAAACTCCAACTTGTCCAAAAATTCGAATTGCAAGTCAAAGGAGATGATTGATGTTAATGAGCATGAAATGGAAGTTTTCGTAATGTATTTTGTTATTACAAAGTAAAGTCAATTTAACCAAATATCATCATTTGACTCTCAGAAAGAAATTTCTGACATTGTAATGCAGTCAATGTATGCAGAGAACAAATGTGACTTTTATACTATTTTGGATGAACTGCTACATGTTTGCAACTTATTGCCACAATATTTTGGCACAGACTCTTCTGGTAATGTTCAGGTGAATAGTGATGATAATGCACTGGACTCCCTTATTTAAGGGCCTACCGGTATATGCACAGTGTACACAGTTAACATTGCACACGAGCCGCTTAAGTGCGCTTCTGCTGCAAGTCTATACACTGTGCCGTGCACCCTAGGTGGTGACAGGTTGTCTCATTAACATCAAACTGATTATTTTTTTGTAGTATGGGTGCACACCTTCTATAAATTTTTTAAAAGTTTTGCATAAGAGTGGCGACAGTAGCACTACTAGGAACATGCAAATCATGTTTGCTTTAAATACATAACGGCCATGAGTGTTAGTTACTTTTGAGACTGGATGTCTATCTATCTACATACGGATCCCACTCCAGCTACTGTCGGGTCTGGGTGCTGACAAGTCCTCTCCATTTGGCTTGTCCTCTTACCACTTTTCTTCCTCCACTTGCTGCCATGTCACACCTCTCCTTTCCACAGATATTCTCACTCCCGTTTTCCACCATGTTCTTGGGCGCCCTCTAGGTCTTTTTCCATCCATCCTTAGTTCTTCCATAATTTTGGGGTGTGTGCGCCCATGCGTCCTTTTAACATGCACGTACCATCTTAATCTCTTTTTTTCGATTTCTTCTCTCATGCTTTCTTGTTTAAGGTCCTTTCTAATATCTACATTCCTTACTCCGTCCATTCTTGTTTTTCCCTTAACTGCTCTGCGAAATTTCATTTCCTCTGCTTGCAGTCTGCTCCAGTCCCTTTCTGTCATTGTCCATGTTTCTCCTCCATAGGTGACAATAGGGAAGTAATAACTCTTAAACATAAGGAGTTTTGCTTTTTCTGGAACTTCCTTCCTCCAAATTAGGTGTTTTATTGTTTGGTAGAAATTGCCTCCCTTCTGTAACCAACTATTAATTTCGTTGGTTATTCTTCCATCACTAGATATTTCACTCTGGATTGGATGTGGTGAGTTGATTTTAATCAAAAATGTCTATAAGGTGTTAAAAACTAAATTATCACTGAATTTGAATGATGATGTTTAATAGGGCTACAAGAAGTTGATGTTCCTTCTGTGATATTGCAGAAAGAGTTGACAGGATTGTAGCCAAAGTACACGACTCCTGGCAGCAGTGGTCACAAGAACGAAAAGTCGCAAGAAGATAGGACTCCAGATGACCATGTATCACTACCGAGAGGGAAGACTATTGTGTTTGGCATATGGCTCTGTCACATTATACAGCATCAATCTGAGCAGCAGTTGGCACCACAGTGACAACAAACTGTTACAAATTGGTAACACGACATCTCCAAGCAAGACACCTTGTAGCATACATGCCACTGACCCCAAACATAAAGATTTGTGACTTCAGTGGTGTCAATTGACAGTTCACTGGAAGGCATGTTGAAGGAGGTCTGATGTATTTTCTGATGAAAGCTGGTTCTGCCTCAGTGCCAGTGATGGCTGTGTATTTGTTAGGAGTCCAGCTGAGAGTCTGCAACCAGCTTGATTGCATGCTAGACACAATGGACCTATAACTGGAAACACAATGGACATACACCTGCACTTATGGTAAAGGGTGTGATTTCGTATGACAGTAGGAGCACTATCGTGGTTATCCCACGCACCATAACTGCAAACTCACACGTCAATCTGGTGGTTCACCTGTTGTGCTGCCTTTCATAAACAGCATTCCAGGGGGTGTTTTCCAACAGGATAACATTCAACCACATATGGCTGTTGTAACCGAACATGCTGTACAGGGTATTGACACACTGCTTTGGGCTGTTTGATTGTCAAATCTGTCTCCAATTGAGCACCTATGAGACAACATTGGATGACAACTCCAGCATCAACCACAAACAGCATTAACAGTCCTGGTACTGACTGACCAAAGTACAACAGGCACGGAAATCCATTGCACAAACTGGTATCTGGCACCTGTACGACGCAATGCATACATGTTTGCATGCTTGCATTCAACATTCTGGCAGTTACACCAGTTATTAATGTAATTAAATTTGCAATGGCTTATCTCGCACTTACATTACCGTATGATATTGCAAGGTTACTCATTTAAATATGTTACCCAGAATAATGTATTCCCGAGATTTCATTTTTTCTGTCAGTCTCTGTCAGAATATTGTGCTTGAAAATGGCTTACTGTCAAAATTGCAATCCCAATATCAAATCTTTTAAAAAATCAAACTGTTTGTCTTTGCATAGTAAAATTTTAGAAGGATGCCAGCTATGCAGAGCACTAAGGTTACCTATAACACAAATTCATGCAGAATTTGGCAGAAGATGCCATCTCAATTGGCAAGGGACTTGGACAATCATATTCCCAGTGACTCATAATGATGTTGCTCCAAAAGTCTGGTGTGAGAGCTACAGTTTTTGTTTGATTGTGTTTCTATGGAGAATTTGATGAAATACAATCTTTGGTTGTAGGGGGGCTCATACACCTCAGACATACGAAAGACTGAAAAAGAAGAGGACGAGACCTTCAAAATGACAGTGGGAAATATTTCAGCCACACCAGACAGAACATTAAGCAAAATCTCGGCACTTTTGAGATCTGTGAAAGATAATTTATAGTTGGTCTATATAGCCAGTGTAATTCTATGATTTTACTGTGCAGAGACTATCGATTTCATATCAATCTGGCAAGCTTTCACCATGGAGGGCACACAGTGTATCACACACACTTGCACAGAAGTGCATGCGCCAAAGCAGCACTTGTGCAACATCAACTGTGCACACTGCACATGTGCCAGTGAGGTCTTAAAATAATGGGTCCAAGTGCATATTTATCAGTACTAACCTATGCCAAAATACTGTAGCAAGAAGTTCCAAACATAAAAATTGATGCGACTATGATAGTTATGATAGACACACCAATTTATTTATGGAACTACATACACGGCAGCTAATGTTCATATGCACCTATACTACCATCTAGCTGGGTCAAAGTTGTTCATAGTGTTGGTAATACTCCACAGATGACCTGTCACAAGTTCTGCCAGTTAATTTCTAAAGTAATGTTGCTAGCTCTGGTGGATCAATGAAGCCACACAGGTATAACAGGAACTGATTCAGCTTTTTATTAATTTCAGCATGAACAGGTTAATATAAGAACTGTGGAGAATTTGGTTCCAATAGCAAATAGCAGTAATGGAGAGAATTCTATAACATTTTGTTGCATGGATGATTACAGTCAGTATATCCAAAGTATTTGATATTGTAGTTCTGGTGATATGATACATACCTAAAGTGTGAAGCAAAGTACTGGAGGAATGACAGGAAGAAGAAAGTGTGCAATAATTATGCTTCCTATCTGGTCACTTCACTTCAGTGGAGTGTGCGCTGTTTTACCCCAGAGGGGTAAGGTTCTGTGTTTGAGTACTGGTATGGCATATATCTTTTAAGTATAAGTTGCTTCTGAATTACCATTTTTGGGAGATTTTGCATTCTTTGCAGCTGAAGGACATATGGCATTTACAAGCCCGATATTTTGGTTACACTCTCCTAAGAGTCATTCACGTGATACACTTGTGAGTAGCATAGACTAGAAGTTGGCATTTGTCATCACGTTAAGTTAGAGCTAGCCAATGCAAGGGTGACATGGCTTAGCCCGTGAGATTTTTCAGTATGTATAAAGAAGATATTTTCTAATCTACCATAGACCCCTCTTAACTTGTCTCCACACCTTGCAAGTCTTTAAAGTAATACATGATTGCAGCAAGGTGAAATTGGGAAGCCAATAGAAGAATTTATGAAAGAGCAAGTGTTTCTCACAGCTTTGAAACATAGTATGAAGTTTTCAGTAGCAAACTAAAAGGAAACAGTAGTCAGGATATAAAACAACAAAGCTGGGGTTGACAGAAGCGTCCGATCCCACACGTTGGCTTTGACCCGTGACGTAAGGGTGTTGTCATGTGTGACGTCATGATGGTGCGGAGTTTGGTTTGTGAATGTGGCGTGTTTGTAGACATCGTCGTGTTGTGGTTTGTTGTGCTCTCTGGTGGTATGTTCAGGGTTTTCGTTTGTGTGGTGTAATGGGTTCAGTTTGCTTTTGCTCATTATCCAGAATTGTTCGAGTGTTGGCTGTGTTTGTAGTGGAATTCCTTTCAGTGAGTTAATGATTTTGTGTGAAGGTTAATTTAGTGTTGTTTGCTGTACATCGTGTGGTAATTTTAGTAAAATTAATCAGTTGTTGTTTTTGTTCAGGAATGGATATGACGGATAAAATTAACAGTGCGCAGGTCAAGGGAAGTGTTCGATCCCAATGTGTGGCTGTGTATGTTGATATTGGTATCAAGAGATGTTTTTTAGCTATATAGGCCAAGGGAAGTGTTTGGCCCTAATTTATGGGATCGGGAGCTGCTGTTGAGCTATATAGGCCAAGGCAAGTGTCCGATTCCAGATGATACAGTATTTAGCGGTATTTGGGGAGTTTTGTGATGTCGGTTTTTTTCGTCATTTTGTGTGGTTTTGTATGGGGGTGAGTGTCTAAATTTGTTTATATTTAGTTTGCCCCCACCTGAAAACACCCCATTTCCCCCGCTTGTCCCGTTAGTGTCATTAGGCTTTTTGTGGAAAGTGTGTGTGTTTGTTTTTCAATGTCTTTTCATCCTCATAATGTGTATGTACCGACTTTATATGCGCCATATTGGAATCGTGGTTTATGGTCGTTTCCGCCATATTTGTGACGTCATGGGTCAAAGCAGCAGACAGGCCGGATCAGACGCTTCCATATTTCCCAAAGCTGCTAATCAGAGACATTAAGATACACAAGGTCTAGAAAGCTATAAAGATCTCCATGAATGAGTAAAGTTTTATCAGAGGGGGCAGCTATAGGCTTCCGGTTTCTTGACTTCCAGCTTATAATAAGTTTTTAGCACGCCAGGTGTACACAGATAATACAAATAACTCAAGAAGTCTACTCAGCATCACATCATCTGTTTCTTCTTCTCTGGCATTTTTTGCAAACATTCCACTACTTCTACTATTTGTTAGCAGTACCTAACCAATAATGGTGGCCTATTAACCTTTATTTCTAGTATCATGATAGATGCAAATTTGCTGAAAACACAAACTGCTATAGGGTGGCCTTATTTGCAGAATGTGATAAGATTGGAAGGTGACTTTCACTTGGCTCAGCCACCGTGAGCAGTGAGAATAAGCTCAAAATATGCATTGGTATGATTAAGGCCAGCCTTATTGATAGGCTATAGTTAGGTTACAAAACGAAGGGTTTGGTTCCTGAGAATGTGATCACTTGATCTCAATGTTGCACCACTGACTAGACTATTAGCAATGAGCTGTATCTTATGTTCTCATGCCGCCTTGATGCAACACATGAATTATGCGTGTTAAACAAATAAATGCTGTACTGCTCACAATTAGTTAAAGCATTTCAATTTCAGAACATTTTGGTGGCTTGAATGCCAGTTTTACAGATTATTTACTCAACTCATTTTTTATTTGCTTCAAGACACAGGTAACTATCCTTTAGTAACTTACACAGAGCAGTAGTCAAAAAAACATTTGCTATGTATCACCAGATGTCTTCGTAAGTAGACAGTGCGATATATAGTACCAAACATCCATCACCAAGAGCCAACACCATGTTTTTGTAAAAAAAAAAATTCAATTTCTATTTCATTTATTCTAGAGTTCATTGATCTAATGGTTATGAAGTTGCAACTGAATTACTTCTTTATGGAATTTGCAAGCTGAATTATTGGGAGGTAGTGAACTGGTGCATGGAGGATACCTTCACTGCTAGTGACAGAGAGTGGCTCCCATGTGAGAAGCAATAATTCTGTTTGGAAAGTGAGCATCAGTGCCCAGTCAAAATGTACACTACTATTCAAAGCACTAGTGTCAGAGGGCTGCAAATATGTAGACATGAAGACTAAAGATGTAGAACTTAATTAAAATGCTTTAAGAGTTTTCATAAAAAAAGTTCCAAGGCATTAATTTTCAGCATGCCCTCATACAACAGCTGAGAGGGCTGCTTTGTGTTCACTCACAGTGGATCCTGATATTGTTACTTTACCACTGGACAACGGAAATGCTATGGTTGTGTTGGACATGATGCAGGATGTTGTTCAGAAGAAGCAGTGTTTACTGTCGGATTCAGCATATTGCAGACTAAGTGCTGACCTGACAAATATGTTCGACAGAAGACTAACAAACATCTGAAGAACAGTCTCTTGGCACAAGAATCTTAGCTCTTATTGTGTGTCCAACATTATATGGCCTTCCAAATATATACAAGGAAGAGGTTCCTCTTAGTTAAAGGAAGCTATTGACGATGTCACCTGGTTGCATTCTTGTAAGTGGTTCAATCATTTTATATACCATAAGAAACTCAAGTTTCACCTTGCATATGGGTTGACTGGATGCAATAAAGAGCTGCACAATGAAGAAAAGTTAAGCCGTTCCTGCAGCAATTACAACTACATTGCATGAAGTTGTTGCATTTCCCTGTGTTTTGCGTTTTATATTTAGGTAGATTTATGTTACAGGATTTTTCATAGCTGTCAAGTTATTTCTCAGCTACGAAGATAATTGAGATAACAAACCAAATAAAGCTATTACATTATTATGATGGAACAAGCCACTAAGGACCACAGGTTCTGTATAGCTCAATACTAAAAATATCTCTGAACAATCTCCAAAACCTCCCTGTACAGTTTCACCTTTGCTTTGCACATTTCTTACTTTATTTTGTTTTATTTATTTCTTCGTGATGTTCAAGTGCTGGATTGTACTTGAAATGTCTATAAGTAGCATCCCACCAATTATCACCTGACTTCATTCACTTGACAATTATGTAGTCTCAGCTCTTCTAAGGAGGCATTTTTTTCTGTGATTGAATTTGATAAATGACACAAATACTAAAAACAATTTCCGATCCAATGTACATTTATTAAATTTAATTACCTTAATGCACCTGCTGCAGCATGTCTTACAACTGGATCATTGTCAAGCAGCAATGGAGCTGCTATCCTTATTATTCGATTTTGAACAACCATTTCTGGATGTTTATCAAATACGGATGCAATAGAGCTCAGGCCAAATATTTTATCTTCTGTGCTTCCCTGTAGCTGTAAAATAAAAAATGATTACTTCCCAGTCAATGAATAAAAATAATCTTTTTAGTAAGATCAGAAAGCTAACAGCATTTCCATATACAGTTCACATCACTACTTTCTAAAAGTTATGCCTTTTCACTGCAGTTAGAACAGGATAAATTTATTATCGAGTATTGATTATAGCTCCTCGAAATGAAATGTGGAATGTACTGGTCAACCAGATGTGGAAGATGGAATCTACAGACACAAAGAAAGGTTCTTCAAGATATAGCTGAACCTTGTGGAATGCAGTGAGGAAAAGACTATTGGTGAATGGCTCTTGGAGGGTGCACTTTGGATGGCTGGCAACATGTCAACTAATCAACAAGTCCTTGGAAGCCTTTGTTTAGGCATGGCACGTATTGTGTGGACAGTTGTATTCGTGACTGTTACAGTATTGTAATATACCACACCCAAATAATCATAATGGTCACAGAGGAAACGATTGCTACCGTAATCACTCCATGTTGTTTGTCAACAGTTTTAAGTTAAAATTTCTCTGAAAAGTCAGTTACTTCATTTTAGTGGTTGTAATAGATTTAAAATCATCAGAATTGTAATTCAACACAAATGTAGTGTATCCTTGTTTAATAATTACAACAAGTAATATAATAGAAACAGACAAGCCATTCATTGCAATTTCTTAATCACAATATGACTTCTAGCTGTGACACTCATTCTGAATAGAAATCTCTGTTTATGTAATGCTTGTGCCACCCTTGATGACATAACAGGCATATGAGTTGTCCCAATTAATCTCTAAATTTATAATGAATCAAGAAACTTTCTGATTACTGTTTTACACAAATATGTCTTTATAATGTTAATAACTTATATTCTAAAAACTTATTAAGTAGCCTGTCCCTTTTAACAGATTCAACCCAGGCACTACAATCCCATTTACTAGTATATGAGTACTATAATCTTAAACAATCTATAAGGGATTGTTATTGTCATAAACCAGTTGCTAATTTTTTCCACATTCTGGAATTCTGAAAAGTGATTCTTTCCCCAGTGTTCTCCCCCCCCCCCCCTTAGAACAATTTGGGTATGTTCCCAAGCGAGTCTCTTAAAAAATCTGAAATTCATCATTTTGAGTAAACTACAACCAAATAAGATACAATTTGTTTTATAGTGCTTGGTGCCTCTGTTTTGCAATATAGATTCTAAATTTTTACTATGTGAATGATGATAAAACTCTGAAACTGAACTTTACAGGATTTGCTGAAAATGGTTAACTTTCAGAGGAGTCAAAAGTAAGCAAATTTTTGCTAGTGTTTACACTGCAATATGATGACAGACAGCAAGTGCAAAGAGGTGACAGTTGAAACGTGCATATTTATGTTAGCAAATATAGGTCTGAAAGCAGTGAGAAGTCTAATGTGAGCTCTGCGTGATAAGACTTAACACAAAGATAACACTGTAATCTGCTTCACATCTATGATACGAGCTGGAGGTTAGCATTAATTTTAATGTCATATCACTCCCGCAATTATTTCAGGGCATTTATGTCTGAACATGGTTGCAAATAAATATCACACTTCACATGCAGAAAGGTTAGTACTTCAATATAAGAGAATTTCTTGCCATATACCCCTTCTACAACTGAAGTTGTTACACATATAAATGCAGAATGGATCTAAATATTTATTTACGGATTTACTGTACCTCCACTTAACAATGTACATTAAATGAAAATATGCTATCAATATCTCCAGTTTTTGATTTCGAAAATTAGTCCGTTTCTATTTTTAAGAGTCAGTGCACCTATCTGCAGGATAATACTGAAGCCACTGTAAATTTTTTTTCAAAAGGGTGCCGTTACTGGCTTTGTGTGCCATGAATTTTATATTGTCACACAGAAAAATGTTAAATGAAAAAATTGTAGCAGTCATATGCAAATTTATGAAGAACTTGTAACAATGTATAAAATACAATTTCAAATATATCTGTACTACATGCTTTAGTAATAGGTCGACGTTAATTTTTTCCCCAAGTTCGAGGTTTATCGTGAACATAAAAAAAATTGGGCCACGATGCAGAAATTTAGGAATATATTTCGCTCTGAAACTTAAAACGGAAAAAATTCGGTCCTTGAAGAAAGAAATCGACGGTAAGAAAGACGGCATTACGCAAAACAAAACAGTCGCCTCCTTCCTTCGGTGCAGTCGTTGAACAGCCATCCACCTGGCAATGTCAGTTGCATCAGATTCCCCACCTAAAAATTAATTTTAAAAATATGTCGGATACATATGACAATGATAACCTAGAAACACATACCTGTTCAATAACGGCTTTAATAGCATTTTTTCCTCTGTATACATTAGCCAAGCTCTTAGCACTGAGTTCGGCTTCTTCATTTTGTATGTCTTTCACGCTTGGCAGACCTGTAGGGTTCTTATTCTTCCGTTTACGTTTGTTTTGTTTCACTTTTCCCATTGGGGTAAATATGAAGACAAAGATAATAAATCTAAACTTCAATCACTAATTATATTTCCAATGTTTCTTTAAACCGCTTGCACCCTCACTTGTGCCACAGAAACACACAGTAGAAAGCATGGATCAGAGATATAATAGACACGGACAAACACAGCGCAGGGACGCCAAAGTGCTTGACAAATGCCTAACAGGTGTTTTCCAGTGTATCTCTATCCGTGGACGGTATAGGATTTCAAACTTTCGGAAAAAATTAAATTAGCCATTTCAAAATCGGCAAAAGGCTCATTCGACAACCCGAAGTCATACCTTCAGACAAAACAAGAAGTGAATATTAAA
Organism: Schistocerca serialis cubense; assembly: GCF_023864345.2. Classification (NCBI taxonomy): domain Eukaryota; kingdom Metazoa; phylum Arthropoda; class Insecta; order Orthoptera; family Acrididae; genus Schistocerca; species Schistocerca serialis. Next base: position 300,462,582 of record NC_064641.1, read on the forward strand.
ACAACAGATCACATATTAAGCTAAAACTATTTTAAAGCAAGACCTTCTACAAGAATAGTCTGTTACAAGTTTGCACAATTACGCAAGATATATTAAAACGAAATGATTGTCAAATTTAGTGTATTTGAGAACACTAAGTGACCTTTTTGGAACAATCCATCAAATATGCCACATGAAAAGGAAAAGATCTATGGATATGACTTATACACCACACAGAATGCCGATTACTTCCACAAATCCCAATAGCCTTGCGTAACACACAGACAATTGTCAGTAGCTCAGAAGCACCAATACCAGTCCTGAGAAAAGTGACAGATATCACCTCACTTCGAATAAGTAATTCATCACTCAGGAAAAGTAAATGCTAAGGGATGAAATTTAATATCCCAACAACATTTAAATTATGTTTGATGCTCATTCGTTTTTGGTAACTAATACATTCTTCTGTATGTCCCATAAAACAGATCACTTTCTTTTTACTGCAGCTATATTTGACACAATTATGAAAGTATATATATATATATATATATATATATATATATATATATATATATATATATATATGGTGTTATACCTCCCCCCCATGAACCATGGACCTTGCCGTTGGTGGGGAGGCTTGCGTGCCTCAGCAATACAGATAGCCGTACCGTAGGTGCAACCACAACGGAGGGGTATCTGTTGAGAGGCCAGACAAACGTGTGGTTCCTGAAGAGGGGCAGCAGCCTTTTCAGTAGTTGCAAGGGCAACAGTCTGGATGATTGACTGATCTGGCCTTGTAACAATAACCAAAACGGCCTTGCTGTACTGGTACTGCGAACGGCTGAAAGCAAGGGGAAACTACAGCCGTAATTTTTCCCGAGGGCATGCAGCTTTACTGTATGATTACATGATGATGGCGTCCTCTTGGGTAAAATATTCCGGAGGTAAAATAGTCCCCCATTCGGATCTCCGGGCGGGGACTACTCAAGAGGATGTCGTTATCAGCAGAAAGAAAACTGGCGTTCTACGGATCGGAGCGTGGAATGTCAGATCCCTTAATCGGGCAGGTAGGTTAGAAAATTTAAAAAGGGAAATGGATAGGTTGAAGTTAGATATAGTGGGAATTAGTGAAGTTCGGTGGCAGGAGGAACAAGACTTCTGGTCAGGTGACTACAGGGTTATAAACACAAAATCAAATAGGGGTAATGCAGGAGTAGGTTTAATAATGAATAGGAAAATAGGAATGCGGGTAAGCTACTACAAACAGCATAGTGAACGCATTATTGTGGCCAAGATAGATACGAAGCCCACACCTACTACAGTAGTACAAATTTATATGCCAACTAGCTCTGCAGATGACGAAGAAATTGAAGAAATGTATGATGAAATAAAAGAAATTATTCAGATTGTGAAGGGAGACGAAAATTTAATAGTCATGGGTGACTGGAATTCGAGTGTAGGAAAAGGGAGAGAAGGAAACATAGTAGGTGAATATGGATTGGGGGACAGAAATGAAAGAGGAAGCCGCCTGGTAGAATTTTGCACAGAGCACAACATAATCATAGCTAACACTTGGTTTAAGAATCATGAAAGAAGGTTGTATACATGGAAGATCCCTGGAGATACTAAAAGGTATCAGATAGATTATATAATGGTAAGACAGAGATTTAGGAACCAGGTTTTAAATTGTAAGACATTTCCAGGGGCAGATGTGGACTCGGACCACAATCTATTGGTTATGACCTGTAGATTAAAACTGAAGAAACTGCAAAAAGGTGGGAATTTAAGGAGATGGGACCTGGATAAACTAAAAGAACCAGAGGTTGTACAGAGATTCAGGGTGAGCATAAGGGAGCAATTGACAGGAATGGGGGAAATAAATACAGTAGAAGAGGAATGGGTAGCTTTGAGGGATGAAGTAGTGAAGGCAGCAGAGGATCAAGTAGGTAAAAAGACGAGGGCTAGTAGAAATCCTTGTGTAACAGAAGAAATATTGAATTTAATTGATGAAAGGAGAAAATATAAAAATGCAGTAAGTGAAACAGGCAAAAAGGAATACAAACGTCTCAAAAATGAGATCGACAGGAAGTGCAAAATGGCTAAGCAGGGATGGCTAGAGGACAAATGTAAGGATGTAGAGGCCTATCTCACTAGGAGTAAGATAGATACCGCCTACAGGAAAATTAAAGAGACCTTTGGAGATAAGAGAACGACTTGTATGAATATCAAGAGCTCAGATGGAAACCCAGTTCTAAGCAAAGAAGGGAAAGCAGAAAGGTGGAAGGAGTATATAGAGGGTCTATACAAGGGCGATGTACTTGAGGACAATATTATGGAAATGGAAGAGGATGTAGATGAAGATGAAATGGGAGATATGATACTGCGTGAAGAGTTTGACAGAGCACTGAAAGACCTGAGTCGAAACAAGGCCCCCGGAGTAGACAATATTCCATTGGAACTACTGACGGCCGTGGGAGAGCCAGTCCTGACAAAACTCTACCATCTGGTGAGCAAGATGTATGAAACAGGCGAAATACCCTCAGACTTCAAGAAGAATATAATAATTCCAATCCCAAAGAAAGCAGGTGTTGACAGATGTGAAAATTACCGAACTATCAGCTTAATAAGTCACAGCTGCAAAATACTAACGCGAATTCTTTACAGACGAATGGAAAAACTAGTAGAAGCCAACCTCGGGGAAGATCAGTTTGGATTCCGTAGAAACACTGGAACACGTGAGGCAATACTGACCTTACGACTTATCTTAGAAGAAAGATTAAGAAAAGGCAAACCTACGTTTCTAGCATTTGTAGACTTAGAGAAAGCTTTTGACAATGTTAACTGGAATACTCTCTTTCAAATTCTGAAGGTGGCAGGGGTAAAATACAGGGAGCGAAAGGCTATTTACAATTTGTACAGAAACCAGATGGCAGTTATAAGAGTTGAGGGACATGAAAGGGAAGCAGTGGTTGGGAAGGGAGTAAGACAGGGTTGTAGCCTCTCCCCGATGTTGTTCAATCTGTATATTGAGCAAGCAGTAAAGGAAACAAAAGAAAAATTCGGAGTAGGTATTAAAATTCATGGAGAAGAAATAAAAACTTTGAGGTTCGCCGATGACATTGTAATTCTGTCAGAGACAGCAAAGGACTTGGAAGAGCAGTTGAATGGAATGGACAGTGTCTTGAAAGGAGGCTATAAGATGAACATCAACAAAAGCAAAACAAGGATAATGGAATGTAGTCTAATTAAGTCGGGTGATGCTGAGGGAATTAGATTAGGAAATGAGGCACTTAAAGTAGTAAAGGAGTTTTGCTATTTGGGGAGCAAAATAACTGATGATGGTCGAAGTAGAGAGGATATAAAATGTAGGCTGGCAATGGCAAGGAAAGCGTTTCTGAAGAAGAGAAATTTGTTAACATCCAGTATTGATTTAAGTGTCAGGAAGTCATTTCTGAAAGTATTTGTATGGAGTGTAGCCATGTATGGAAGTGAAACATGGACGATAAATAGTTTGGACAAGAAGAGAATAGAAGCTTTCGAAATGTGGTGCTACAGAAGAATGCTGAAGATTAGATGGGTAGATCACATAACTAATGAGGAAGTATTGAATAGGATTGGGGAGAAGAGAAGTTTGTGGCACAACTTGACCAGAAGAAGGGATCGGTTGGTAGGACATGTTCTGAGGCATCAAGGGATCACCAATTTAGTATTGGAGGGCAGCGTGGAGGGTAAAAATCGTAGAGGGAGACCAAGAGATGAATACACTAAGCAGATTCAGAAGGATGTAGGTTGCAGTAGGTACTGGGAGATGAAAAAGCTTGCACAGGATAGAGTAGCATGGAGAGCTGCATCAAACCAGTCTCAGGACTGAAGACCCCCAACAACAACAACAATGGTGTTATAAAAAGGTACGGCCAATCTTTCAGGAAACATTCCTCACACACAAATAAAGAAAAGATGTTATGTGGACATGTGTCCGGAAACGCTTAATTTCCATGTTAGAGCTCATTTTAGTTTCGTCAGTATGTACTGTACTTCCTCGATTCACCGCCAGTTGGCCCAATCGAAGGAAGGTAATGTTGACTTCGGTGCTTGTGTTGACGTGCGACTCATAGCATCAAGCACATCAGTACGTAGCATCAACAGGTTAGTGTTCATCACGAACGTGGTTTTGCAGTCGTTTACAAATGCGGAGTTGGCAGATGCCCATTTGATGTATGGATTAGCACGGGGCAATAGCCGTGGCGCGGTACGTTAGTATCGAGACAGATTTCCAGAACGAAGGTGTCCCGACAGGAAGACGTTCGAAGCAATTGATCGGCGTCTTAGGGAGCACGGAACATTCCAGCCTATGACTCCCGACTGGGGAAGACCTAAAACGACGAGGACACCTGCAATGGACGAGGCAATTCTTCGTGCAGTTGACGATAACCCTAATGTCAGCGTCAGAGAAGTTGCTGCTGTACAAGATAACGTTGACCACGTCACTGTATGGAGAGTGCTACGGGAGAACCAGTTGTTTCCGTATCATGTACAGCGTGTGCAGGCACTATCAGCAGCTGATTGGCCTCCACGGGTACACTTCTGCGAATGGTTCATCCAACAATGTGTCAATTCTCATTTCAGTGCAAATGCCCTCTTTACGGATGAGGCTTCATTCCAACATGATCAAATTGTAAATTTTCACAATCAACATGTGTGGGCTGACGAGAATCCGTACGCAATTGTGCAATCACGTCATCAACACAGATTTTATGTGAACGTTTGTGCAGGCATTGTTGGTGATGTCTCGATTGGGCCCCATGTTCTTCCACCTACGCTCAATGGAGCACATTATCATGATTTCATACGGGATACTCTACCTGTGCTGCTAGAACATGTGCCTTTACAAGTACGACACAACATGTGGTTCATGCACGATGGAGCTCCTGTACATTTCAGTCGAAGTGTTCGTACGCTTCTCAACAACAGATTCGGTGACTGATGGATTGGTAGAGGTGGACCAATTCCATGGCCTCCACGCTCTCCTGACCTCAACCCTCTTGACTTTCATTTATGGGGGCATTTGAATGCTCTTGTCTACGCAACCCCGGTACCAAATGTAGAGAGTCTTCGTGCTCGTATTGTGGACGGCTGTGATACAATACGCCATTCTCCAGGGCTGCATCAGCGCATCAGGGATTCCATGCGACGGAGGGTGGATGCATGTATCCTCGCTAACTGAAGACATTTTGAACATTTCCTGTAACAAAGTGTTTGAAGTCGCGCTGGTACGTTCTGTTGCTGTGTGTTTCCATTCCATGATTAATGTGATTTGAAGAGAAGTAATAAAATGAGCTCTAACATGGAAATTAAGCGTTTCCGGACACATGTCCACATAACATATTTTCTTTCTTTGTGTGTGAGGAATGTTTCCTGAAAGTTTGGCCGTATCTTTTTGTAACACCCTGTATATATATATATATATATATATATATATATAAAAATGGCTTTAAATTATATGTATATATAAGACTGTGATTATGAAATAAATATCAGAGTTAATATTACAGTTGTTAACACGCATCTTTTAAGGTCTTTCTTTTTTTGCTTTGCATGGCCAGGCTTTTCCTTGGCACTACTCAGAACTGATATCTAGTGCAAGAATACTTCTCTGGTTCCTGAATTATCCGCTAGACAAAAGCTTTGACGAGCTAATATGTCGCAATAGCCCATGTTCGAAACTCAATGTACTATGATTAGAAAAATGCGAACATTAAAGGTAGAACAGTTCCCTCAACGATTATAACAACATCAATGACATTTCTGAAACTATAAGGCAGATACAGAACAGTTCAGTAGGCTGAAGGAAAAACTGGGTGTTAAGAAATCTACATCTATGTCTACACTATGTGAACTACTATGAAGTGCATTGTACAGGGTACATTCTCAGAATAATTTCTGTCTATCTTCAAGAGTCTGCCACTTCAGTACTTTCAACATCTCAGTGACACTCTCCCAAAGATCAAACACAGTTGAGATCATTCACACTCCCCTTCTTTGTATATGTTTAATATCCTGTGCTAGTCATATTTGGCAAAGGTCTAACATACTTAAAATATTCTATAATTGGTCACACAAGCGTTTTGTAAGAAGTCTACTGTGTAGACTGAATGCATTTCCGTTGCATTCTACCAATAAACCGATGTCTGCTATCTGTTTTACCCACGACTGAGCCTTTTTGGTCGTTCCACTTCATGTTCCTGTTAAGTGTTACACCCATCTCTTTGTATGAGTTTACAGATTCCAGTTGTGGCTTACTAATATCCTCTTCATAAGATACTATGTTTTTTCGATGTGCGAAGTGCACAGTTTTACATTTTTGAACATTTAAAACAAGTTACCAATATTGCACTACTTTGAAATCTTATCAAGACCTGACTGAATATTTGTACAGCTTTGTTCAAACTGTTCTTCGCTGTAGACTATTGCATCATATGTGAAAAGTCGGAGGCTACTATTCATGTGGTCTGTAAAATCGTCATAAATAAGCACCTCTCTGGGGTACACCTCAAGTTACTTCTGCATTTTTCGATGAATCTTCATCCAAGACGACATTCAGTGTCCTCCCTACTAAGAAATCCGCCACCCAGTCACATATTTCGTCTGATACCCCATCCACTGCCCAGTCACATATTTCGTCTGATACCCCATATAATCATACTTTTGATAGCAATTGTAGGTGTGGTACTGAGTCGAATACTTTTCAGAAATCTAGAAATACTGCATCTGACTGACTGCCTTCATCTATGGCTTTCAGGATATCATGTGAGAAAAGAGTGTGTTGGGTTCAAATGGTTCAAATGGCTCTGAGCACTATGGGACTCAACATCTTAGGTCATAAGTCCCCTAGAACTTAGAACTACTTAAACCTAACTAACCTAAGGACATCACACACACCCATGCCCGAGGCAGGATTCGAACCTGCGACCGTAGCAGTCCCGTGGTTCCGGACTGCAGCGCCAGAACCGCTAGACCACCGCGGCCGGCTAGTGTGTTGGGTTTCATGTGATCTATGTTTTTGAAAAACATACTGGCTGGCATGGAGGAGGTCGTTCTGTAAAAGGCAGAAACACAGTACCAGTAATTACGTTCATTCATCAAAGGGAAATGTCTGGTTCAGTTGACAGTCATTGAGTCCTCAACCTCTTGTAAGTAGATGGAGTTAATGCAGAAAAGGACAATCATAAATAGGGGAAATTGTCTCCAAAATTAAATTGCATGATATATTTACAAAACTACTAGAGATTTATGTAGTCCTTAAAAAGATGTATCTTCATTTAACATTGTCCTAGAAAATGCAAAAAAGCAATAAAATGAAATTCAAGGACAAAAGGATATGAAAGTGGTATATGTAACATATCCACATCCCTTGATATTCATTATACTTATTTATTCATTTGCTTTTTCTGGTATTAGTTTGGCCATCATGCCTTCACTTATATTTCCTCTGACATCATCAGAGAGTTAACATCATACTGTGTATAATACATGAATATAAGCAATAATAATAGTTGTAGTAATGAATATAGATATTACACTGTAATGTCATTAATATCATAGCAAAGGGCACTAACACAAGACCGTGCAGTGGCTCTCAACACAGAGAGAGCTTGTTCAAATTCTAGTGGTGGAAGAATTTTCATGACCAGTATTTTGCCAGTAGGGGAAATAGATCACCAGACTTTGCACTGTCCTGGATTAAATTCCATATTGTCTCATGAAGTGAGGGCATGTGACACTATCAGTAGTGATCAGTCCATCAGTTAAGGATGTTAACTTTGACAGTGTCCTTGGTGCTATTTGGAAGGAGTAAGCTATGTGCCAGTACAAGGCACCACCCTCTCCCTTCTCTCATTACCATACAACACAAAAACACCACTCTATGCACATGTTCATGTCATCTGCACTTAACATATACATACTTAAGAACACTTTTCACACATCACATAGAAAGATGTTATGGGGTGCGGAGGAAGAAACATCTTTCTAATTATGCAGTTAAAATGAGACCCACCAGCCCCTGCCCCTCCCCCCTTGATATCCCCATGACTAAAAATGGACTACTACTCGTCTTCTTTATGTAGTGTCATGTTAAGTCTCCATAACATCATATTAAGTAATTTTCTTGTAACATAACATTCCTAATGTATGGTAGTAATGGCTCACTAAAAGAAGGGCATCAGAGGAGTAGAGAGAGAAATGAAATCTGGAAAAGAGGTTCATGCTACAGGAGGAGCGAGAAAGCATACGAGATGGAACGAAAAGCCCAACACAGATAGAGATATATGGATGGAGAAAGCTGAGACAGTGTCGATAATGTGACAAAAATACTGGTTCCCTGTTGAACAGAAATATAACAGCTGGAACAAGTCAAGACGAAAGCAACATCAATGGTAACAAGGAACAGTTTATCACATTTAGAATTTCACATGGTTTTGGATGAGACACAGGTTACTGGATAGTTTGTTTCAGACTCACGTAGCTGAAATGTTATAGGTGATGTAGAAAGATTAGCATCACAAAATGGTTCAAATGGCTCTGAGCACTATGGGACTTAGCTGCTGAGGTCATCAATCCCCTAGAAACATTATTTTGCTTCCAAAGTTGCAGAATTCCTGTACATCATTTAGTCATGGCCTCCAGTTTTCATGTGAAGTACATCTTCAATCTCATTTCCGCTATTTGTCATTATTTTCATCTTGCTTTGGTACGTTTCAGTTAATAATCTGTGTTCATCAAGCTATTTATTCCATTCACAAATCCTGAAATTCTCCCTCCTGTTGTCATCAGCGAATTGTTTCATTGATAACCTTTCATTCTGAATTTTAATTGCACTCCTGAACCTTACTTTTGTAGAGTCCTTCCCTGGAACAGGATCAGGGTGATAGATAACATACCGTTTTACGTGTTAGCATTGTCTTTGTTACATGAATAACCACAATACAAAAATCACATCCATACAGCAGACAGCCTTAGAACAAACGTAACCACACACTCACACGTCCAAAGATCACCTGCGTGACACCACAGTCGATAGTCAGCAAGGTTGATATGTAAAGACATCCCCACAGGGCCCTAGTAGTGCGGCGTATGGTGGGTAGGGGGGGATGGGGAGCAAGATAATAACTGTGATTCAATGATGCTGAAGCAGTATGACATTCACGCGACAGGAAAGGTATGGTGAGGTCCTTGTTTTTGCAGATATCAGTCGAAACAGTGTTTGTGCAAGCTCGAAACATCCCAATGTGGGAGCGGTTCCAATATCATCACATAGAGGTGATAGTCCTGAGAATGCACTGGAGGTCGCCAAGTCCAGTTGTAGTGGGACTGGTTGTAAAAATCAGTGACCTCCTTACTTCTCCAGATCTCGGTCCGTCTCGTGTCAACACCAGCAGACACAATGGCACGAAAAAGGCTGAAGATGGTCTGAGAAAAGGGGCAAACGAATAAAAATCTGAAAACGTGATCGAGGCTGCTTTTAAGCATTTCATACCGATCGCTACTTTGCTCCACTTACAGAATGCTTTAGAAAATTTTGGACTGTTTTTAGGCGCTGGTTGCTGAAGTGGAGCCCACAGGGTCAGCATGCTGGGTGGAAGCATTGGAGTCCCCAGAAGAGGAGATGGGCAGACGCATCATCCTGGGAACAATGATAATGAGGCAGCTGTCTGATGATAGCCATGATGTAACAGTACTAAGTGCACACAATTCCTCAGGTTATAGGACGTGCAACGTGATGGGCAATGAAGTCATCCTCGGCATGCCATTCACAATGTTGTCCCTCAATGACCAGAAAATTGTGCAATAATTTGATGTTCAGGTCGTTGGGCCGAAAGTTTTGGACACCGAGCCATACTTCAAGATCATTGGGAACATCAGTGTGTTCTGCAACGCCACGAAGCCGAGTGGCAGCAAGTGGGGCAGACAGGCACAAAGGAAGTGGTGCATTGCTGCTGGTCAATGGGTCATTGTGTAGGGTCCATGTGGGCTTGAGATAGTTTATCATCACTGTCGTAGGTTTGCCCTTGAGTAATATCTCGAAACAGTGACATTCACGGGGTATAACAGACGAATGTTCCAAATCTGTTCAAAGCACAGGGGAGAGCATGGTAGCAATGTCTGAAGACCGTGCAGCTGGCTGCACTAGCACTGGTTGAACAATTTCACACGTGACATGGAAAAGATGTCAGACAGAGTGAATGATCAGAAATTTGAGTAGTATGGTTGTTGTGGCTCAGTATATGCCAGGTTTTCAAGTCACACAATACACCATTTGCAGTATGGTTTTTTTGGCATTATTATTCGTTATTGGAGCACTGCACTGATGAGTGTCACTTTCACATTTGATGAATGGAGGTTGCTGAAAAGTAGATTGCGAAGCACTCTACTTTGCGAGACTGAAATCATTGTCTTGTCTTTAGAGTTGTGGCACATAATGATTGCACAGTGGCTGCATTGTGGATGCATAGTATACGAATTGCCATAAAAATAGATCAGTATGCAGTCGGGGGTCAGCAATGTAGTCTTACCCGGGGGTAGGATCAGCGTGACATCTGACATGTCCCGTTGTGAGAATAGCACTCTCTTTATTATATGAACAATCGCAGTACAAAAACAACGTCCATACAAGAGAGAGCAATAGAACGAACTTACCACCACTCACAGTTCCAAAGATCGCGTGCATGATACTACAGTCAATAGTCAGCGAGATTAATATGTTGTGGTGTCCCCATACCTTTATTTCCATAGTTGCTTCTACGAAATATAGACTGAATAATTAGAGCACTTGTACCATTTTACGTTTTGTACATTTTTTCTAAGCTGACAAATGCTATGAAGATGTCTTAATTTTCTTTAACTTTTACCTACATTATCAAGAGTACAGTCAGAACTGCCTCTCTTGTGCCTTTACCTTTCCCAAAGCCAAACCGATCGTCACTGTAATACTGAACAAAGATTATCTCACTAATGCCTGGTATGGTACAAGCGATATTCTTATATACAGCTCGATTTGTCAGCATTTAACTGGTAATTACAAAAATCTAACGGTGATGGAATACCATTGATGTACTTAGAGAAAATCTCCAAGAGCTGAGCTCTGGACGGCTTCTGATAGCGCTTTTTCATGCTGACATCTCCAGCCCACAGATAAATTATTGATATATATTTTTCAAGTACTTGTCGAACCACTGCATTGTACTGCTTCAGAAATTAAATTGTTCTATTTTCGTAAATGATACTCGTATATCGAAATAAACAGTCCTGAAAGCCACACTGAAGCCAGACTGTGTTATACAGTGTTCAAATAGTTGCTTCACGTCTCTGCTTAGTATATTCTATCGTCAGATCTATGGATTTTTTCGGAAGCCTGATTAATATTTATTGTGTATGTTATAAGTTCTGTGCTACACTGTCAGCTTTTCATGGACAATATAATCCAAGGACTTTAAGAGCTGCAGGTAATGTGCTGATTGGACTGGAGTCACATGGTTCATTTTGGCTTGTGAGTCTTGGATATAGATCTAATTAAGCTTTGTTGTCTTGTCTCTGATAATAATTTATCGCACTCTGAGAACTAACTGATGTTAAGAAAAAGGCGCTTAATTTGTCTGCAGACACTTGAGAAACAGCATTAGATATTGTCTTTCCTGCACCAAAGGTGCAAAGCTTTATCCTCAGTGCTGTATACAATAGAAGACAAGAAGCTTCAGGACTCTTAGAAAAACTGCATGAGGTTTTTGAAATCACTTTCTCCTATATAAACCACAGTATATAGAACAGACATGACAAGGAAAAACTCTGAAAACAAGAATTAGGAGAATGAACAAATTTAAGTAGCCCAGTGAATGAATAACTTCAATAGGTCTTCAAAAAGACATAAATTAATTAAGAGCAAGAAACTGGGCTATAGTGCCTCCATAAAGGGGGAATATAATGGACTTGCATTCAAAAAATTGATTTTTCAAAAACATTGTTTTCTTAACCTACAACATTTAACTTACATTGTGTGCGAAAATTATCATGATAGCAGCATTAAAAATGCCTATAAAATATTAACTGTGTAACTCTGGACTGGCAGCAACTTCCACCTTTTCCGACATTTGGGAAACTGTTTGCTTCAGCGGAATTTTAGTGAGTAGAAAGGCTACTTTCTCTTAATATATTTGGCTGACATCTATTTCTTTGGCTGACTGAAGTATATTTGATTGAGACGTTTCATGCATATGGTTTGTTTTTGTTTTAATACTAACCCTTATTGATATGTGGAAAGTCGAATTAGCGGACTTTTACGTGGAGGTGAAGATATATGCATAATCGGTGGTGGAAAACTGTATTTAGAAAACGTAGGTTTCGTGAAAATCAATTTAACAAGTGAAAACAAGAAGCTGCTTGAAATGAAGACCATGACCTCTCGGCTTCAATATCGAAAACTGGGATAGGAGTATTGCGCAGGTGCCTGAATAATGGGTATATGAATGTCACTGGATTCAGGTTTATTGATGTAGAGCTGCTCTACCAGACTATAAATCTTTCGTGTTCATGTGTAAAAAATACAGAATGTGTGACTGTTGTTGAGGAAGGAAGAGTGGGGATAGCTAGTGATTTTAAATTAATTTGTAATTCATGTTGCTATGAATATTCATGTCCTTCCTCCAAAAAAACTGACACTGGTATCTATGAAAGCAATTTTAGGTTTGCATATTCTCTGAGACGCCTAGGATATGGTAGGGAAGGAAGAAGCATGCTCTAAAAATTATAGTGGCTCAAGTGGGGGCATGGAGGCCTCTGGAGTTATGAGGATTTTTTCCAGATCTGAGGACCAGTATGGTGTTAAATACACTAAATACGTTGGTGATGGCGACTTCTCTTTGTTCAAAGCTGTAACAGATAAAAAAACTGCATAATACTACAATAGAATAGTTGGAATGTGTAGGCCACATCCAGAAGAGGTTTGGTGGTAAGCTTCATCACTTGCCAAAGGAGAAGAGACGTGAAGTGTTTGAGCATGGAAAACCACTAGGAGGAAAAGGCAGGCTTACTCTGAGAGAAACTGATACTCTTCATTTATTTTATGGGGGAGCTATCGCGAAAAACACAAACAATTTAGAGGCAATGAGGTGTACTGTATGGTCATTTTTTTTCTTCAAACTATCTCCTGACAAAACACAAATGCATAATTTGTGTCTAAAAATGGTTGGTGTAAGTACAAGAAATGAGATGTATTCACATAAACACTCATTGGGGTCTGTTGGAGTAAAATCGGTATAGTGGGGTAAAACAAGTATAAACAATTTTTTAAACATTTCCTTTATTATTAATAATATGTACCTGAAAACTCATATGTGTACATCATCATTTTATATGATATTGTACAAACGTTATATTGGCAACACTTACAAGTTGAGAGGAATTTTTTGCTTATTTTTTACAATTGGTAGAGCAAACAAAACAACTACTTCAAATCCTTGTTTGTAGTTAACTTGTAATAAATGAAGATTAAAATTCAGGTATGTGCACATTATGTATGTCTATTTTAAGTTTACATTGGTTAAAAGATTCAATTTTTGATGGCTTTTATGTTATTTATGGTTTAAAAACATGGGCACAATGGGTATAGTGTATGTTTAGCCAAAAAGTAACCTCATTGTTTGTTTCAGATAACGCCCTGTACATATGTAAAGATATGATGAAGATGAAATAGAACATGCTATGGATGAAGTTAGAAATGGGAGATCGGGTTATGCTGCAGCAAAAGAACACAAAATACCTTGTGAAGCATTGAGATGTTTGTGTGAAAATCCTCCTAAAGCTCAACGCACTGGGAAAACAACAGTGATGTCAAAAGAAGACAACAAGTATATAGCAAAAGCTCTAGTGTTTACAGCGAAGTGTGGGTATTTATTAGACAGGAAAGATTTTCAATTTATGACGCATAGTTACATAAATTCAATGAGTAGGAAGAGACCATTCAAGGATGATATGCCAAGCTACGATTTTATAGCAGGTTTCGAAAAAAGATGACAAGGAGGACTCTCAAGGCGAAAACCTGAACTATTGACAAGAGCAAGAGCTGATCGACTGTATAATTTTGTAGTAGACGAGATTTTTAAATTATATGAGAAAATTCTAAAGAACAACAATTTAGCAAATCACCCAGAAAGAATATTCAACCGTGATGAAACTGGTCTGGGCATGGTTCCTAGCAATGGTAAGGTACTCGCCCCTAAAAGTGCAACGGTAACCTATTCGATATCCGGGGGTGCTGGAAGACTTCAGTATAGTGTTCTATTTGTAGGTAGTGCACCTGGTGAACACTATCCCCCTTCTGTTGTCTTTAAAGGACTAGGAGATTTGCAGAACACACGGGTACAAGGAGGACCAAAAGGTGTCTATATGGTGTTACTGAGTCAGGCTGAATACAGGACCACATTTTTGAGAAACGGCTCATTGCTTCTGCCAACCAGGTAAAAAAGTTTGGAAAACTAGTTCTCGTACTCTTTGATAGCCATGGCAGTCATCTTGGTTATAATATAACCCATATAAGAGAAAATGAAATCATTATTTTATGTTTTCCACCAAATACCTTTCATGCACTTCAGCTTTGGATGTCAGTGTATTTTTCCCAGTGAAAAGTGGATGGAGAGATATTTTAAAGACATGGTACCATGAGTTATGTCACAAAAAGCTAGTTTTCCAAGCCTTTTGAACAAACTTGTCACAAGCCCATTTAAATTGAGCACATCACAGGTGGTTTTAAAGGCTCTGGTATCTTTCTTGTAGATAAATCTATTCTGCAACAAAGGATTGTTTCATTCGAACCAGCTAGTCCTATAACTAGTGAAGTATAGCCCCAGATGAATGTCATCGAGCCTAAACCTACAAAGCCCCTTGAAGACTCTAGCCAATCAAGTAATAAGTAAACAGATGGCCCAGAAGTGAAACATAGCATTTCACAACATATACTAACTGTACCCGGCCCATCAAGTGAATTTTCAAATGTCTTTAAATTAGGTCCAACAACAACTTCTGGAGTAGGCCTAGGTGAAATTATTCCTTCACCACTGAAGAACCCAAGACAAGCTATTTTGGATACAGTATCACCAAAACAATCTTCAAATGTTAAAACTGCATTGACGATTTCTAGGGGAAGAGAAGAAGAGTTCAAGGAAGTTGCTGCAAAGTTATGACCACAGAAAAAATGATCAAAGAGTAAAAGAAGAAGAAGAGAAAAGAAAGAAACCCAATGGGTCCATTAAGCCTACAGCTTAAATTAAAAAAGTAAAAAAAAAATTCAAACAAGACATGACTGATCCTGTTGAAATGGAGAAAAGAACTTCTAAAGCTGTCAAGAAACTGTTTGAACAAACAGTAAGTGAAGCAGAAGATGATGGGCCTAGCCTATCCAGATTAGTCAATGAGCTAAAAGTAGTGTCATGGGTATGTAGCATTAGCAGAGTGACAGTGGTCAAATAGCACCTTCATAATAAAGAACATTATTCTATTACATTTGTGGTGAATTGCAAAGGAGAAGGTGAATGTTACCTTTTAGCAGACAAAGATGACATTGAATGGGTTGATGTCGGTAAAATTACTGACATATTTCCTGTTCCTGACTACAATGGAAGCTTTTCCAAATTTGTGTCAATTACATATGTGAGAATGACTTTGATCAGAAACCAGCTAAAGTTTTTATTTACATAATTCACAGTATAATATACTTTAATAATTTTAAATAGTATGTCCTAATGTATTTTTATGTCTTATTATACCTACTTTACACATATAGTGGGGTAAACGGGTATAGCTTTGTTAAAGGTAAGTTTTACTATTGAAAAGAGATACTATACCCTCTTTCCCCACCCACAAGGTTAAATAGGTATAAAATAAAATGGTAGCCAACCAGTTACTAAAGGGCTAATTAACCAGTAACACACACTATGCTATTCTGAAAGGTCACAGTGATAAGGGGAAGCATTAAGAGAGAGAGAGAGAGAGAGAGAGAGAGAGAGAGAGAGAGAGAGAGAGAGAGAGGGAGAGAGAGACAGAGACCAAAGAGATTTTATAGGATTTTACTACAAGATGTCAAAGTTAAAAATTAAAAACAGATCAGCAGACCCTACCGGAACCCGTTATGAATGCAGTTGAGCTCACATTCAGGTCTCTTGTAAACACTGATTTACTGAGGAAGTGTCTTCATGGGAAGACAGAGCATGCAAATAAAAGCCTCAGTAATTTAAATTGGACTAGATGCTCAAAAAGGACATTCCATAGACTTGAGGTACTCAAAACAGGTGTCCATGATGCAGTTTTATGTTATAATGACGGAAATAACGACAGAATTAAAGATGAAGATCCAGGGGTATCTGCAACAATGAATTTTATATAATCGAGGAGAGCAGTGTCAAGAAAGCTGACAGATCTCTATCTTACCTACAAATATGGGCCAAACATATTCGAAAGGCAAAAAAGACACCCTGGAGGACGAGGAGTATCAGTATGGAGCATTTTAAAACTGAGGTAAGCTTATTATATGTAGAAGTATGAGAAGAAAATCTTTGAACTCCATTATCTTAGTTTTACATTTTTTGCGTTATTATAAGCCTCTTCTCCAAAACTATGTGCTGTAATGCTACGAAATTTTCTGGAGCTATTCGAAACACCTTGCTGTAGCATTGGAACTAAAAAATATGAGATCCTGCGATCACATTCTGACTTTTGTAGGATTGTGTTTAGAAAAAAAACATTTAAATTTGGATGTGCAGAATTCAAAACTCTGCTAATAACACAATTTGTACCATAAATTAATGATTGTAGTTCAGTGGTCTTATGAACTTTATAGAAAACTACAATAACATTTTCAAATTCATTGCACAATTAGAATTTGAGTTACAGCTTTTATAAAAAAGATAATAAAAATTCGAATTTTGGACAAAATTTTAGTCATTCATCTTTCATTATATTTTCACACTGAAATACAGCTCTTTTTCTTTGCAAATGCATAATTTTGTATCTGTACATTAATAACTATGGCTATAAAGATTTTTATAAATATGTGTTTACATTTTCAGTTACATCCCCCACCCCCATCCCACATTATTACAGAACATATGCAGCCAAGAAGGGAATATTTTATGAATTAAAGATAAGACAGAAGATGAGGTTGAAGGATGCTGTTGTTTATAATAACCAATACTGAACGAGGAATCGGAAATTAAGGAACTAGAGACGGTAGAAAGAAAATCCTAAGGAAGCTGTCAGGATAGTTTAAAAAATTTTGGTAATGGAAAGTGAGTGCAGTCCAGACCTATGTCCCATGTGCCTAAAAATTTGTTTTGTCTTCAACAATTACAAAAGAAAGCTGAAAGAAGCTAAAGTTAATAAAGTCAACTAATGCAATGGAATGATCAAAATAATAATTCAGTATCATGTAGCATAGGTATCAACTGGCTGAGAGATATACAACAAACCTGACTCCACAAGGTAGTGTGACAGATTCATTACTGGCTGAGAGATACTCAACAAACCTGACTTCACAAGGTAATGTGACAGATTCATTACTAAGCAGTGTAGGCACTGTGGAGAATAAATTTCAATAGGAACATTACTTTCATTGCATATGACGAAATTAAAGTGTTTCTTTTCAAATTAAAGCGACAGTTTCTGCATCACATTCAGCTGAATATTGTCTTTTACCTATTTCCTGTTTAGTGAATTTCTGCACACTGTCATTTGTAAGAAATAAGTGATTCTTACAATTACAATTAAAAGATCAACCACCACAGCACTCATCATGTCATCAGTGTAGCGCAGATTAATCATATGATTATTTATTGAATATTAGTTATTTACATATTGTTCAGTTTGAATTGTTTTATATGTTAATATCTTCAGTGGTCATAAATGTAGATAGGCTCCAGTACTTCTGATAATGAAACTTCCTGGCAGATTAAAACTGTGTGCCCCACCGAGACTCGAACTCGGGACCTTTGTTTGGAAGGTAGGAGACGAGATACTGGCAGAAGTAAAGCTGTGAGTACCGGGCGTGAGTCGTGCTTCGGTAGCTCAGATGATAGAGCGCTTGCCCGCTAAAGGCAAAGGTCCCGAGTTCGAGTCTCGGTCGGGCACACAGTTTTAATCTGCCAGGAAGTTTCATATCAGCCCACACTCCGCTGCAGAGTGAAATTCTCATTCTGGAAACATCCCCCAGGCTGTGGCTAAGCCATGTCTCCACAATATCCTTTCTTTCAGGAGTGCTAGTTCTGCAAGGTTCGCAGGAGAGCTTCTGTAAAGTTTGGAAGGTAGGAGATGAGGTACTGGCAGAAGTAAAGCTGTGAGTACCGGGCGTGAGTCGTGCTTTGGTAGCTCAGTTGGTAGAGCACTTGCCCGCGAAAGGCAAAGGTCCCGAGTTCGAGTCTCGGTCGGGCACACAGTTTTAATCTGCCAGGAAGTTTCATATCAGCGCACACTCTGCTGCAGAGTGAAAATCTCATTCTGGAAACATCCCCCAGGCTGTGGCTAAGCCATGTCTCCGCAATATCCTTTCTTTCAGGAGTGCTAGTTCTGCAAGGTTCGCAGGAGAGCTTCTGCAAAGTTTGGAAGGTAGGAGACGAGATACTGGCAGAAGTAAAGCTGTGAGTACCGGGCGTGAGTCGTGCTTCGGTAGCTCAGATGGTAGAGCACTTGCCCGCGAAAGGCAAAGGTCCCGAGTTCGAATCTCGGTCGGGCACACAGTTTTAATCTGCCAGGAAGTTTCATATCAGCGCACATTCCGCTGCAGAGTGAAAATCTCATTCTGGAAACTTCTGATAATCTGTTTCATTTGTTGCATTAGTGTTCCTCTATCAGTCATCTCAAAATTTTGAAGTAATTATTACCAGCTCAGTTAGTACTCTCCCCATCTCCCTGTTCACATACTAATTAATTACATCATGTGTGGTAGCTTTCTTGCACTATTGTTTTGTGCATTATATAAGAATAATTACTGGGCAGCTGCTGCATGCATGAGGTACCGTTTGACAGTACAGTAGTCAAATAAAGATTATTCCTAATTTGTAAGGACTAATGAACAGTGAAATGAGACAGTAGCATCATATGTGGCGACTGTGGGTGACAATACATTAATTCTGTATTGTTGTCCCAAAACAACCAAAAATTTGTTGTATATTTTGGTTGCCAAAATGAAAAGCATTTTTCAAGATGGACGTTTGGCAACTAAAAGCAGAAAGGCAATGAAGATTATTAGATGATATGAATGAAATGGGCTTGACTGGAGGGAACACAAACATTATCGTGTAGAAGATAACCTAACAGAATCAGAGAGTAGATGATATGTAACAGTAAGGCAGCGCTTGTTTGGTAGTAACGCCAACATTAACAGTCTTGGAGATAACCCACTAGGATCAGAGAATATACACCAATAAAGCAGGAGGTGATAGATTCTGAC
Source organism: Schistocerca serialis cubense (assembly GCF_023864345.2). Taxonomy (NCBI): domain Eukaryota; kingdom Metazoa; phylum Arthropoda; class Insecta; order Orthoptera; family Acrididae; genus Schistocerca; species Schistocerca serialis. The sequence continues at coordinate 300,482,047 of NC_064641.1, forward strand.
CAAGGAGATTTAGAAAGGACGACTATGTATACATGAGATCCAGGTAAAAATGGAGCCAGAGGCGGTTTAACAGCGTTAATAAGCATGATACCATCTTTGACAACACGGGTTATATTGTCGCAGAAGAAGGTGAGTAGTGCAGTCGCCATAGTGTAGTGGTTATGATACTAGATTGTTGCATGGAGAGTCGTGGGTTGAAACATTTTAATTTCTATCTTCGGTTCGAGTACTTTCTAGAAGTATCAACAAATGACAAGAGTCATTGTACTGGAATGTTCTGTAGCTGTATATATACTGTATGTGTTCTGGCCGGAGACAGTTCGCTCCGCGCTCTTGTACTCGTATGTGGAAGTGCTGAATAAATCTTCGTTAAGTGAAGTTAGTGTTCGTCATTCATCTACTCACACCTTCCTCTACGTGACATTATTCTGGTGGAGACGCGGGGTATTGGAACTTGTGATACCCCACATTATCGACAACACAGTGGCTCCCAACAGGCCATGACAGAGCCGCCGTTTACGTGGCGAGAAACCCGAGTTCTCGCCATATTCAACAGATCGCAATCTATCGGAGACAGAAGAAGAAGACACGTTACGATGACAGCAACTGTGTGCTGCCATATGAGACATCCTGCCGGGTTCTCTGGTGACGATGGCCAAGATCCAAACAAGTGGCTGAAGGTATATGCGTATAGCCAAATTTAACGAATGGTATGATACCGTGTGTTTGGCTAACGTATTTTTCTACTTGGAGGGCACTGCCAAGCAATGGTATGAGAATAACGAGGAGAAGTTCACAAGCTGGGAAGTATTTCAGGCGAACTGCGCAAGTATTTCGGCGACACACAACGACAGAAGTGCAAGGCTGAAGATAAATTAAAGTGCAGGGCACAGCGTCCAGGAGAAACGACAGCATCCTGCATTCAAGATGTCTTGGAGCAGTGTAAAATAGTGGATCCTCGAATGAAGGAGGAAGATAAGGTTGCACATCTAATGAAGGGTGTTGCTGACGACATGTATCTAGCCCTACTCCTAAAGGAGATTTCGACAGCAGACGACATCATAAAATGGTGCCAGTATATCGAGACACTGCATCAAAAAAGAATTACATGCAAGAAGTTTGAACGGCTTCCAAACGTCGTATCGATGTCTGTGGTGGAGGAAGAAAGTGTTCTTCATCAGTTAGTGAGAGAGGAAGTTCAGAAGGCATTTGGAATGCACGGCGAGCAAAAAACCGAGACACTTCAAGTGGTCATAAGGGAGGAAGTGGAACAGACATTGAACCCAATCTCTCGCTCTACATTTCCCTTTAAAACGGTGAAAAAGTCGAGACCCAGGCGAAGTTACGTTCCTACAATGTCGCATGAGGAATCTTTTTGGGCTCCCAGGATAACTAACCAGTATGTTTCCACTGCGGACGACCGGGACATGTGGTGCTCAACAAGATTCTTTTGATGTGCTGCGAAAAGCTCTGATGACTGACCCTGTACTTGGTCTGTATGATGAGAGAGCACCTACAGAACTACACACAGATGTCATTGGGTATGGGATCGGTGATGTTCTGGTGCATATTTCGGATGGAAAAGAGAAGGTTATAGCCTATGCTTCTAGGGCACTTACAAAAGCCGAGAGAAACTACTCAACTACAGAAAGAGAATGTCTTGCTGTGATCTGGGCCATGTGCAGATTTCTACAGTTTCTCTATGGAAGGCCATTCACAGTTGTTGGTTGACAGGTCTTAAGGATCCAACAGGACGACTCGCCAGATGGGCACTACATCTTCGAGTATGACACTACGTTTTCAAGAGTATGACATTTCCCTAGTGTACAAAAGTGGAAGAAAACACCAAGATGCTGCCTGTCTGTCAAGAAACCCTGTGCAAGACCATCAGGACTTCGATGAAGATAGTGACTGTCTCGCTGCACTCCAGGATCTCTCTCCTGAGCAGAAGGAGGACGCCAAGATATCTCAAATTATGCTTGCCTGACACACCTGAGGCCGGACATTTAGGGTTTATTCTTACATCGGGTAGGATCCGCAAGAGATTTTTCCGGGCAGGTTTATTTAGGAGTGTCCGTCGCTGTGTCGCACTGTCGAGAGTGCCAGAGGAGAAACGCAATTCCTCAGAAACCACTTGACCGACTCATGCCAATCCCACCAGTCGAAACGCCCTTCCAGCGTGTTGGGATTGACCTCCTCGGACGATTTCCAACGTCTGCTAGTGGCAACAGATGGATTATTGTTTGCACTGATTATCTGACACGCTATGCCATTACAAAAGCCGTGAAAACAGCCGAAGCATTCGAGGTAGCCAAATTCATTATAGAAGAGACTGTATTAGAACACAGTGCCCCAAGGTCGTTAATTACGGGGTCGAGGGAAAGTTTTTCAATCGAAACTTGTGACGGAGATAAACCGTCGGTGCAACATTACTCATCACATGACGACTGCCTACCATCCGCAAACTAACAGGCTTACTGAACGCCCTAATAGGACCTTGACCGACATTCTATCAATGTTTGTTAATGTTGAGCAGAGCAACTGGGATGAGATGCTACCTTTGGTGACGTTTGCCTACAACACCGCCAAACAAGACACCACAGGATTTACGCCATTTTTCCTGGTGCGTGGGCGTGAGGCGACTACAACGATGGACACTGTGTTTCCGTTACATCCTGATGACGTTGATGACGACTACATCACCAGGTGTTAACCAGAGCTGAGGAAGCTCGGCAGTTAGCTCGACTCCGTACGCTGCAGGCTCAAGAAAACGATCGCCGAAGGTATGACACGAGGCACCGCCCTGTTGTCTAACAGCCTGGTGACCTTGTCTGGATCCTCACTCCTGTTCGAACGGTTGGTCCCTCTGAGAAGCTCCTCAGGCGCTACTTTGGACCTTATAATGTTGTAAGACAGTTGTCTGATGTTACTTATGAAGTTGAAGATTTCGATCCCAACACAAGACGACAGAAGATCAGAGATACAGTACACGTCCTTCGAATGAAGCCCTATCAGGATCCTGCAACCCAGGATAAATTCGAAGCTCCTGCGACAGGCAACAAGCAGAAAGATAACGAAGAACGTAGCGGCAAGGGAAGTTCTAAGAAGATCACCGCCAGGGCGAACACCAGTCATCGGGAGTCGGAGAATACAGGACCAATGACTCGTTCCTGGACTAGGAGGACGTAACACCGAGACGCTGTTCTCTTAAGGAGGAAGCAATGTCGCGGAAGAAGCCGAGTAGTGCAGTCGCCGTAGTGTAGTGGTTATGATACTAGCTTGTTGCATGGAGGGTCGTGAGTTCAAAACTCACCTGAACTGAAACATTTCAATTTCTATCTTCGGTTCTAGTACATTCTAGAAGTATCCACAATTGGCAAGAATCATTGTACAGGAATGTTCTGCAGCAGTATATATACTGTATGTGTTCTGGCCAGAGGCAATTCGCTCTGCGCTTTTGTATGTGCAAGTACTGAATAAACCTTCATTAAGTGAAATTAGTGTTTGTCATTCACCTACTAACAACTTCCTCTAAGTGACAATATCAATAAATCGACCGATAGGTGAAAAGGTCGATCCCACATGGAACTCATTAAATAATTCACTGAATAAGTCACTACGTGAAAAGGTTGGTTTTTCTGAACAGATCACTTGGTGAAAAAATCAGTTCAGTAAGTAAGAACATGGAATTGACATTGAAAAAAGTCTACAAGAATTTAATGGGAGAATAGATTCTTGGGAAGAATATAGGCCGATTTACACTGACCATCACATAACATCATGCTGTATCCTGTCAAAACATTCTGCAACGCATTTGAAATAGCAGCTTCCTCACTGGCCATCCTGTCACATCACATATATGTTAAGAAAGTTTTGACAGCTGACATCGTCCTTCCATTGTTGATTTATGTGACTCCCAAGCTCATTTCCTCCAGATAAACACCCATGCACATATGTCGGCATTTTGTTTGTTTGTGGTTAACATCAGTTGTTTGTGCTGGTTATTTTTGTTATTTGTTGTAAATTGTCTTGTTTTGTTATTTCTTTTGTTAAAATTTATAATTTTATAATAAAGACAGAAGATTAATTGAAATAGTGAGGTAGCATCCTAAATTGTACAACATGAATGTACTAGATTACTTGCCCTCCACTACCGTATTTAATATTTACAAATAAATGGATTGCAATATCCCAGAAAGTTGAAGTAAAGAAAGTACTGTGGGTAGAAACAGATTGATTAGTAAGTGGAATTCATTTGCATGTTGCCAGGCATTTGTAACATTTCATAAATAAATGGTAAAATGTTTTTTTGGCAAGTATACATCAAGTAATGTATTTGAGTAGTTTGTGTAAATATCTGTCTGTGCAGGCTTGTTTATTGTTGAGTAGCTCTCTGCATTGCGTGTGAAACAGTTTTGCAAGTATCAGTGGTCAATATTTATGTGGTTCCACTAGATAATCCCAGTATAAATGAAATATTTGAACTGTTAAAAGCCAAATACTAGATGTAAAGAAAACCTATAAATCTGGAAGGGAAAGGTATTGAGAGATATGTGAGCACAGCACAAACATTTGCGCTGGACCGGTCATTTAACTTAACCTTAAACAAATCAATTTTTCATGAGATGTGATGGCAGCTTGCTACACTGTGTTCTTTTCTGTAATTCTGGTTGCAATTTGATATAACAACCTGGTGCTTTGACTTCCTAAAATACTTATAAATGGCAGATTCCTCTTTGGTGAGATCCTTGTACTGCGTGTGAAATCACAAAATCACAAAATGTACCATGTAATGACATTTTCCGCGCACACACTCTTCTTGGGTTGTTTTGGACGTCTGTCTTCGTTCTCTAATACGCGAGCTATCCCTGCAAGCTCCAAACAATTTGAGTGCAATGACTGTCACTTTCGTACAAAAGTGGACTCCAGCACAATGTATATAAGTTACCACATTGTGTAAATGCACTCTGGGCATAAGAACAGTTGAAAATCATCTTGCAAGTACCGCAGTTACCACGAAAAAAACAGTTGCCGGCAGCCATACGAGTTGAGATCACGTGACTTGAACTGACTCGACGTGACATACCATCATGGACGGTGTGAATACACCTTGATGTGACACTGCCATGATGTGATAATGGTGTGATGGCCAGCATGAACTGGAGTTCTGGGGTAATTTTGAGAATAAAGTCGAAGAAATAAATAGTAAAATCGAGTCAATTGCAAGAGATATGTAAACATTCCGTCGCAGTTATAACGCAAAAATAGACAATGAAATAGGAAGATTAGTGAAAAACAAGAAATTGTAACTAAAGAAGTAGAAACAAAACTGAGGGAGTTGGTGTCTACATTAAAAGGTCAAAGTGACAGACACTGAAACAAGAATACAAGAAGTTAAAGAGGCAGCAGATGAAAAATTAGTTAAAACTGTATCAGCGGTAAACAAGAGTGTTGATGACAGGAATAAAGCTGAAGCAACACAGGTCTATCAACAAAATGCATATATTAAAACCTCGTATGTGAAAGAATGGCAGTCAGCAACTTCCGTAATTGCCAAATGTGTTAATGGTTTAGAGAGTATAAAGAGGTCAGGTACCATTTTCCCATTTGAAGAAGCGTGTCACTATCAAGTGGGGGCTGAATTAAAAGAAATTGACACTAAAGACAAATCCACCCTGTAACTCCTACTAAGGAATGCAGAAATTTTTTTCCCAAAGAATTACCTATGAAAGCTTGGCTTTTGAGAGCGGAAAAAAATTTAGTGGGGATGCTTGGAAGTGGAGAGTCAGAGGAAATTTTCGAGCAGATTTTAGGAAGAATTTCAGTCATGAAGTAAACAAAGTGAAATTTATCAAGAATTTTTAAATGCAGTTCCATATAAACTATGTGGAAAGAAGACAATGTGAACTTGTTGTGAGGGATTGTGTAGGAAGCTAGAATGTGAGAGGACTCATGACTGATGAACATTTATTACCTTTGTTACATCATAAAATATTATGAAATGTGCAGAGTTACATTAGTTTAGGATAATAGGATAGACTTTCTGAGGAGAGTGACGAACTTGATTTACGTAATAGAGCAAATGGGAACAGTGTCCACAATAACCAAAACAGGCTGAATTACAATGACGATAATAGCAATGACAGAGATCGAAAATACAGAGTTAGATCTGTCAGAATGGACAGAGGTAGGAAAAGAGGAAGAGGTTTTGGAAGCAGGAGAAATTATAGTTCCAGACCATACCGAAAACGAAGTCACTGTGGAAAACAAAGGATTGCAACAGTAAAGGCCCAAGAAGGGACAAAAGGGATAGGACCCAAAAACAGCATAATAATGACCAGTATTGTCATAGGAACGAAAACTATAACAACAGACTGAATAATAGGCAACGAATGAATAATTTTTTTAAGAATAAGAAATTGGAACACTACACTCGGTGTGAAAAGATATAAATAATTTGGGGAAAAGAGAAGTAGAATCTAAGTTAAAAAGGGTGCAATGTTTACCTTAAATATGTTGAAAAGAAGAAATCATTAGTTATCGAATTCTCAGTAAAGCATACCAAGTAGATGATGATGTGATCTGGTCATTATATACACATGAAGAAAGTAATACCAGTACCTGTATTTAAAAAACCTTGATAGTTCATAGGAAGTGTGATTGTTAACACGTCTGTGGAACAGGTTGGTGAATTAATTATAGAATTCAGTGACAATAATAATAATAATACAAATGAAAATTATAATTGAAATGGCCTGGGAGTCGGGACAGATTCCATCAGACTGGACAAAAGCAGTAATCACACCAATCTTTAAACATGGAAACAGAAAAGATTGTAACAACTACAGAGGTATCTCTTTAATCAGCGTTGTGGGTAAAATCTTCTCAGGTATTGTTGAGAGGAAAGTGTGAGTATTAGTTGAGGACCAATTGGATGAAAATCAGTGTGGGTTTAGGCCTCTTAGAGGCTGTCAGGACCAGATCTTTAGCTTACGGCAAATAATGGAGAAGTGTTATGAGTGGAACAGGGAATTGTATCTATGCTTTATAGATCTAGAAAAGGCATATGACCGGGTTCCTAGGAGGAAGTTATTGTCTGTTCTACAAGATTATGGAATAGGAGGCAAACTTTTGCAAGCAATTAAAGGTCTTTACATGGATAGTCAGGCAGCAGTTAGAGTTGACGGTAAATTGAGTTCATGGTTCAGAGTAGTTTCAGGGGTAAGACAAGGCTGCAACCTGTCTCCATTGTTGTTCATATTATTTATGGATCATATGTTGAAAACAATAGACTGGCTGGGTGAGATTAAGATATGTGAACACAAAATAAGCAGTCTTGCATATGCAGATGACTTAGTTGTGATGCCAGATTCGATTGAAAGTTTGCAAAGTAATATTTCAGAGCTAGATCAGAAATGTAAGGACTATGGTATGAAGATTAGCATCTTCAAAACGAAAGTAATGTCAGTGGGAAAGAAATATAAACGGATTGAGTGCCAAATAGGAGGAACAAAGTTAGAACAGGTGGACGGTTTCAAGTACTTAGGATGCATATTCTCACGGGATGGCAACATAGTGAAGGAAGTGGAAGCGAGGTGTAGCAAAGCTAATGCAGTGAGCGCTCAGCTACGATCTACTCTCTTCTGCAAGAAGGAAGTCAGTACCAAGACTAAGTTATCTGTCCACCGTTCAATCTTTCGACCAACTTTGTTGTATGGGAGCGAAAGCTGGGTGGATTCAGGTTACCTTATCAACAAGGTTGAGGTTACGGATATGAAAGTAGCTAGGATGATTGCAGGTACTAGTAGATGGGAACAATGGCAGGAGGGTGTCCACAATGAGGAAATCAAAGAAAAACTGGGAATGAACTCTATAGATGTAGCAGTCAGGGCGAACAGGCTTAGATGGTGGGGTCATGTTACACGCATGGGAGAAGCAAGGTTACCCAAGAGACTCATGGATTCAGCAGTAGACGGTAAGAGGAGTCGGGGCAGACCGAGGAGAAGGTACCTGGATTCGGTTAAGAATGATTTTGAAGTAATAGGTTTAACATCAGAGGAGGCACCAAAGTTAGCACTGAATAGGGGATCATGGAGGAACTGTATAAGGGGGCTATGCTCCAGACTGAACGCTGAAAGGCATAATCAGTCTTAAATGATGATGATGAAAATTATGGTCACTACGTAGGTGAATTATGTAGATTACGAACTGACTTTACAATTGAATATACACTGAACAGCAAAAGAAACTGGTACACCTGCCTAATATCGTGTAGGGCCCCTACGACCATGTAGAAGTGCTGCAGCACGACATTGCATGGACTCAACTAATATCTGAAGTAGTGCTGTAGTGAACTGACACCATGAATCCTTGCAGGGTTGGCCGTAAATCCGTAAGGTTACAAGGGGGTGGCCAGTGCAAGTGTTTAATCTGAGAAGAGTGTTCCTTGAGCCACTCTATAGGAATTCTGGACGTGTGGGATGTCGCATTGTCCTGCTGGAGTTGCCCAAGTCCGTCGGAATGAACAATGGACATGAATGGATGCAGGTGATCAGGCAGGATGCCTATGTATGTGTGACCTATCAGAGTCGTATCGAGAAGTATTAGGGGTCCCATATTAGTCCAACTGCACACTCCCCCAGCTTGAGCAGTCCTCTGCTGACATGCAGGGTCCATGGATTCATGTGGTTGTCTCCATACCTCTACCCATCCATCCTTTCGATACAATTTGGAAAAAGACTTGTCCGACCAGACAACATGTTTCCAGTCCTCAGCAGTACAATGTCAGTGTTAATAGGCCCAGTTGAGGCATAAAACTTTGTGTCATGCAGTCATCAAGGTTACACGAGTATGCCTTCGACTCTGAAAGCCCATAGTGATGATGTATCATTGAATGGTTTCCATGCTGACACTTGTTGATAGCCCAGCATCGAAATTTGCAACAATTTGGGGAAGGGTTGCAATTCTGTCAAGTTGAACGATTCTTTTCAGTCATAATTGGTCCTGTTTACTGCAAGATCTTTTTCTGCCGCAGCAATGCCAGAGATTTTATGTTTTACCAGATTCCTGATATTCACGGTACACCAGTGAAATGGTCATATGGGAAAATTCTCACTTCATCGCTACCTAGGAGATGCTGTGCCCCATCGCTCGAGTGCCGACTATAACACCACTTTCAAACACACTTAAATCTTGATAATCTGCCATCGTTGCAGCAGCAAGTAATCTGCTTACATATATCTGTATTTGAATATGCATGCCCATCCCAGTTTCCTTGGCGCTTCAGTGTAAGAAAGAGAGAGGAGAGGATGTAAGGGGAAAGTGTGAAAAAATTGAAGAAGAGCTAATGCAAGAATAGAGGAGAATATTGAAAGTGTTATTGAAAATAATAGTGGTATAGAGAAAGTTATAAGCAGTTTTTAGTGATCAAACTGATGACAGTGTCATCAGTAATGAGGAATCTGAAGATGGTACACTTGATAAAAGTACTGCTCTGAATGGTCTCAAAATGTATAATGCAAATACAAACAATACACAAGAATTTCAAGATAGGACTCCAAATGAGGATGAATTAATTAATGACATGGAACAGCTTAGTCAAATACAAAGTGCTAACGGAAACATAGAACAAAGTGGGTAAGAAACAAACAGAAAGAGTAATAGAGACGCAGAAGAGGTTCAACTAGATAAAGAACAGAAAATATTGGTAAATATCCACAGTTTAGATACCAAAGAGTAAATGGAAAATGTAGATGTTGAGGGAGAAGTACAATTATTATTGTCGTACAAAGATGAGTATAGTGACAACAGCAGTGGGAATGAAGTAAATATGGATGAGACTGAAGAATCTGCTTTAGATGAATTTTATGTAGAAGCTGGGAATAAATATATGTGATGGGAAGAAGGAAAAAAACCCAGATAATTTTAAAAAGTTAGACCAGGGATGTTAGCAGATTCAACTGCTGAGGCTATAGAACAAGGTTAAGAGAAGAGCTCAATGACTTCGCTGTTAGGTTAGGACAACCACTGATTAATACTGACTAATGATATAAAAGAATGTGCTTTACTAGAAGCTGATAGTAATGTGAGGAATTACAGAGACTTCATGGAAGCATTTAATAAGTGGGAATGAAATTACAGAAATGTCTGTTTCCACATTAAAGATAATAAGTGTCACAGGTAAAGTGAGCAAACCTACTAGGAAGAAAGTGGTTTTTGTCTTTTAAAATTGCAAAATACAATCTGGAAAGTATACTTTTGGAAATAAAAAAATTTGAGTGTAAATATTTTTGGATCTAACTGGATGAGTGAGAATTGTGTAATGTTAACGACATTTAAAAAAGTGTTGAAAAGAAAGTGAATTTTGTGGGGCATGCTGTAAATGTGAGTGAACCATTAGGCTGGTTGAAAATAATAAGGTCCCATTCTGGGATTATCATAAAGATGTGGAAGAAGAGAGATTTATAGATAATTCTGATGTATATCTAGACAAGGAAAAGTTATGCAGTCAAAAGACAGATGAAATTACTGAGGATCAGAACTGTGAATTATACCAACTTTTAGTGGAAACCAAACAGATATTTTCTGAATAACCAGGAAGGGTTATTAGTTTTGGCTGCTTTTTAAAATCAAAGAACATGAAAAAATTTCACAGGAAAATCTGTAAGAAAAGACATGACAAGAAAAGAAAATAACCCATAATACAAGTAAGAAACTATGTGTTGGTGAAATCCTATGAAAAGATCAAATTTCAAAATTTTTCCATATATGCAAGGTCCCTTTGAAGTGGCTGATATACTTCATCCCAATGACTATTGCCTGATTTTTCATAAATATGAAAAGAAATATCGAGTAAGAAACACAGAGGGCTTAAAACTCTAAAGAATGCATGTGTGAGTGAATGGAGTGGATATAATGTTAAAGTACAAAGAGGCTCTATACTTATTAAAATAGAGAAAAACAAAATTAGTACAATGCAGATTGCCAGTAGAAAAATTCAGGGCAATCTTGTACAAAATGAACTGTGAATGTTAAATATATAATGATAACTAACACTCATTTACAGTGTCTAAAGCTTTCTCAGTTAATTAAAAGAACACCTGAAGACTCAGTGCCCATGACACCAACACCAATGTGAAAATAATAGCTTAGGAACAGTGGTGGATTGGATAGTAAATAAGGTTTATGGTCTTTAGAATAACTGATATGCATTATCTATTCATTATTGATTTAAAATGAGAAATTACTCAAATATTAAAGTCTTTTGTATCTCGAATACTTATTATAAGGATAAATTATATATAAAAACAAAGATGAGGTGACTTACCGAACAAAAGCACTGGCAGGTCGATAGACACACAAACAAACACAAACACACACACAAAATTCAAGCTTTCGCAACAAACTGTTGCCTCATCAGGAAAGAGGGAAGGAGAGGGGAAGACGAAAGGAAGTGGGTTTTAAGGGAGAGGGTAAGGAGTCATTCCAATCCCGGGAGCGGAAAGACTTACCTTAGGGGGAAAAAAGGACAGGTATACACTCGCACACACGCACATATCCATCCACACATACAGACACAAGCAGTTAAATATGTCTGCTTGTGTCTGTATGTGTGGATGGATATGTGCGTGTGTGCGAGTGTATACCTGTCCTTTTTTCCCCCTAAGGTAAGTCTTTCCGCTCCCGGGATTGGAATGACTCCTTACCCTCTCCCTTAAAACCCACTTCCTTTCGTCTTCCCCTCTCCTTCCCTCTTTCCTGATGAGGCAACAGTTTGTTGCGAAAGCTTGAATTTTGTGTGTGTGTTTGTGTTTGTTTGTGTGTCTATCGACCTGCCAGCGCTTTTGTTCGGTAAGTCACCTCATCTTTGTTTTTATATATAATTTTTCCCACGTGGAATGTTTCCTTCCATTATATTATAAGGATAATATTGTTATGGAAGTTTCTTATTCATGAAATGTTGATTACCATTAATGTAAGTACATATGCCTGAATAGATTACAATGTAGAGTAAAAAATGAACAGAATAATCTCCCATTACAGTTATTTAAGAAGACACATGTTTACACTATAGTAAAATATGCTTGTGGTACGTAATGTGGAAAAATATTGAGAAACAGTTGTGTTTGTGAATCATATGTAAAAATGGTCAACATATATCTTTTTAAATCATTGATAAAAAAACTAAAACTCAGAAAAAGATTCTTAAAAGTACAAAAATTAGAATATTATGATTTGTTTGTAAATATGGTGTGAAAAGAAAATTTAGAATATGGTTTATATATTTAATGATGTAAATATTACTGTGTGATTATGATGATGATGAGCTTAACTTCAACACAGTGGGCAAACAGTTACACCACTGCACAACATAACAAATACACATGACACTATGGCATTTCATCTTATGTTTCTTTAACAGCCCATGACGAAATGAAAGTCAATGTGTAACAAAACACATATTACCATTGATATAAATTTTTCAGAGTGGGAACAGTATGTCATAATGCAGACACCAGTATGGCTGTTAGTTGTGTGCAAAACTACTATATCTAGCAGCTTTGGTGTAATTACTAAAGTGAAACATCAGTCCACTAATACTGTACTGCAAGCTGCTGCTTCCTAGTGTCAAAGATCTGAATTTATCATCTGCATTCTTTATTGTGTCTTAGATATTAATTTATAATGATTAAAATATTTAATACTTGAATGATGTCATACCTAAAGCATACAATTAAATATCATTACCAAAATCTGTATGTATATAACGAGAGAGTGACAGCTGTAGAGAATTATCTATTACATTAGTTAGGGGATTTATTGCTGGACAAAGGATATGATACAATCTTGCATTTTCATTAGTCTTTTTTTTTATGAGTCTGCATGGTGAATAGTTGCTTATGTCAACATTTGTTAGCAGATGGACTAAGCCTCAGTGAACTGTGCACATTGCTACTTATGGAAACGATGTTTATGTATCACCTGTACACCATTATTGAGATGGAATTTGTTGGCTCTATATCTCCAAGTATTTAAAACCCAGCTTTAATTCGACAGAACAGGTACTGTAATGCATCTTGTGGCTGGTGTTTGGCTAATTGTACAACAGACACAGCAGGTTATATGGATTGCGAGCTATTGTACTCAGCCAAATGTTTAACTAAACACACTTGTGCAAAATTACGTAGTATTACCAACAGACACAAATTAACTGCTTACTGAAGCAACTATGGACTGAAGTATCTTTTATCATATGCACTGTGTAATCAGTGTGATCATCTTAAACAGTTACAAAAGAAAGGTGGTAAAAGCTATATTTAATATGTTCTAAAGTCAACTAAGGAAATGGAATCATCTAAATTATAATTCAACGTCCTTTAGCACATGTATCAATGTACAACAAAGTAGACTTCACAAATTCGTTGTTAATCAGTATAGGGACCATGCTAATAAAGTTCAGTGAAAACACTACTTTCGTTGCATGTGCCTAAAATAAAGTATTATTCAGTACCACCAGTACAGTTTTGCATCACGTTCGATTGAATATTGTCTTTCACATATTTACTATACATCAAGCTTCTGCTAACTGACACTTGTAAGAAATTAATGAATCTTTTGTAACTAAAAGACACAGTGTTTGTTGTGCCATCAGTACAATGCAGATGAACTACATAATTAATTCCAGAATATTAGTTATTTTCATGTTATTCAGTCTGAAGTATTTTATACAGTAATATCTTCTGTGATTGTAAATGGAGATAGGCTCAAGTATTTCTGATAATGTGTTCCATTTTTGTGTTAGTGTTCTCCTGTCAGTTATCTCAAAGTTATGAAGTAATTATTATAAGGTCAATTACTAAATCTTCCACTCTTTGCATTAAAATTCTAATTAATTACTTCATATGTGGTAGCTTTCTTGCACTACTGTTTTGTGAAGTGCATTGTATAAGAATAGTTACTGAGCAGCTACTGCGTGTGAGACTTACTGTTTCATAGTACAACTGCCTCATGGTCAAATCAAGGTTATTCCTAATTAGAAAGGACTAATAAATACTGAAACTATACAGTAGCATTGTAATCTGCAGGAAATGAGTAGTATGATATTCTCCAAAACACCAAATGGCCGAACTCACTGTCATGACTAAGAGATCATCAGCAATGATGTATTCACAACACTAAGTAGAAAACAACTAGAAAGTTCGCATTGTACCATTAACAATATGCACTGAACTGATGGCATGTTGCATGGCACACACTTTTCGTATCATCTATCATCGTCTAAGGCCATTTCGATTGTCAGAATCAAAATATACTTCATCAAAAACAACGAAAATCACCGCCCACGTGACTGTACTTGATTAGACACTGTTAACTTGAAATGAGCAAGACTAAGCTTATTATACTTTTGAGAGTTGGAATTTGATGGAGGTCCAACCTCTTCCAACCCCCAGCATGTTGTCTCTGAACAAAGGCTCATCAACCCCACTGCTGTTTTTTCTGGTCTGCAGAGATGTCAGACCATCCACTTTAGGAATGTTAACCCTTCTTATAATATAGCAGCCTGCAAGGTGCCTCTTACGTGAGGAGGACATTTTTTACCAGTTTTAATAAATTATTGTCTCTTATTGGTGTATTCATGATAGGAAGTACTGTAGTCCGTAGCCGGCCATGGGTCGGAGAGCACATGTCGCGCGTAGTGGGGTGGGGCTCGGCGCTGGACCGTAGCAACAAGCGTCAGCCTGGGAAATATACATGACGGGAAGTACCGCCATCTTGGCGACAAAGTCACCGATTTTGTTTATTTATATTTAATAATAGAAGTCATTTATGACAACATGAACACTAGGAGGAGCCTCTGGATGTTTAAAACTATTTATCATAGTTTTGCCTCGTTAAAATTCACACCCGTTAATTAACAAATGCATGTCTTAGTAAGTACGAACTTGATCGGAAATCCACGAACTGTGACGAAACTAGTAAGAGATACGAACTGCGCGCTAAAGTCGGCAGTCGGCGTTAGGAGCTCTTCCTGTCTTGTTCGATGGTAGCCATGCTCTCGGTTACGAGTAGTTTGTGACATGAGTGTTTCATTATTGATATAATAGGAATAAGAGTGATATTATGGCATTTTGAATGTTAATTTCGAGTAAATAGATACCCCAAAGTTGATCGACAGCAATTTCAGATCATTAGCTTCCACCAACAGAGACATCCAATGCGCCAATGAAGAATCTGCACGGGACGACATTTACGAGAGCTGCACCGCGCACAGGTAGGAGGAAATCCGACGATACGACCCACCAAGGCGAATCAAGAAAGGTACGACTTACACTCGCAAATTCCGGGTGGAAATGCTGACCAGTTATACTGTACGTCACATATACCACCCTCTACGGATCATGCATTTGGCATCCCTTGCGACGGAATAAAACTGCGTGAGAGGAAGAGCATTAAGAAGACAGTTAACAAACCTTGCAATTGGCAGCCATTTCGGTGGAAGAAAGCTGTGTGAGAGGAACAGCATTAAGAAGACAGATGCCAAGTTTGCACTTGCGTCCATGCCGTCGGATAAAACTGCGTGGGCGGACGAATACTATCAAGAAGATTATTATTAAAGATACCAAATTTGCATTCGAGAGTGCCGACTTGTAAAAAGTGTTACGAACAGTAAGTAATAGTGATTTCAAGCGACTGAAACGGAAGCAGGAAGTGAATAGTGAACGTACAACGGGTAGAGGGTAGCAACATTAAAAGTGAACGGCCGCGTCGCGGAGTCCGTAATTGGTGTTGCGAAACGCAATAAATTCGTGTTGTGGAAAAATCACATCTAAGGGTTACGAACATTTCGCGGTCGCGAGTGGAACGATCAATCGTCGGGAAGACATCGAGGAAAAGGAGGCGGCAGCAACGGACGTGGCAAGGACCGCCACAGATACAGACGAGGCAGCAGCTCGCGGCAGGCAGATCGAAGGAGTGGCATAACAGGGGTGCGCCGGAGGCTGGCTCACGGCAGTTCGGAGTTCGACGCTTGGGCGCAGCAGTGGAGCTAGCCTCAAACTAATGCCACGGCTGGAGAACAACGAAATTTACCTAATGCAAGTAGAGCTTTAAACATTCTAGGGGTGATAGATTCAAGATTCGGGTGCAGAATGGTATGTTGTTGAGAAATGGGAAAAACGTTAAAATGAGTGACTTAACGGAAAATATAGAGCAAAATATGGCCCAAGCCAACGCAAATTTAGTGGAGAGTAGTGACGAATTGTTAACACTTGCTATGTCTAAAGAGCGACCGAAAAATGAAATGGTTGATGTAGTAGGGAATGATGAGCAGGGAAAGATGGTAGAAACTTTAGAAACGGCAGAAACAGGGGCTTTGTCTCCCACTGGAAACGTTGTTAGAGACGGTGCAAACACAGTACCGGAGGCTATACAGAGTAGAGGTGAAGAAGTGGGCATCAGGGAAATGTTGATAGCTATAATGAATGGTAACAAAGCGTTGAGTAAGGAAATAGAGGAAGTTAACCAGAAAACTAGGGAAGAAATCACTGGGGAAATTAAGAAAAATACTAACAGGCTACATGAGTGTATCAAAAAAGTTGACAATAAATTCACCGAAATAGAGGGAAGGATATCAAAATAATAAAAGAGCAGAAAACGGTAGCAAGTGATTTGTCAAAGAGGATAACAAGTGAGACTGCAATAGTGCATCTCAGTAGAGATATCAGTGAACTTAAACAAAGTATCACAACATTCGATAAGAATGTTACTAAGGAGATTAAAAAGCAAGAAGGGGAAAGGTCCAAAGTAAAAGAGAGTGGAGGAAGTAAAGTCAGAATTGTAGGATTTGGTAGAGAATAATACTAAAGAGATATCTGACAGGGTAGCTAGTATTCAGCAAGAAGTCGGTGATTTTACAAACAGCTGCACTTATATCTTTGCTGAAAAGGTAGAAAAGAAATTAGATGCTAAATTTTAAAATCTAATGGAAACAGGTAATAATAGGGAAAAATTAATAATGAGGACCACTATCTCGGGGTGTGTACTTTCCATAATTTCGATGCGAGAGGGAAGTTACATCCCAAAGCATTTATAAAGCAATTTAAAGGGGTTTTGCCAGAAAGTTGGGACGACAGAAGAAAGATAGGTTGTGTCACTAGCAGAATAGAAGGGGACGCTCTGTCGTGGGGAATGAGAGCAGGAGAAGCATGCCAAACTTATGACGAATTTATTAAGAAATTTTTGGACAAATATTGGCCTAATAGTACACAAGGTAATATACGAAATAGTATCTTTCAAGGGAGAAATTTTCTTGGGAGTGGGTACGATAGTTACAAAGATTATTTCCAAAGTTCCTGTGAAAAAAAATTGTATTTAGATAATCCACTGAGTGAGGAGGATCTTATTGCAGTAGTGTTTGTGGAACAGCCGATATCTGTGCAAGAAAAGCTGATAGGCATACCTAAAAAGAAAACTGAGGACATATTACAGGCACATGATCAATTAGATGCTTTATCAGGGCAGGAAACACCCAGTAACGGCTGGAGAAGTGTAAATTGGAGGTCAAGGGAAAATAAGAACTGGAGAGAACGTAACAGGAATCACAATAACATGAGTGGTAACGGGAGGCGTGATAATGGGCATAACAGACGTGGTAGAGGAGGCTGGAACCGAGGTGGTTCGAACGGCCATGCTAATAGACGGTACGAAGAACAGGGAGAGATATATGCAGGTGACAGGACCGAAAGAGGTCACGAAAGAGAAATTACCAAGCAGGAAAACTAGAAGGGAGTTCGTGTGGGGTCTGAGCACGAACTCAAATGAACAGTGGACCAATACAGATCAAAAGGGTAGTAAAAGAGGATTGGTGTGATGTTAAAGAAACTCTTTTAGAGGAAGATGATATGGTGAGTAAGGGAGAGTATCAACCGATAATAGATGTGGATATTAATGGTATCGAAGCAGTAGCAGTCAGTGATACAGGTAGTGAGTTGTGCGCCATAGCAGAGAGGCTTTATGACCAAACAAGAGATCAGGAAGAGGTACCTATGTTACCGTTACAAGGAGTCAGAGTCGTGGGTGCAGTAGGAGGAAAAAGTAAGGTAATAAAAAACCAAGTGTTATTTGAAGTGAGATTTCAAGGAATTGTATTGGAAGTTAATGCTATAGTGGTACCTGACTTTTGCGTGGTGCTTATATTAGGGATGGATTTATTGGTAGACAATGCAGCTATTGTATTTTTAGAAAGGGGTAATGTGATCCTGATGGTAAATGGTACTAGAAACGAGTTTAAGTTTAACAGGGGCATTCAAGCCAAAGAGAAGGCGCAGGGAAAATTCTACCTGAAAGTAATGTGTGAGTGTTTCCAATGGGAAGCAGATTCGAAGTGGAGTGACTGTAGGAAAGAGAGACGAGAGCCAGTTGAGGCAGAATGGTCAGTAGAAGATATCAAAGCTAAATTAAATAACATCGATGATATGGACCAAGGTGCAAAAAAAGAACTAGGAGAGTAGATGGTAAAGTATCAGAAAGTATTTTCAAATAGACCTGGGTTAATGAAAGGAGAATTTAATGAGTTTAAAGTCAAACCGCACCAACCATACAAACTGAGACCCCATGTGATACCTTTGGCAAGAAGGGAAGCAATTGAAAAAGAGTTACAAAGGATGCTAAAATTACAAATTATCGAAAGATCGACGAGACGATATTGCAATCCGTTAGTATATGTGACAAAGAAAGATGGTTCAGTGAGAGTAACCTTGGGTGCTAGGATATTGAATAAGATAATAGAGCCTCAGGATGATAGGCTAGAATCTCTTGAAGAATTGTTGCAAAAGTTCGAAGGGACCAGTAAATTATCTAGCCTCAATGTGACTGCCGGGTCTGGCAAATAAAATTGGCTGAGAAATGTAAACAGTACACAGCTTTTGTATATAGAGGCAGGTGTTACCATTTCAAAGTTCTCCCATTCGGATTGAATATACCGGTAGCAGCGTTCATAAGGGTGTTGGATAACAAAGTGGGAGAAGAATTATTGTCTAGAATCACCATTTATGTGGACGACATCCTGATTGTTGCCGGTGATTGGCAAGAGCACAATAGGACTCTGGAAGACGTATTGAAAGTGTTTCAAGAGGGCAATGTTACCATGAATTTAACTAAGTCCGAAT
Source organism: Schistocerca serialis cubense (assembly GCF_023864345.2). NCBI lineage: Eukaryota > Metazoa > Arthropoda > Insecta > Orthoptera > Acrididae > Schistocerca > Schistocerca serialis. Next base: position 300,501,213 of record NC_064641.1, read on the forward strand.
TTGGAAAGAGCGAAATACAATTTTTAGGGCATATTATATCAGCAGAGTGTATTAAGCCGAATCCTAAGAAATTGGAGTCTATCAAAGAATTCTCACAGGCAAGAAATAAGAAACAAATAAAGTCGTTTCTCGTTTTGTGTAATTTTTACCGAAAATTTGTGGATAAACCGGTATTAAATGCAAAGTCACTATATAATTAAACCGGACAGAGCAGTGTCAGAAAGAGTTCGATGACATGAAAGAAGCTCTATGTAAAGGGGGAATACTCTACCACCCTAAACTGGACACAGAATTGTGTCTGTCAGCAGATACTTAGGACTTTGGAATTGGTGCCCAGCTATTCCAAATGATAGAGACAGAAGAGGGGGTAGAACATCGAACTATCGTATTCGCGAGTAGATTGTTGACAAAATGCAAGCATAACTATACCGTTACTGAAAAGGAGGCATTGGCCATAGTATGGACCTTCAAAAAGTTCAGATACTATTTAATGGGCAGAAAAGTAAAAGTATACACAGACTACAAGGCTTTATCTTTTATGAAAAGCTGCAGATTAACACATGGCAGACTCATTCGTTGGACTATAGCTCTTTAGGAATACCAATATGAGATACATTACAGACCTGGTAAAGACAACGTAGTAGCGGACGCACTGTCCAGATTGCCACTGGGGATGAACCAGGAGAATCAAGATGTGTCGGATTCTCGAGAAATCCATTTGTTATATATGAAAAGGGTGGAATATGAGGATACGATTAAAGGGTATCTGACGAATATATCACAAGAACAAGAGAAGGGCGAAAGGTTGCGTAAGGCAAAGGAGAAATGGGAAGAAAATCAAGAACCACAAATGAAGCAATATTACCTAGTAGAAAAGGGAATACTATATCGCAGGACTAACCTGGTGTGGGAAAACTGGAAGTTGTGTTTGCCTGAAAATACCGTAAATGAATTTATCTGGGATATTCACATGAGCTATGGACATTCTGGACCTAAAAAGTGTTCTGAAAAATTGGCAGAAACATGTATCTTCAGTAATATGGTGAAGAAGGCTAGAAAGGTACTGGAAAGCTGCGAGAAGTGTCAGAAAACGAAGACACCTACAACTAGTAGCAAGGGTCAGATGTACTGTATTATACCAGAAGAAATAGGAGAGATGGCATCGGCAGATGTATTCGGGCCACTACCGACCTCAGGAGGGGGGTTTAAATACGTTTCGGTGATAATGGAGGCATTTTCGAAATTTTTGAGGCTGTATCCCTTAAGGAGATGTGCAGGGAAATTAATGGCAAATAAGTTAGAAAAGAATTACGTTCGCACCGTGGGTAAACAAAAAAAAATGCTCAGTGATAATGGGTTTCAATTCGTATCCAGAGTATGGAAGAAGATGTTGGAAAAGCTAGACATCAAAGCCATATATATAACAAGGTTTCACCCAGCTTCGAACCCGGTAGCGAGAGTGATGAAAGAGCTGGGACGGCTTTGTAGGTACTGCCACGACCATCACACTGCTTGTGGAATGTATATTAAAGAGTTTGAGGAGATAATAAACGAACTGCCACATTCGACAACTGAGGTATCTCCAATGAGTTGCTAACGGACAAAAAGCCTAGAAATATGATTGAGAATGTAGTGAAATTCCCAAAGAGATCAGACATGACTGTAGAAGAAAAACGGGAATTGGTTTTAAGCAGAATGAAAGCAAAAGGGGCTTATCGGAAGGCAAGGCCTGATAGGAATATTATACCCAAGGAATATGTAGTGGGAGACTTCCTTCCCCATCCTTCCCTAATCCGAGCTTGTGCTCCGTCTCTAACGACCTCGTTGTCGATGGGACGTTAAACACCAATATCCTCCTCCTTTAATAAACATAAGTGGAATGAGGAAATCATAATATTTACTTTAAGAGTAGGTCAGTAGGTGATGACCCAGTGTCGATGAATGAGAGGCGGTGTGTTACGTCACGCAAGGCACCGTTTGGTCTTAATGAGCTTTTCTCTGACCGGCCCAGCTGATGGGTCGGTGCCTTCATGTCTGAGAGTGACGTCATGAGGGTGTGTCTACGACTTTGTTTACAAACGAAGGCTTGCATACTGACACAGTGGTGTTTAGTAGGATGAACTGTAATGAAATGTGGTACATAAATCTTAGTATTATTATTGCTTTATAGCTTTGTTATTTGATTCCCCAGGAACTGTTGTAAAATATTATTGTATTCTTCTGTCTAAAGTAGTCTTTTTCTGTTTCATGTACCATTGTAATGTAACTGATGAATGAGGAGATGTAATGTGGATGCCCTTGTAAGCTGACCAAGGAACCTGGGAAACCTATCCAAAGCTATATCAATTAAATGAAACCCCCGTGGAAACTTTGCCGACGTGATCCAACAAATTAATCAGTGGCCTAACTCAAGCCGGAGTGGTCGCAATATCACCGAATTCAGCGTGCCGGGGCGTCGTCGTTGTGCGGACATTGGCCGACCTCGTGGTGCCGCAAGGCTGCGCTCGTCTATTCACTCCTAGCTATCTCGCTCAGTACATAGCTGAACGAAACTTTCTATCTCCAAGCTCAATCGTTCCGTTTGCTAAGTCCTAAACTGCAGTGATGCTCACTCTCTCTCAGGCAAGCTGAGTAAAGAACGCCACATCCGCACTCTAGGCAAGCTGGGAATGGAAGACTTCTATGGAGACTTCTGCCAGTCCGCTCTTCGCCTCGGTTTCCCCTCCAGCAAAATCACTTACGCCAATTGGAGCGCAAGTTGCGTTAATTATATGTCGCTTCCGAGTGCTGACCAATGCCTGCTCTGGGAAGTGAACAAATTCCCACAAAATTTCTCTTCCTCTCAAGTTCTGCTATTTAGCTCCTCCCAGGCCACCCATCAAGGTTAGCGTCTGCACAAAACACCAATTTTTCCGGAATTCTGACTCCCAGGAGAGTACTTCGAATTCCTTGGTCCTATGTTCCCATCGGAGGCCGGTGTATTTCATTCTGTCGCTCTTCACCTGATTTTATTCAGACTCTGCAGACCGTGAATTCAGCGTGCAGTTGCTATAATCATGAACACGCATATTTTGGCCTCTGTTGACCGCTCCACTGTAGCTTTGCGCGGCTTTCTCGCATGTTTCACTGAAAACGGGACGATGGACATTTATTAGCAGGTGTAAAGTTCTCCATCTGCTTCCCGGTACACCAGCATGGGGTCAACCACCCCCACTCACTGTCATCTTAAGGCAGCTGGAGGCCGCACCCTGTTACGACTTTCTCAGAGTTTGTGCCATCCTAAGCTGCCTATTGTCGCTTCCCTTCACCGCTCCCCAGCCAGCCACGGTCAACTCTGAATACTTCCCTGGGATAAACTAGCCTCCAGTAAATCGATGCGTTTCCACAAAGTTTTCATGTCATGTGGATTACTTTAAAACCATCACCCACAACATTAATTATTCCAATACGTCCATACTATACCCTCTACAAGATGCATTTTGCCTTGTCAGTCATTTTTGTTCAGCCCTGCTGTTCACTCAACGTGAGTTCGGTGATCTTTAATGACTTCATGTAAGGGTCATAGTTCTTGCCATCTTACAATTTATATTTAATAATTAAAGTCATTTATGACAACATGAATACTAGGAGGAGCCTCTGGATGTTTAAAACTATTTATCATAATTTTACCTCGTTAAAATTCACATCCGTTCATTAACAAATTCATATCTCAGTAAGTACGAACTTGATTGGAAATCCACGAACTGTGACGAAACTAGTAAGAGATACGGACTGCACACCAAAGTCGGCAGTCGTCGTTAAGAGCTCTTCCTGTCTTGTTTGATAGTAGCCATGCACTCGGTTACGAGTAGTTTGTGACATGAGTGTTTCATTGTTGATCTAATATGAATAAAAGTGATAGTATGGCATTTTGAATGTTAATTTCGAGTAAATAGATACCCCAAAGTTGATCGACAGCAATTTCAGATAATTGGCTTCCACCAACAGAGACATCCAATACGCCAATGAAGAATCTACACGGGACGACATTTACGAGAGCTACACCGCCCACAGGTAGGAGGAAATCCGACGATACGACCCACCAAGGTCGATCAAGGAAAGTCCGACTTACACTCGCAAATTCCGGGTGGAAATGATGACCAGTTATACTGTACATCACATATACCACCATCTATGGACTTGCGACTAAGCTGAGTAATAACAGTATCAGTTTAGAAGCAAGAGGATATAGCAAGCCTAACTTGATTGCTCTAGTGCAGATACTCTCATAATGCTACATGAAATAATTTCCCCTACCTCCTAAATCTGACATTAGGTATTCGTAAGGTGGTCTATTTTTCTTTTCTGATCTGCCATGTCTTGGACTGTTCGTTCTAGTCATAGCTGAGGGGGTGTCCACCTCTGCTGGGATTGTTATGCCAGCCCTCCAAACTTCCTGACACTGCAGTCGGAACTCCAACTATAATGACTCACTTTTTTTGTGCACGCCTTCTGCCTACTGTGGGACTTCTTGTGGCCACTGCCAGCTACCGTCAGTTCTGATTGTGCTCAATCAAAACTCAGATACCTCATAACCTTGCTTCCATCTATGTAGGTTCCCACATATGTCCTTACCTTAATCATTATCGTAATCCATAAACTCAATAACTCTGAAATGAGCGTTCACAGTCAGATGACATGTCACTACCATATCTCAGGACCATCTAAGTGTTATTCATTTTTTGAACAGTCAGTGCTATTTTACATTCTAGCTCTGATAAAACAATGCTAGTGCAAATATGGAACATAATGACTAGTGCATTGTCATTAGTATCTTAATGATTGTGGATTTTGCAGTATGAAATATGTAAAGGAAGGTAAAGGGAAAATTCTTTAAGTTCTTCTATGGTTTTCATGAAATTACAGACCACAATGAAGACCTCTTGCAATAGTGGTCGAAATGTTGATTCAACGTTTTACAATACAGCACGGTCTGCAACTGACAATAATTTTGTGAGCACTGACTTTGGCCTCAAAAGCTTATGAATGTACATGGTTTCCATGTTTTCTCTTCGAAAATGCCAACACGTATAGCGATTTAATGCTATAAACAAATTAAAACTACAATCTTAATGTATCTCTCAACTCTGTTTCCAGTGACATTAAGGCAAGTATTGTACTGTTGGAAGAGCACCCTGGAGCAGTACAGATAACTGTGAATTTTGAGACAGATTCATTCTGAGCCCAGCAGCACTACTACGATGCCACCCTGAGAGACTTGGTGCTTCAGCACAGCAGAACTCCTCTCTGCACTTGCCGCCACCTGACTCTTTTCAGGAGGTAGCGGGTTGTGTCCCATACACTAGTCTTGCCTTGCCAATACGGGAGATGCGAGCCATGTCTGAGTTACCTGGGTATGGGTGTCCAACAGCAGAGGCCAAACACAGCAAGAAGAAGTGGCGCGCCATTGACGTCATGGCTTTGGCTTACTGACAGACTACCGACCACTGCCTCGCCTGATGTCAGCAATGCAGGGTACCTATGTGAGGTCCGTCCCATATCTTGCTGGTCGTCGCTGGCCTGTCACACCAGAGTGGGGCATGTCTGCCTGACACTGAAAATGACGAATTGTGTAATTGAAGATTAATAAAGTGTTTTTTCTCGACCACTTGGCCCAATGGGTCCCACTGACCCACCACTCTGCTCACTTGTCGCCGGGCCTTACAGGGTAGTGTCATGAGAGCTGATATCACCACCAGAGGACAGTGAAGGGTGTTCCAATCCCCCCTCCCAGTGTAAGGCTAGATGTGCAGCCTACAGTATCTTCATTGTGAAGTGGGGAAAAACCGTTGTTTTTGTTTTGGTGACAGTCATGGGGCCGAGAATTAAGGATCATCTTAACAAAAAAATAACTCCTGTGAGGCCAAAGGAACCAGTGAATGTCTCCTAATTTAGGGGTAATTGTATCAGTGGTTAGAACCTGTGCAAAGTACACTGGGTAATTTACTTTGGCATTCTGCCCCTTGTGCCGAATCACATGTCATCGTTTTGGCCGTATGGCACAACAATGCAGGAAGTCCAGGTGCCTCACGGTTAGACATAAGAAATGTCTGGTAGTGTTATCAAAAATGAGTATTCTGTTCGAGTTATTGTGGGTTGTTATTGTTGAGTTTGTAAAATATAGGTAAGGGTACTGCAATGGAGGAATCAGAGACACAAGTTTTCACTGGTCCAGAACCTGGGCAATTGTTAGTTAATGAAGTAGTACGGTTAAGATGAGAGAATACGTTTTCAAATAATGAGTTGGCAGTGAAAAATGGCTTGGGACGATTAAAATCACAGAGTCTAGGCGTGATATCAACCATCAACAGTATTATGGGAATAACAATAGGGGTAATCTGTGCAATAATTAGCATCTGTTACTCAAAAGGAACCCCAGAACCGCTGGAAGGCGTTCCCAGTAATACCGACTGTAGAGGTGGAATATGCCATAGTGGGTATAGTAGTTGGGGAAAGGTATAACACAGGGGCGCATGTGTTGGCATCTCCAGATATTCAGTGGGTGGGCTGCAATGGGACCCACCACGTTTTACTTTTCGTTTGCTAGGGAATAACTGGGGTCGCCAATGGTGAATGGTAAATTTAAAGTTGTAGGTATCCACGTGTAGGTAGTGTAGAAGCGAGGTTTCGTGTAAAAGAGAGCTGCAACATGATCCTACAGTTAGACTTTCTGCATAATAAATAGTCTTCTACAACCTGTGGTGAACTTAGTGGGAAGACGTTGTGGTTAGCGGAAGCTGTTTTCAATTTTGATCTGTCGTAAGGAGCATCTGTCGTAGTAGGCAATCCAATTAAACCGCGAGCAATGACAATAAGGCTTAATCAGCATGATTATGTGTCTAGTGGCACCGGGAAGTTGCTGTGAGTGAGCAGAGGCGTATATACTTATAGGTCTAGGCCAAACTAGACAGCGGCCTCCGGTGAAGAATTTTAAGGAACGGCGGATTTTAAGGGGTGGCTTATAAGCCGTTTTCTAAACATTTTATTCACATCGCTTGAAAAGAGTATGTGAACTTAACTCACAGTGAAATGGATACGAACAACATTGGCCACAATCATTTCAAATTTCATGGACGGTCTGATCAGTCAAAGGTAAAAGGACAGGTTTTGTTTTAGTAATGACTTTACGTTGTGACAGTGAGACCATTATTCGTTTTATTGAGTGTTGTGCCTTTCGTGTGGTGTACGTTAGGAAGGTAAACGCCGTTGCTCGCAATTAAGCTTTGTGATGGGCGACGCTGCTAACACTGTCATAAGAGTAGCCAGGGTCAACACTCAACAATGACCATTCAAATTCACGGAAAATATCGCCAGTCATTCTAAAAACCGGCCGCTTGCTTGGCACTACGGTTAAATTTGAAACTGCAAAGGTTGTCATTGTCTAGTGTTTAGTTTTTGATTTATATTTTAGTATTAAGTAAAATAAGTGACAGTCAGAGAAGAGTAAGAAGTTATCGGTACTGGAAACTCGTGAAAGATAAGGTAATAAAGAAAGAGGAAATTTGACAAATAGTACAAAAATCGCTGTCCTATTTAAAAATTAAATACAGCCAGCTAGCTCGAGCTCGAGTTTGGAAACATCAGAGAGTAATAATGTGGAGTGTGAAAATGTAGTGACAGTATCGAATATTAAAAACAATAATAATGGCGCAGAAACAATCATTTCAGTTTATCCAATTAACGCATATAAAGCGAATGATGATAGTGATTCAGTTTCCGACGATCCTGCGAAATGGAAAATAAATGAATACAGTTACTGCGGATTTGGGTCAACATACTGCGGAAATTTCATGATGGCACTATAGGTAAAAGCAGAATTCGATTCTTTTCTAGCTAAATACATAGAACTTTATGGAAACAAACGAAAAAGGAGTGCATCACATCTTTCTTTTCGAACGTGTGAAGAGTATATCAGTTATGGCAGAGAGGATGATGAAGTGTGTTATAGATTAAGTGAAGGAAACCAAACATTTGTCCACCACACACATGCGGATAAGCAGTCTTTTTTTCAGTGGGTATTTGTCAAAAGCTGGAGTTCCTGTTTAAAGATTTATCAGTTTTATCATATACTCAGTGCACATATCAGAAGAATTAACTGATTCATTAGCAAATTTAATAAGTCAACATGATCTGGACATTCACTTATGCAGGGGTTAGTCATATGACAATGCAAGCAATATGGCTGCTAGTTACCTTGGTAACCAAGCTAGAATTAAGCAAATCAACCTTCTTGTTGTGTATATTCCGTCTGCAGCTTACTCCCTTAACTTGTACGATCGTGTGCAGCAGTGTTGTCCTCGAGTGGCTTCATTTTCCCTTATGTTGCAAAAATTTTCACCTTCTTCTCAGCTTTGAACAGCCGTTGGAATATTTTGCATTCAAAATTAAATAGTTCAGTCTCCTTAAAGCGACCTTCACAAACGTGCTGGTCAGGGCATCACAGTGCCTGCTATAGTCACAGTGTTAACTGGGTACATATATCAACTTTGGAAGTTATTCAGGATGATAAAACTGAGAAGGCTTCACTTAGATGGGTGGGGACTTGAAATGCTGAGCAGTCTGCAGAGTCTGGAAGCTACGATAGCCTACTGACAACTTTTTGGTTAGTGAAGTTGAAGAGATTAATACTATAAATAAGTTGTTGGAAAGTGTTGCTATGGGTATTAAAAGTGTAATGTAATGTAGTTGTGCGATTCATTAATTGAATATGTTTGACATAATCATTCTATGTACGACGCATATGAGCACTAAATAAAAAAAAAAACTAAACTCTGTCCACATAGGCCTCGAAAGAGCCAACAGTACTGAGCGACTGCCTTGCCATCGTCAGCCAATAGGCATTACTGGATGCAGATATGGAGAGGCATGTGGCCAGCGTATTGCTCTCCTGGCCATTGTCAATTTTCGTGACCGGAGCCGCTACTTCTCATTGAAGCAGCTCCTCAATTGAATAGTCAGTTTATAACAGTACACCCTTCCCTCAAATGTCTAATACCACCTTGTTTATATGCATTCGGATAGTTATCGAACAATTCAGTGCTTCCTAAGGCCTTGTATGTGTGTCTTTATATATATCATTCTGTCCTATTTGATAAAAAACTTGATATTAATTGCGAAGGCATGTGTAATGTTCTAGAAGGACGTGTATTGTCATAATTATCGGTGGATTTCTGTCGTTGATAAAATTATGTACATGTATTAAATTAAGGAACTAATCAAAAAAATGAAGTAATAAGTCTTTAGCAATAAATAACCAGAGACTGCAGAGGTGTAAGCATGAAAAATCAATGCTTCTAATTAACTAAACGGCAATGTAAAAATCCAGTAACAGAAGACCTCCCTATCTTGAGATACAGCTTAAAAGTTATTACCAAGCGTTGAGTTTTCATTTGTTATTTATTTTTATGTTTTCCCCTGTAATTAATATTCTTTATAATTACATTTCTAATTAACTCTCCTATTCTTTACATCTCACAGTTTTCCAATTTCCGGAATTTGAGGCGTTATTTGTGCATTTTATGTATGTAATTGGATAAAGCATGTGCTCTGTACTACCATTGAATATTAGTAACCAAATCAAAACTGTAATTAATTACACAACTAAAATAATATGAGAGACATTATTGTAATTAAAGTTCAGAATGATTTTCTTATGAAAAACTAAAGATATTACTATACAAGATTGTCATTAAATATTGTATTGTATACCTTATTCAGCTGAAACATCAGTTTCTTTACGTTTTGTAAATTTGAATTGTAACATCAAAATTGTACAACATTAATAATGCATTATTTTGGAAGTTATTGTTAAAATCCTATATAAGGCAATGCAGTGATGCTGTGAGGTGTCAGTTTTGAAGTTACTTTTGGAAGTCAAAGAGATCAGTGAAGTCTGTCCATGTTTTGTTTACATGACGAGTGTGCAGTTCGGATGTCAATTACTGTGATTAAATTTTGTGAAGCAGGAAAATTTCGCATTCATTCATGAATGGACCACGCAGAAGAAACTTAAGTTAAGTGATATTTAACATGAATCATTACAAATGGTGGGGCCAGCCACTGTGGCCGAACGGTTCTAGGCACTTAATTCTGGAACCGCACGACCGCTACAGTTGCAGATTTGAATCCTGCCTCAGGCATGGATGTGTGTGATGTCCTTAGGTTGGTTAGGTTTAAGTAGTTCTAAGTTCTAGGGGACTCACGACCTCAGATGTTAAGTTCCATAGTGCTCAGAGCCATTTGAACAAACGGTGGAGTTGATCTGCGATCGATGTTTGAAATGTGGAAATAAGTTTAACAAGTGACTGTTTCAGGCGAATGTAAGGCGAAAAATTTTGTGTTATGGATGCACAGAATGAATGGATATTGCTGCAAGGAAAGAGTTGGTATGGATAAAAAGGACCAAATTCTCGGACAACACTGTCAACCATCAGATGAGTTTATCTTTTTAATTAAATAGTTTTGTAACAGTGACAAACATTTGTATGGGAAGTTTTTATATTTTGTAATTTACCATGGCTGATAACAACATGGTAAAAATGAGTGTGGAAAAACTCGTAAGCAGCGAACCAATGGAAAACACTTCGGACCTAGCAGCAAGTATTAGTAGTAATCAAAGTGTAGATCGAAACTTTAGTGGAGAGGGTTCCAATGAAAATGTCTCCACGAGTACCCCAATTGCACAGGGAAGAGTAGGCAGAGATTATTTGTTGATGTTATTAATGCAGTATATGAAAGATGCGAAGGAACAGATGGGACAGATTAGGCAAGAAGCGAAGGAACAGATGGGACATATTAGGCAAGAAGCGAAGGAACAGATGGGACAGATTAGGCAAGAATCGAAGGAACAGATAGGACAGATTAAGAATATTTGTCAACAGGGTCTACAGTTAAGTCATCGATTCAGTGAACAAATGGCGGAATTAAAGAATATTGTTACTGAAAATACTAATCAGGTTAGGGAAATCCAGGAGCAGCACAAAGAATTACTGTTGAGACAGGACAGGGTGAACTCAATAAAAAATGGTTCAAATGGCTCTGAGCACTAGGCGGCTTAACTTCTGAGGTCATCAGTCGCCTACAACTTAGACCTAATTAAACCTAACCAACCTAAGGACATCACACACATCCATGCCCGAGGCAGGATTCGAATCTGCGACTGTAGCGGTCGCTCGGCTCCAGACTGCAGCGCCTAAAACCCCACGGCCACTCTGGCCGGCTGAGCTCAATACTCATGTAGGAGCAGTAGAAGGAAGGTTAGAGATATTAGAAACCAATTTCAGAGAAGAGTTGTCCAAAAACGAGGAGAGATTCGAGAAACTAGATGAACATGTAGAAGTAGAAAATTCTAAACTTAAAGTAGAGGTTGTTCACACTAGGAGACTGTTAGAAGAGAAAGTAGAAGCTTCCAAAAGGAACTCTGAGCTAAAACTTACAGACATTTCCAGTCAAACAAGTAATGTAGAACTTAAGTATGATGAAAAAATAGATTTGTGTAAAAGTAATGTTGTAGATTGAAGTAAGAAAGTTGTGGAACTACAAGAGGGTGTAGCTCAAAGAAATTTAGTTAGAAATATTAATTGTATATGGGATGGAATACCTTTAAAATGCTTTCCAGGAGATGGTAAATTACATCCTGTTGATTTTTTACAGCATTCCGAAGATAATGTTAGTAATGACATGACATACAATGTTAAAATTATATTCGTTATGAGATTTTTGGATGGAAACGCAATCCCATTGGCCAATCAGAATGTTAATTGTACCATGTCACATGATGAATTTGAAAGAAAGTTCTTAAATAAGTTTTGGTCAGAATCTGAGCAAGCTAGGATTAACAATGAGTTTTTGAATGGTCGAATGTACATGGAAGGTGATGGTAGCTTGAAGGGTTTTTGTGAAAACCAGTTGAGGTAGCCGGCCGCTGTGGCCGAGCGGTTCTAGGCGCTTCAGTCTGGAACCGCGCGACTGCTACAGTCACAGGTTCGAATCCTGCCTCGGGCATGGATGTGTGTGATGTTCTTAGGTTTAAGTAGTTCTAAGTTCTAGGGGACTGATGAGCTCAGATGTTAAGTCCCATAGTGCTCAGAGCCATTTTGAACCAGTTGAGGAAATTAGTACACTTAGACAAACCTTTTGATGAACTAATACAAATAGATGCCATAAAAAGGAGATTACCGAAAAGAGTACAGTGGGAGTTGATTTATTGACCAGACGACTCTGTAGATCAGTTCTTGAGATATGTAGATTAGTTGGATACAGGCCTTGAGAGAAATGAGAGGTTAAGTAATGGCAGATTTGGCAATCAACCATCCGGGGTGTGGAATCAGAGAAGAAATCAAGGTAGGAGTGACAATGAAAGTCAGAATAATAATAAATTGGTTACAATTGAAGTGATAATAGATGGATCAACCATAGAAATGGGAATGGAAACAGAGGATATGACAACAGGCAGAGACCTTGGGAGAATAATAACAGACAACTGGATAATCACCAATCAAGACCAGTCAATTTAAATTGACAGATGCCTCATTGGGAGCCTGTCAGTTTGGGGCAAGAAATAAGTACCGAAATAAAGCTTAACACCACCAGCATAGAGACATCGAAAATAATCACAGAAGACAGAATAATCGAAGATATTGGAGTGAAAAATGACAGAACTAATGTAAGAAGAGCACATCAGATTAGCAAATTACAGTTTGATTGTACATTTTGGAAAAGTATGAATGAAAGTTTTGAAGATGGAAGTAATAGCATCTTTAAGAATGTTGAAGAGGTTGCGTTAGAGGAGGAAACTATCTCAAGTCTACATAATCAGTGTGGCAAAGAAGTTTGCGAAGAAAATGTTGGTTCTGATGATAATATTGATGAGTTTGGATTGAGTAAATTAATGGAGGAAGAATCTATCACTGTTAGGCGCTTATGTGATGATACTTGTACTGGTGTACTTGTCAACAATTCTGATGATCATTGTAAAGATGTTGTAGATGTAACCTAGTATTGGAGATGACAGCATGTGTAACGATGTTGATAGTGAAAGTGTCAGTAGTAATGATGAATGGGAGGAAGAATTAGATAGCATGGTGTATGTGGAGGTTGAAGAAGATTTAATTAATGGTGAGGAAGATGATGTCAGAAGAATTTGTGAAGAATATGAGAACCAGATTGTACCAATGGAATCTGGGCAGGTATCATGAGATAAGAAACATGTGGACAGACATTATGATTTAGATGTGATGCTAGAAGCTTTATGGGATACTTACAAGGGTTATAATGACAGCAACAGAGAAAAAAGAGTCATCAAGATTATTTGTGAAGAATTGCATTCCAACTGAGAAAGTAGAATCAATCAGCAAGCTTACAGTGAGATCAGTTCTGGGAAAAGTAGACAGTGTGTAAAAGAGGGACATGACATCAAGCAATCATCTGATGTAGCTCTAAGTAAAATAGAGATTGTGCAGGAAAAAATGGTATAAACAACTTGGACTTTAGAGAGATTGGGGATGATTTGTTGCATGAAGATGAGGAAAGCAGGAAGGAAAAAATCTTAGGTTGCCCATATACATGTATAAAATTGCAAATTATGAACGAGTTTGTCTCTTAGACACGGGTAGTCCTGTCCGTGCCATGACTGAAAAATTTAGAGACCAGATAAGACATAGTGCTGACTTTGAAGAATATCCTGTAATTGGAATCAAAATTAAGGGAGCAACTGGTAGGCAGAGCAAAGCTGTAAACAGGCAAGCCTTAATATCTTTCACCATTAATGATGTACAATATAACCAAGGATGTTTTGTAGTACCTGACCTCAATGAAAATATTTTGTTCAGAATGAATTGGATACAAGGAGTAAATGCAGATTTTGACTGGAATAACAAAAAGTTAAGGCTTACCAACCCAAACACAGATGTAACACATGTGACTGAACTAATCATCCAAAATTGCCTAGAGAACAATTTTCAAATTAGAAGAGTGATTTATGCAAATGAAAAGATTGACCTTAACAAGGAAGACAATGAAGAAGAATGTAGTGAAGACAAGTATGCTGAATTAGTGGCCACCAAATGTAAAGAAGTTGGAAGTCTAGATGAAGAACAGACAGATCAGTTTCGTAGTTTGTTGTGGGAATACAAAGCTGTGTTTAGTGAGAAACCTGAAGAAATGAAAAACTATGAATGTAGACTTAATCTAAAACTTCACAAACCATTTTTTATCTGACCATATGGAGTAAGTGTCAAACAAGAAAAATCAAGATAACGTAAAAGCCCTCAGGAGGACACATATTTGTGTCAAGTGCGTGGCGTGAGCTATGTAGCATTCTATTCTTCTTCTTTTCCTTTTTGGATGCTACATCTTTTACTCATCTATAAACCTGTAATGAAATTATCTCTAACTTAAAGCACTATCCGTTCTCTGTAGTATAAGTTTTCTGTATGCAATATGACTATTGGGTAACATTATATGAGGAATGATTTCAAAATGTAAACTGTGTACTAAATTTGACTTTCCTACAATAGTGATTGACCAATTATTGTAGTTATACTCTGTAGAACACGTATTTTATTTTTTGGGTGCTTCTTTGAGAGTTATAGGCATGGTCATGATTTTATGAATTTGCTAATGAGATGAACAAATGGACAAGGGTAAAGATGTACATGTGTTAATAAATGGACAAGTTGCACTGTGACAAAAGACATTTTTTGAAAAGTTTGTTATTACAAGATGGTGTGATGATGAGCACTCTGTGAGTTTGTTTGATATGATAAAGAGTTAATGGAGATCTGGGGGGTCAAATATACTGTATAGTGGAATATACTGAAATATTAATCAAAATGAAAGGATACATATATAATTCATTTTTCGTTCTTTGACTTTAATCTGTATATAGTTAAATCTTTGCAGTTTAGAGGTGCTTAATTTTGTGTGATTTTGTTTGTAAATATGCTAATAGTATAGTGTAATATATGAATGTCTTTGATATATTCATACCTGATGCGACCTTACTTGTAACCTAAATGAGTACCTTTTAGTAATGGTTTCATCCCTGTTCCTACCTAGAGAAGTGTATCCTAGATCCTTACCTGACCAGGAAGTGAAAATTAAAAAACTGTGAAACTAATAGTGGACTGTGGTATTGCAGCATAGAGACTGCCAGAAAAAGAGGGATTGTGGCCACAAGATGGACAGTGCAAATGAACTAATGATTGTGAGCTGTCAATTCCTTAAGATGTGCAATGTGAAGCAATGACTGGAGTGACAGCTACGAAAAGAAAACTTTTTTGATTTTTTTGATTGGGTGTATGTATTTAACAGCCATTCATGCAAGTAATACGTGTAAGAGTGGCTGGGGGTGCGTATAATGATACAGCCTTTCCCAAAACTCATATGAAATGTCTGATACCTTATTCGCTGTAACATCAGTTTCTTTACGTTTTGTAAATTTGAAATGTAACATCAAAATTGCACAACATTAATAATGCTTCATTTTGGAAGTTATTGTTAAAATTCTATATAAGGCGATGCAGTGATGCTGTGAGGTGTCAGTTTTGAAGTTACTTTTGGAAGTGAAAGACATCAGCGAAGTCTGTCCATCTTTTGTTTATGTGATGAATGTGCAGTTCAAATGTCAATTAATGTGAATAAATTTTGTGAAGCAGGAAAATTTTGTATTCATTCATCAATGGACCAGGCAGAAGAAACTTAATTAACATTCAACATGAATCGTTACAAGTTGTTGAAACCAAATAAGTCATTTTTTACACATTTCAGGAGTAACAAAACACTGAATATTGTCATATGTATTAATGCTCTATTACTGGAATTTTTCAGAACTGACAGTAACTTTATTCCACTTTTATTGAGAGAGAAATAATTAACATAGAATATATAATTTCGATGTTTAATGACTTCAAAGTTCTTTGACTTATTTGGTTTCACCAATTTACAAACTTATTTCTGCTTTTTTAGGATTGAATTGAATGAACACTTCATAATACATTATCATGGTTTGACAAAATAGAACAAACTGTATTATTTTAACAGCAATAATGATTAACTGTACATTAGCTATAATTTTAGTCAATCGCAGGCCAAGAAAGCATTGCTTCATAGAATTATCTCTTTGCAGCAGGCACATATTCAATGACTTTCCTCACATCTTCATTCTAGAAATAGGTACTTGGTATGTTGGGTGGGCTACTGGAAAGCTGTCCATTAATCCTGGAATGATAGGCTCATATCTTTTTCTTAAGTGCAAAGTATTTCTTACTAATCCATCGATATATGGAAGGCCGACTACCTCTCCTGTCTCAAGGTGTTGTATTTCTTTGAAGCTACTCAGAGCGAAGAAGATTTTTTATTGCATTGTTCTGTCACTGTCTCACACAAAGCAACACTTTTTCTAAAATATTTTGGCCACCATTTGTCGAGATCTACTATTTCGTCTCCATTAAGTAATTTTACTGTCACATTTCTTTAAGTGGTTACTCTCTGTTCCGTGTATTCATAAAGGGTATAAATGCCATCATTAGTTTTTACTTCCCTCTTATACTGTCCAAAGTGGCGATTACACAGCAGGAATGAGTGGCCTCTCTCTGGAAATTTGTGTATTATGCTCTTGAGTATTCCTGCTTGAACCATGCCCATACACATGCGTTTAAAGGTGTGATATTTGTTCTGGCCGACACAGCCATTAGAAAACAAAAGGAGATCAGTCACAATTTTACTGAGATAGTTTTCTATGCAACAGGACACGAAAAATGCTTCTTCGTTTGCACCTTTCTTTCCTAAGTCTTCATGGTACAAGTACACAGTGGAGTCTTCAGTTTTCAAATGCTGAAACAGCACAACCGTAGTTCGCACAGACAGAATGTCTGTTAGATTGGGATATGTGGAAGAGGCAAGGTTTGCATATAATCAAAAACTGTGGCTCCCACAGCATCAATGGATTGGGCTCTTCTCTTGGCATCCCAAAGTGAATTGTAATATTTGGAAATACGGCACTTATGAACATTTAATTCCACTCCGGCGACAAGATAGGCTCTTTCATTTAAATGAGGGGTTTTCAGTTTGAGTTCAAGCTCTTCACATTTACAACAGACATTCACTTGGTTTCTGCCAAAGGAATAATTAAAATTGTCCCAATAATAATTACGATAAACATCATATTTTACTTTAAAATCTGCATATTTTCATCGAACATACTGTGTATTATCCGCACATTTAGTTGAGAGTGTAAATACGTTACTTCTATTTGTGAATATTGTTAGGTTTTTGCGGGGAAAGACTTTATTTGTTCGTGAATGAGTGCAAGGGTATATTGTCTGGTGTCTTCTTGGTGTTTGGGTTTTTCCCGGGTTTATCAACAGGTGTGATTCCCTTAAGCAGCAATTTACAAATTCGAAACATGCTCGAATTCGTCACTACATGTATCTTCAGGAAAGGTTTCTTGCAAACCAGTTCCCTTTCCTCTTCCAAGCATTATATGGTAAAGAAACGTTGCATCCCTTCAGTTTTCACAACATTGTGGATCAGATTTCCGAGGATGCCTCTGCTTTACTTCCTTTGCTTCAATAAGGCGCTGCAAATATGTCCTGGGTATCATTGGTAGGAAGATCAAGAAATTATGACGTTGAATTTCGTCAATGAAGTCAAAACATTTTATTCGGCAGCTGAAAGAAATTAATAATATAAGATTGGTATTGGTGGTAATATAGTTTATACCTATACAATTTCCTATGGTTGTTCCAAAAAAGACTGATATTTACCTTTAAGATTCTCTAACCGCTTTCCCTGGAACATAATCTCCTCTGTAATTTCGATAAGGCTGCTCTTTGGTATGAGCTGTCTTTGCCTTATTTCTATCGTAATCTGCACTGCTATTTTTCCTTTTTGGAGCCACAGTAATACAACCAACTGCCACTCAATGCACATTAACAATGACTGTTAGTGTCACAACAAACGAAGCGGATAATTTTATCAACAATGTGTAGCATTGGAGGAAAACAGATTCTGAGCGGGAACGAGCAGCATCTGTTGAAATAAAATGAGTTAGTGACTTATATGGTTTCAACAACAAACAGCGTATCATTTGTAAGAGCATGACGTGTTTCAACACCAAACGATAGGCTATACTTTTAAATGTACTATTCAGTGAAAAAACGAAAATTGAAAATTATGACTTATTGGGTTTCAACAATTTGCGATTCAATTGGTCTCATAAGGACTGAGTGCGCCCTGCTTGCCAACAGCACTCAGCACATCCAGACTGTCACCCATCGAACTGCTAGCGAAGTCCGACAGCGCTTAACTTTGGTGATCTGATAGAAACTGGTATTACTACTGCGACAAGGCCATTGGCACATATGATAATGCTGGTGTCGAAAGGAGTAATAAACGAAATAGACGAGCTTGATATTACCTTTGGGTGAAGACGTTTCTGATTATTATAGACGTGTTTAAGGGCAACAGAGAGGGCGCAGATGGAAGAACTGTTAGAGTTTCAAGATTTGTTCTTTCCATAGAAACTGTTGCCTTCAACACCCGTGACATGACGCAGAATTCCTATGGGAAACGAAAAACGAAGTGCCAGTGTACTAGAAGCCATACAGAATACTATGGTAATTGCACATGATTTTAGAAGGATTTATCTATCAGTATTTAGCCGATGGCATAAAGTAAGAGAGTAGCAGCCAGGGAAAAGGAGGTGGGGGGCAGGAATTGCAATCGTACCAAGAAAGTTATAGACGGTTCGACGAAGTATCAATGGTACTATGACCACCGCCATCTGAACAATGAGGTGACCTCAGATGTTTACTGCATTCCAGATATCACGGAAACAGTTGATAATCTTTGGCAGTTCTGGTATTTCTTGTTTATGGATTTGTGGGACGGGTATCATCAGTAGCAGTGATTCCAGAGCACAGACCAAAGACTGCGTTTTCGGTACCTTGGTGACGTTATCAGTGTACAAGAATGCCATTTGATTTGAAAAATGCGCTAGTAGCATTTCAGTATTTGTTAGACGGAATGTTAAAGGGATCGAAGCCTCATCAATATTTAGTGTATTTGGATGACATAATTCTTTTTCCAAGAGATATGCAAGAACATAATCAGATTGAGAGACCTATTCAGGAGATCGTGGGTTGCATTTTTAACAGTGAATGCTGAGAAGTGTCATTTCACACTGGAAGAAGTGAATTACCTGGGTCATGTAATGGTAAGTACAAGGTAAGGACTGATCCGAAATTAATGCAGGTATTATGAGATTTGCCAGTACCATGGACAAGCAAAGAATTATAGTCTTTCCTGAGCGTCCTGTACTGTTATAAAAAATTCATGAGAGAATTCACAGATATAGGACAACTGCTTACACAACGGGTGAGTAAGGATATCAAACTTATGTGGTTTGAGGAGTAGGACTGATGTTGAGTCTAGTACTGATGTCCCTGGAGTTTCAC
Organism: Schistocerca serialis cubense; assembly: GCF_023864345.2. Taxonomy (NCBI): domain Eukaryota; kingdom Metazoa; phylum Arthropoda; class Insecta; order Orthoptera; family Acrididae; genus Schistocerca; species Schistocerca serialis. Next base: position 300,520,709 of record NC_064641.1, read on the forward strand.
AAGGAATTTAAATTAAACGCGCTCTTGCGCATATTTTGAGACAGGACATCAATAGAGAAGAACTCCCTATTGCTTTTATGGCGACACAACTGAATGGAGCCGAGAGGAATTATTCTACTACGGAAAGCAAGATGATAAGCCTGATGTATAAGAGTAATGTCTCTCTGATGTTACCTTTATGGGAGAAAGTTTACAGTAGTGATCAGTGAGGCTGCTTTGGGGTGGTTACTATGTTTGAAGGTCCCATCCAAAAAATTGACAAGATGGGCGTTAAAATTCAGTGAATTTGAGTACAAAATAACCTACAAAGCTCGGAAGAAACACAGGGATGGGGACGTGCTAAGTAGGATAGTAGCATGATACAAGCATGTCAGGAACTTGCTGATTGGCAAGCAGCTCGGAGTGCTGAAGGAGAATGTAAGCAATACAGCAAGCAGCAGCAGCAGCTCAGCTTGTGTGATGGGTTGCTGTATAAGGAAACACAGTTGAGGCCATGAGTGGTGGTACTAGCGAAGCTAAGGGAAGATGTGCCTGAAGGTACAAATGATCACATTTGGTCTGGTCCTGAAGGACGCAGAGCGACAAATCGGAGGGTTACAGAGAAATACTGGTGAAAAGGAGGGAAAAGTGATGTCGATCAGAATGTCATGAAATGGGTGCAAGAAGCTACAGAACCGTTTCAATTTATTGGTGTGAATGTGCCATTTCAAGCAGGAAATTGGTTTGTGCTGACTGTAATAGTCCATTTCTCATTTCGAGATGGTGTGATGCTAGACCAGCAGGCAGTCATAGTTGCACAAGCTTAGGTAAATAGAGTGGTGTTGGACGTTAGGGTACCAGAGACAACGATAATGGATCAAGGGGTGAACTTCATGTCAGACCTGATGAAACACTTGTTGAGAGTGAAGAAATTAAGAACTGTTCCACTTAATCCTCAGTGAAACAGAAGGATGTAGTGGGTAATCTAACGGTCGGTAGGATACTTAGGTATTACATCAGCTCCCACCATATGGACTGGGACATGTGCTTATCTTTTGTTGTTAGAGTGGATAATTCGAAAGTACACATCCGCACAGGATTGTCGCCATCTGAGGTGGTATACGGTGTAAAGACTCTGTTGCCGTTCGATATGATTGAGCAGGAACAAAGAGTCAGTCAGAGAGTTCGTGAGATCTTTGAGAGAAGTTTGAAAGAGGGGATAAAAAGCAAGCATCAAGACATTGGAGAGTAAGAGGAGGTAGTAAAGTGCACGTGAAGCTGTGCCAGTGAGTGATGTTGTCGACTTCACATACTTCAAAAGGGGAAACAAGGAAGTCTGTGACAATATACCAGGGCCTGTACCAAGTAAGTGAAACCAAGAAACATGTAAATGTGAGACTAGTTGGCAACAAGGTTAACGATCGTATATGTTGAACGCTTGCAAGCTAGCCTATGGTCGCAGCAGTACTCCGTGTGCCAAATGACTAAAAAGTTGTAACCATCACACCCAAGGGGTGCCACGTTTATGAATAATGCAAGAAAATCTGACTAGTGGCCCCAGTGGGGATCACCCCTGAGTTGGCTAACTTGACATAAAATTAATTTAATTCCTTTGAACCCACAACATGTACAAATTCCCCCCTGCGAACCAGAAGATAAGCAAGTGCGTTCACATTTTCACCGCATGTCGATGTATATTAGGTTAGTTTATATCTATGCACTAATCAGTTTTCGCATTTCTTTCGGTTTTATGTCAGATCCATCCATGCGACCGCGACATAAGTTATCGTTCTGTGTTCTAAAATTGTCTCTAAATGTAACGAAGGCGTATCCAGTCACCTCCACATTCGGAGAGCGCTTGCTCTGTTTTCTGTATCTCTTTGTACATGCACGGACAGGACGGAAAAGTAAGCGATCCAACGTTATTGCCCGTTTTTAAGTGCTGAACGTTCTAGTCTTAGGAGTGCGTGTGTGTGTGTTTATGTTCTCTCTCTCTCTCTCTCTCTCTCTCTCCTACCAGAACCTTCGATGCACCGATCATGGACTCTAGAACAATACTTTACACATGATAGATTGGATGATTTGCTTAAAAATCTATCGAACTACGTTGTGTATAAATATCGCTCCATTCTTGTTCTTCTTAACTGTATGCTATTAAATTAAGGCACTTTGAGATGTGTTACTATAGATCGATATGGTATGCTAAGCTCCAAGACTTGGTTACATTTCGAGAAATGTGGTGCACTTGGATGGATTAGGACTAGGAAATCTCTATTCAGTCAGGAGAGGTGGAGTGTAGCTGTATTCGTCTGCTCAGTTGAGGAATAATTGGGTAGCGATGTTGCGGGCTAGGTAGGTCAATGCCGAGGTGAGGATGGTCTTTTAACGTAAGAGGACTAGATAGCTCTGTGACCGCCATACGCAGAGAGATTGATCGAGTACTATGCGCGAGGTCTTAGAAATAAGTATAGTTGCGTTGTCTGGTATAATTTGATCGTCTTTCTGTGTTAAAGAATTAAGTGTGAATGGACGTGCTGAGCAGTCATCTATGAATGGTCGCAATGATACTTGCAAAGTAGAGGATGTATGGTTTAGCTATGATACTGAAATTAAGAAAAACAAGCTGTCACATGATTGGCCAGTGTTGGACTTAGTGTGAAATTTTTCGCGGTATCAGCTGTGATGGATAATATTACAGTAGATCGGTGGTGTCTTATCCATCGCATATGTGCATTGGGTACGGCATAATGATTGACTGACAATGCTTGCTTGAGTTGGGGGACAAATTTTGGTTGATGGACCACAACTTCCAGGGTTGCTAGCACCGAAAACGGTGATCCTGTACTTGTGTGCAAAAATGACCAATCACTATAAGTTGAATGCATAGTTATAAACTATTCGGTCACTGCGACATATGAGTTTAAATGTAGAGGTGGTCAATCACTTTCGAGGGAAGTGGCTACAACACCAGCAGGCTCTTCTATTTTCCTTGTGTTGTGGGTGTCCTTTATTTAAAATCATTCAATGTTATGCTATCGACTGTAAGAATATGATTTACAAGGTGCAAGGTATAGTTTCCTGTGAAAGGCCGTGCATCAGTCCGTGTTAATGTCTGTTTAGAATCAATGACTTCGAAGTCACAGCAGAAAGACGAACTGCTCGGCAGTGTGCAAAAGCGTGTTGGAAAACACTGTTTGAACAAGGGCCAGAGGCAGCTTCTCATTCGCTTAGAGTATGTGTGATCAAACTTTAAAGGGGTCTCTGCAGCTTGTGTGTATATTTAATATGATCTTGTTCATATAGGCATTTGTAGTTTGAGGTGTTGGATTTGGCGAGCTGTTAGGAATTCTTGGATGGCTGCACTCTGAGTTATTTGGGGGGAGTATTGTGAATTCCGTTTGTCCACGCTGGAGGTGGATCGCATTGGTGCCTTCGTGACTTTTTCACTGTTTGATGGTAGAGGATAAAGATGATAGGGTGTTGAGGATCTGTTGTACTTGTACCTAGTTTGAGGCGTACAACATTGCGCATGTTTCCGGCGAATGGTCAAAACAAGGTCCTGTTGTAGTAACTGAGATCGTTCTGTTTATAGACAGGTTGCAGAAGGTAATAGATATGTCTTTCTCTGACTTAAATTGCAGAGATCAGATGGGTGAAGATAAATGCATACTCATATATGCTTGGAAAGGGAGAATGCTTTTTTATTATTAAGTGAGTTTTGGCAGGAGTGAATATGGTTTTATATATGCGAGTGGAAATTGTGAGTGAAGGGTGAATGACGTCGGGTTCTCTGGCTGGGGGAGACTGATGTGTTGGCAAATGTGCCAACACCTTGTAGATAGAGGAGGCCCAAAGGCACGCTATCTAACGCAGACGGGCGTGAATTCTGGAACAGGATAAGTAGTGAATTCTAATAAGAAAAGTATGCAGCTCCTCGAATACTTAACTTTATTCCATCCTTGTGGTACATCGCTCTTGATAATACAAATAAGACTATCTTCAGATACGGTTAATGGCGCCTTGCTAGGTCGTAGTCATGGACTTAGCTGAAGGCTATTCTAACTGTCTCTCGGCAAATGAGCGAAAGGCTTCGTCAGTGTAGTCGCTAGCAAAGTCGTCGTACAACTGGGGCGAGTGCTATTCCGTATCTCGAGATCTGCCTTGTGGTGGCGCTCGGTCTGCGATCACACAGTGGCGACACGCGGGTCCGACATGTACTAAATGGACCGCGGCCGATTTAAGCTACCACCTAGCAAGTGTGGTGTCTGGCGGTGACACCATATTCCTCCCCCGCAAATCGGCGAACGGTCGTGTTATAAGGCTTCCGCCCGCCGTGGGGAGGACCCCATGTTGACGTATGCGATGAGGTGGGGAGCCTAACAACAGGCGAGGCTGTGCCACCCGCACCCGGCCATTCGGTCCGAGGGGAGCTAGGAAATGCCTGAAAACCTAGTCCAGGGTGCACGTCAACATGCGGTGTATGCGCCCGTAAAGAGACAGGAGGGGCCGATGGGTCGACCTCCATTGCGTCGGGGTACCCGACGCGCGATGACGTCATGTGGTCCGGAGCGGGCAAGAGCTCCATGGCGGAGGACAGCTGGTCACGGGAAGCGATCGGCGGCGCGTGACCCAGGGAGGCGCTTGGCGGCTGCAGCGAAGCGTCTACCGCGGGCGGCGCCGGCTGGAGGACAGGCGGCGGCGGCGGCGGCTGCGGCGGCGCGACGCCATGGGGCAAAATGGAAGGCATCGTCGGTAACACCTGGGAATGAGGCGAGCCAGTAGATGGGTCCCCAGGGCGCTGGCCGGACGGCACCGTCGCTGAAAGCAGACGGGGAGCGGCAGATCCCGTGCGACGACAGAGGCGCAGCTGATTGAGATGCCGACGCACCTCACCAGAGGCCCCCAAAACCAAATACATCGCGCGGCCGAGGCAGCGAAGAATGCGCCCTGCGAGCCAACGCCGTGAACCTCGATAGTTGCGATAAAATACAACGTCGCCTGGAGCAAAAGCAGGAGTCTACCGCTGCACAGGAACCTGATGCGGCGGATGCAGCAAAGACATCAAGGTTCGATGAGGACGACTGTGGAGCAACTCAGCCGGCGAGCGACCATCTCGGGGCTGAGAGCGATACAATGACAAAAAGAGCAACAACGCGTCCTCCCGAGAATGCGACTCTTTCAACTTCAACATCTGTGACTTGAAAGTCCGGACCAATCGTTCAGCGGCACCGTTTGACTGAGGCGAAAACGGCGCGGATGTCAGATGTTGAATACCATTGGCCTGGCAGAATGACTGAAATTCAGCGGACATGAATTGTGGGCCATTGTCGGAAACAATAGTCTGCGGAAGACCTTCAATGCAAAAGATAGCAGACAACGCTTGGATGGTGGCAGATGACGTCGTGGAAGACATCCGGACAACAAAAGGAAAATTACTGAAGGCATCTACCAGAACCAACCATCGAGCATTCCAGAATGGACCAGCAAAATCGATGTGCAAGCGTTGCCAAGGGGAAGTGGCTTTTGGCCATGCAAAGACTTTCCGCGGCGGTGCGGATTGTTGTTCGGCACACGCCATGCAAGAAGAACACATATTCGTAATCGCAGCATCGATTCCGAACCAAGTACAGTGCTGACGAGCAAGTTGTTTCGTTCGCACTATACCCCAATGTCCTTGGTGAAGAAGCTTTAAGACAGAGGACTGTAACGAACGTGGGACCACGACTCTGGACTGATCATTATCAGAACGCAACAACAAAACACCACGTCGTACAAAAAGTCTCTCCTTGTGAGCAAAAAATCGGCGAACCAACGGATCCTCGATCCGAGACTTTGACAAAGGCCATTGCGTAGCAACAAAACGCAAAACGGTAGCAAGGACAGGGTCAGCAGCTGTGGCTGTAGCTACACGATGAAAATCAATCGGAAACGATTCGACCACTTCATCGGTTTCCGCATCAATGAACATGCAAGCAAGTTCGGAAGAATCGAATGCTTTATCCTCAGTAACAGGCAAACGGGACAACGCATCGGCGTTTCCGTGCTTAGCAGTGGACCGATACAAGATATCGTAGCGGTACTGCGAGAGGAAAATAGACCAGCGAATGAATTTCTGCGCCGTACGCGGAGGTACAGGCTTGTTCGGATGAAAAAGCGACGTCAAAGGTTTGTGGTCTGTAATTATGGTAAAGTGACGACCATACAAGAAATCATGAAACTTAGTAACACCAAAGACGAGAGCCAAAGCTTCTTTCTCTATCTGTGAGTAATTTCTTTGCGCAGACGAGAGCAATTTTGACGCAAAGGCAATAGGGCGATCATGCGTGCCAACTTTGTGCGCAAGCACAGCACCGATCCCGAAATCCGATGCATCTACCATCAACAAAAGGGGTTTCTGGGGATCGAATGGCGTAAGGCAAGTATTAGAAAGCAACGCCGATTTCAACTGGCGAACAGCGCGTTCGCATTCCGTCGTCCAGAGAAACGGAACACCTGTACGGCGCAAGCGATGAAGCGGAGCTGAAAGGGAAGAGGCATTGCGCACATTCACTCACACCTTGTGATTCTAAATCATTTAATGTTCTTGCGACCGCATCACGCAACGCGTAGGGAACATTGCGCGCTCGGAAAAATTTCGGTTTCCTCGTTTACTTTCAATTCCAAGTGTGCTTCATAGTTCTTAGCGCAACCAAGGCCCGGTGCAAAAATGTCTGCCAATTCTTCACACAGACGAGAAACACTGTCTGAAGGCACAGTCTGATTCACTGATAGGACCTGATTTACGATAGACATGTTAAACAACTGAAATAAATCTAAACCAAACAAGTTCACTGCAGTAGAAGAACGAAGAACGTAAAATGACACAAGTTTTGTTTGTCCCTTGTATGTTGCAAGAAGAGTGCACTGTCCTAACACAGGGATCTGCTGTCCTGAATAACTTTTTAACTGAACACATGCGGCACGCAACGGATGGTTGCCCAGTTGTTTGTACGTGTCGTGATTGAGCAGTGAAACTGCAGCTCCGGTATCGAGCTGGAATGGTATGACCTTGCCATTAAAGTCCAAATCTACAAAAAGTTTATTGTCCTGCTGACGACAAGAGCGACTGTTTTGTGCAATTTGAACAGACACTGGTACAGAATCACTTGCTAATTGACGTGATTTCCGGCGACGTCAGCGCACACTTTTTGTGGGACGAACACAGTCACTGTTAGAGAAAGTGGCACTGGGCAGAGTGGAATTAACTACATGAATGTCCATGGGCGAAGGTCCACGAGTCTGAGTGTCCTTGGTTCGATTCCGGCGCGAAGCAAAAGGCCTGGAATGATTAAGAGTGTCTGATCTGAGCTTTTTCTGGCAAACACTTTGAACATGTCCTTTCTTATTACAGAAAAAGCAAATAGCTTGGCGTGACGGGCAATTTTCACGCGAATGTCTAGTAGCACACCGCGGGCATGATTTCACTGCATTTGTGTGCTGGCGCGGCACACCTGGTTTAGAGCGTGGCGGCAGCTGTGTTAGTGTGCGCGAGGGCAGTTGACCGGGCCTCGCAGTGCGCCCGGCAGGCCGGTTAATGTTACACACGGCTGGCGAAGTTGCAAATGAGTCCTGAGCACAGTCAAGTGTGTCTTGCCTATCCAATATGTCTATCACTTGTTGAAGGGAGGGATTAACTAGTTTCAAAATTTGCTCCCGTATGCGAACATCAGAAACGTTCTGTGCTATTGCATCACGCACCATAGTATCTGAATAAGGAAGGCCACAGTCACATTCAAACGCACAATCCCTAGTAAGGCCTTGCAAAGTTGCAACCCACTCCCGATTAGTTTGACCGGCCGTACGTTTTGTACGAAAGAACGTATACCTTTTTGCAACGACATTTACTGTTTCTTTGAAATAGGCATCTAAAGCAGACAAAATTTCATCGTAGGACAGAGTTGCTATGTCGCGTCGGGGAAACAATTTCACTATCACACGGTACGTTTGCACGCCGACACAGGACAATAAGTGAGGCTGCCGCTCGTTACTTTGAATTCTGTAGGCGGCGAGATGAAATCCAAACTGGCGTGACCACTCAGTCCAGGTCTCTTGCTGTGCATCATAATTGCGAAACGGCGGTGCAACTGCATGTTGTGGCTGCGATAGCGGCGAAGGGGCGGCTGCCGCATCGGTTTGAGTGGCACATTGACCCTGGACGAGCTGTCCAAGGGCATCCAATAACGCCTGCGTCTGCTGATTCTGCAAGCGATAAAATTCGGACAGTACATCTGGTGAAGCCATGACACAAGTAAATGTAAGCAATTAGAAAGAACACGTTTCCCTCGTCGCCAATGATGTGTTGGTAAATGTGCCAACACCTTGTAGATAGAGGAGGCCCAAAGGCACGCTATCTAACGCAGACGGGCGTGAATTCTGGAACAGGATAAGTAGTGAATTCTAATAAGAAAAGTATGCAGCTCCTCGAATACTTAACTTTATTCCATCCTTGTGGTACATCGCTCTTGATAATACAAATAAGACTATCTTCAGATACGGTTAATGGCGCCTTGCTAGGTCGTAGTCATGGACTTAGCTGAAGGCTATTCTAACTGTCTCTCGGCAAATGAGCGAAAGGCTTCGTCAGTGTAGTCGCTAGCAAAGTCGTCGTACAACTGGGGCGAGTGCTATTCCGTATCTCGAGACCTGCCTTGTGGTGGCGCTCGGTCTGCGATCACACAGTGGCGACACGCGGGTCCGACATGTACTAAATGGACCGCGGCCGATTTAAGCTACCACCTAGCAAGTGTGGTGTCTGGCGGTGACACCACAGAGACACTGTTTACATGTCCTGTTGGAGATGCAAGGGGGAGATAGAGATCTGCGCTATTCAGGAATCCATTTTTGCACTGTATGTCGTTAGACAATAGTTGGAGAGCAGGTATAGGGAGAGGCCACTTCAGCATTCTGGTCCTGGGGCTGAGTGGACGGCTGTTTAGATGGACAGCTATGTGGCTTTGACATGCCGCCGGCGGCGCTCGGACACTCGCTTTGTAAGGCACTATGGGATTAGTTTGAGCATTTAGTACTTGTTTGGGTGGTTATTGGATTAAGAACTGTAATATTGAAGGTCATGTCCTCAGCGGGACCGCTGTTTAATTGAGTGAGTGTGTTTACGTATTTGAAGATATGTTTCGCGAATGGTGACGTTAAGTTGATGGTTCAGTTTATCTACCACTGTAAAAAAAATAGCTGTCTGCTGCTGCTGAAAGAAAGAAAAGAAAGAAAGAAAAGAGATAAAGAAAGGAATGACCTTGCCCCCAGACCTGATGGATGAGTTATTAGATAAGAGCAAGTGATAGTTGAATGATGCTGTGTGTTCGGATATAGGAGTCTCTAAACGGCGGGGCGAGATTTTTTTTATGTGGAAATTTACGCAATCTATAGATAGTGGTATTCGACCGCTAGTGACAACAGTTAAGAGCGGAAAAATAAGTACAAATCGAGTGCTGGCAGAATGTTGGGGCAATGGTAATAATATTTAATTGAAGGTGGAGGTGGTAAATATGGACCGGGCTTTGAATATTGTCATATGTGCTTGATGATCTGTATAAAAGTTTGACTCTTTAATTGCGTTTGATTTTCCTGGGTGTGTGTGTGTAAAATTAATTTTACTGTTGAAAGTGCGAGAAAGATGAGTTGATTGATGTTTAGATAGAGGCTACGTTTGTAATTAGAAAAGTGGGGATGAGAATGGTAAATTGATTGATAGGCATGCTTTGTGGGGTGATATATGAGTGTCATGATAGGGTTGAGGATGTTTGCGTATGTTGATGGTGGGACGGGTGTGAGGTTAGGTGCGGTGGCAGGTGTAAATTAGATCTTTTTTTTTAAAAAAAATGTTGTAAAGTAAGAATAATATTGAGAAGATTTTTAGATGGCTGGTTACGCGACGAGGCGAGAGAGGGGATGTGTAGTTATGTTTAGTTAAAGGGCCGTGTAATGTCGTGTGAGGAGCAATGCACAGTGTGCTACAGGGCCATAGGAGGTAAAGACATGTGCTGCTATGATGTGTCTAGCGTATGGAGGCTGCGCGTCGATAATTATGCTATGTTGATATTAAGTTGACTTTCACCCACGTTCGGTGGTCGCGGCTCGGGATCGCGGTCCTGGACGGACGTATGTGTGTGCTTTGACCGCTGACGAGCGCGTTGACCGCGCCAACTCACGCTTGCGGAAGCCGGGCAGGGCCTGTGCGAGGTCTGAAATCAGACGGATGGGTGACTTCACGACCCTGTGGGCAGGGTGCAGAGGGGGGGGGGGGGGGGTACCTGCGCACGTCTTCTGAGTTACACTCCTGGAAATTGAAATAAGAACACCGTGAATTCATTGTCCCAGGAAGGGGAAACTTTATTGACACATTCCTGGGGTCAGATACATCACATGATCACACTGACAGAACCACAGGCACATAGACACAGGCAACAGAGCATGCACAATGTCGGCACTAGTACAGTGTATATCCACCTTTCGCAGCAATGCAGGCTGCTATTCTCCCATGGAGACGATCGTAGAGATGCTGGATGTAGTCCTGTGGAACGGCTTGCCATGCCATTTCCACCTGGCGCCTCAGTTGGACCAGCGTTCGTGCTGGACGTGCAGACCGCGTGAGACGACGCTTCATCCAGTCCCAAACATGCTCAATGGGGGACAGATCCGGAGATCTTGCTGGCCAGGGTAGTTGACTTACACCTTCTAGAGCACGTTGGGTGGCATGGGATACATGCGGACGTGCATTGTCCTGTTGGAACAGCAAGTTCCCTTGCCGGTCTAGGAATGGTAGAACGATGGGTTCGATGACGGTTTGGATGTACCGTGCACTATTCAGTGTCCCCTCGACGATCACCAGTGGTGTTCGGCCAGTGTAGGAGATCGCTCCCCACACCATGATGCCGGGTGTTGGCCCTGTGTGCCTCGGTCGTATGCAGTCCTGATTGTGGCGCTCACCTGCACGGCGCCAAACACGCATACGACCATCATTGGCACCAAGGCAGAAGCGACTCTCATCGCTGAAGACGACACGTCTCCATTCGTCCCTCCATTCACGCCTGTCGCGACACCACTGGAGGCGGGCTGCACGATGTTGGGGCGTGAGCGGAAGACGGCCTAACGGTGTGCGGGACCGTAGCCCAGCTTCATGGAGACGGTTGCGAATGGTCCTCGCCGATACCCCAGGAGCAACAGTGTCCCTAATTTGCTGGGAAGTGGCGGTGCGATCCCCTACGGCACTGCGTAGGATCCTACGGTCTTGGCGTGCATCCGTGCGTCGCTGCGGTCCGGTCCCAGGTCGACGGGCACGTGCACCTTCCGCCGACCACTGGCGACAACATCGATGTACTGTGGAGACCTCACGCCCCACGTGTTGAGCAATTCGGCGGTACGTCCATCCGGCCTCCCGCATGCCCACTATACGCCCTCGCTCAAAGTCCGTCAACTGCACATACGGTTCACGTCCACGCTGTCGCGGCATGCTACCAGTGTTAAAGACTGCGATGGAGCTCCGTATGCCACGGCAAACTGGCTGACACTGACGGCGGCGGTGCACAAATGCTGCGCAGCTAGCGCCATTCGACGGCCAACACCGCGATTCCTGGTGTGTCCGCTGTGCCGTGCGTGTGATCATTGTTTGTACAGCCCTCTCGCAGTGTCCGGAGCAAGTATGGTGGGTCTGACACACCGGTGTCAATGTGTTCTTTTTTCCGTTTCCAGGAGTGTATTTTGCGAGCGGATCTACAGGCTCTGCTATGCGTTATTAGGATAGTTTACGAGTACTGAGCGTATCTACACATCTGTGTGATGTATTATTTAGTAGCAGTTTGCTATAGTGTGTACTGAAATTATGATTGGGTGCGTGTCTGTGGGCTGTGCAACATGGCCCAGGGCACATCTGGGATTGAAGTTTTGTGATAGCGTGATAGATATAATGTATGGTTAAATAAGTTGTTAAAAAAATAGAGTGTTCTCAATGATTACACGCGCCTGCAGCGCAGATCAGAGTGATTAGTTTTCCGTCACCATCTCGGTTGCATGCGAGTAGTAAATGTTTTCCCGGCCGCGTTAATCGAGTGTGTTAACGAGTTATGAGCTATTCTGAGAATAGACGTGAAGGCAGGTCCAGACCTGAGACGCCGGCGGTATACACGAGAAGAACAATGCAGCTTTCACATGTATCGGCTGTCACGAGCGCTCGGAAGCTGAACTTGGCTGGAGACTCTGGAATCCCCTTCCCCGCCGACCGCACGCGCGCGAGGCGTGCCTTGGAGCGTAATCTAAGGCGCATAGACGAAATCAGTTTCTCCGGTGATAGGTGCGAATGCGACTGTGTTGAGGTCATGTGTGGGGGAGGCCGAGCAGAGACTTTTGGTCGCTTTGGCAGCTGGTGGTGTTTGGGCGCGTCTGTTGCACTATTTTGCGAGCATGTCTGTGCACTGTGCGGTGCTTTATTTGGAGAGTTTAAGAGTACAGAGCTCGTCTGCTGATATTGTGTACTGCATTATTTAAGAGCCGTTTGGTATTGTGTGGTGAAATTAGGAGTTGTTTACGCGTTTGTGGCCTGTGTCAGATGACCACAGTGGGATCAGTGTGGGTGTTTTGTGACAAATATACTCAATGACTAAATAAAAGGGCTCCAAATAAATAGAGTGCAGCCCTTCCTTACTTCCCCGAGCAGCACAGTGCAGTCTGAGCTGTTTTTGCGCAATAACGGCAATCTGGTCAGAGTGTGAGTGAGTAGACAAATAACTGGACAAATTTATCTGTAGAGGAGTTACAGGTCTGGATTGGAATGAATATCTTGATGGGTGTGGTTGTGTTGCCAAGTGTAGTGCACTACTGGAGTTCAGAAGCTGCCTTGTGTCAGCTTTACATATCGCCGGCCGGTGTGGCCGTGCGGTTAAAGACGCTTCAGTCTGGAACCGCGTGACCGCTACGGTCGTAGGTTCGAATCCTGCCTCGGGCATGGATGTGTGTGATGTCCTTAGGTTAGTTAGGTTTAAGTAGTTCTAAGTTCTAGGGGACTTATGACCACAGATGTTGAGTCCCATAGTGCTCAGAGCCATTTGAACCATTTGAACCTTACATATCGAAACCCATGAGAAGTAAAAGTTTCAAAAAGATATGTTGCAAACAAATAAAGTACACTCATTCCTCCTTCTATCAGCCTATGAACTGAAATTATTTCCGAAAATTAGCAGTTGTTTGGCTATTTGGAGGTAAATGTTTTTCATTATTTACGAGCGGTTCGCATGTCTGTAGGCTGTGCTATGAGTTATTTTTAAATGTTTACAATTGTGTGTGTAGAACATTATAAATGAGTTGTGTATGAGTGTTTTGCAGGTCTGTATGATGTGGGACATGTCGGTGTGATAGATATACTCCATTCCTAAATAAAGTGAATTCGTTCCTCCATCCATGGACTTACTGCAGGGTGAGTCCGTTTTACCAGAAACGTGTAGGGGGAGGTTGAGTGCTGATGGCTTAGTTTGAAACAATTTTCTTAGGTTGTTGGCAGAAGCGCAAGTTAGCTTTGTTTACTGGCAGATTTGAAACTTGGCGCTGGTTCCTAGGAGGAGGAGGAGGTGGCGGTCTGATCCTCGAAAAGTAGTTGAAATTGGGGAGTTGAACACGTTTGCATACGTATATGAAATTGGAATATTGAATTATTTAATATAGCGGAGTGGTGAGAGTAAATTAGTGAGCGTTCTCACGATGAGCAAACGCGCTGTTATACGGTCATAGTGGATTCCACTGTCGGTGAAACTCTGGCGCCAAACGTATCCTTTGTCCGGCACGCGGTCGACAGGTTCCATCGTGTCCAGCATGAAGTGCTCGCGGGCGCGGCTGATCGTTTGTGGCTGGGCCCTGAGGCGCCGCTCGCCGCCTAGCTGGTGCGCTGGCCGTCGGGTTTTGCTTGACGTCAGGCAGCCAGGTAGCGGGCTCAGCCGGCCGCGCGTACGTCAGCTGCGCTCTGGAGTTTCGCTGTGTGAGCATGGAGAAGTCAGTTGAAACACACCTGCATGACCGTAATGTCTGAAATAAAGAGTCATTTTCCAGGTGTTTACAGAAGACTATGTCCATCGCGTGTGCGGAGGGTGTGTGACGTAAGCGGGGCGGTGGCGCAGCGATTGTACAGTTAATACGCGCGCGCGAGAGCGAGTCAATCAGCGGGCATTCTAGTGCGGTCCAAACATGCTGTTATATAGTCATGGCGGATTCCACTGTCGAGCAAACTTTGCCGCCAAAAGTGTAGCACTGCGTTCTAGCTCACACAGGGACACGTGGTGGACGGTAAGCGGTCGGCATCGACAGGTTTGAACGTGGCGCCAAAAGTGTGGCAGCAAACGGTCGACCGTTGTGCGATTCAGCTCCGAGGGAGACAATTTTGGCGGGAAACGTGTGGAGGTGACGAATACACATGGTGAGCGGACAAGGGGCCGCTGTGACGTCAAACTCGACAAGTTCCAGCGTGTCCAGCGAAAACATGTTTATGATGTGGGAGCGATCGCTGGGCTCGCCCCCGCGCTAGTGGCCGGCCGCCTCACGTGACAGGTGTAGGCAGTGTCTCCGCGCGCTGGCCAGGGGGTGGCAAGGATTTGAACTAATTCAGTTGGAGCGCGGACATCATGGTGACTGCACTGCGATATCAAAGATGTGTGTGCTGACTGTGTTAGAGAACAAGTGATGACCGTACAGCTTGATATAAAGTCTTCAGTCCCTTCCCCCCTGCAAAATCAAAGGACATGAATTACATTACTATAAGTGCAGTTTATTATTTGACGCAATTATGATAGGCTACCAGTGAAAAAAGATAAGTGACGGAGAAGGCTCGTACATGTGGTCAATTATTGTGTTGGGGATTTGAACTTGTGATAGATTTTTGTTATGGATATACGGAGAATGGCTGTCTCACCGAGAAAATCGGACATCTTGAATAAATAATAAATGATAATAATACATAGAATAATAGTTTTCGAGAGAATATCATGTTGGAATTTGAATTTGGTGCAATTTTCTAATGGAGGTAGGCCTATAATAATAAATGATAATAAATGATAATGAATGATAATAAATGACAATGAATGATAATGAATGTTAATAAATGATAATGAATAATAATAAACAAAAGTAAGGTTTTGCAGCCATTATCGTGTAGGAATTTGAATTTGGAGGGAATTTTCTAGTGGAGGCAGGTCAATAATAATAAATAATAATAAATGATAATAAATAATAATAAATGATAATAAATGATAATGAATGATAATAAATGCCAATGAATGATAATGAGTGTTAATAGATGATAATGAATGATAATGAATAATAAACAAAAGTAAGGTTTTGCAGCCATTATCATGTTGGAATTTGAATTTGGAGGGAATTTTCTAGTGGAGGCAGATCAATAATAATAAATAATAATAAATGGTAATAAATAATAATAAATGATAATAAATGATAATGAATGTTAATAAATGATAATCAATAATAATGAATAATAATAATAATAATAATAAAGAGAAGTACGGTTTTGCATGCATTATCCTGCTGAAATTCAAACTTCTCGCCATTTTTTCTTCTGGAGGCTTAGGTTAGTGGATGTAGCACAATTGGCCTATTTTCCCGCCAAAATTCAAACTTCCCACCATTTTTTCTTGAGGTTAGGTTAGTGGATGTAGCACAATTGGCCTATTCTCCCGCCAAAATCCGCCATCTTGGATGACGTCATGCGCTGTTGCCAAGTCTACATACCGCCATCTTGGATGACGTCATCACCGCCATCTTGAATAAATTTGGCAACAATGCAGTGTGCCTTGGCACGCCCCTTTTCCCCATACCGTTGTGATCTTGAGTATCATAATTCCTAGTGCCATAGTGACCCTGATTTTGTTTTGCATAGCTTCTATTTATTTGAGATGGTGAGCTGTTCAGCAGCCTGATCCGTGGCTAATGTGGACTGGAACCTCTGAGCGATAGGTGGAGAGTATTTAAAAAAATGAATTTGTTAGAGCTTAAGGAATGTAGGAAGCATGGTGAAACCCATCGTGGCAGAAGTGTATGAGAGTCATCACTCCGACACACCGGACGCAGTACATACGGTGATATTGCTAACTGCTTCGGCTTATTAGGGCTACAAGGCTAAACAGCTGTGATCACGTAAGTTTTATTTCCACTGAAGTTGCACACCACTGTAGATCATCTTTGAAAGTAGTGTCTTCTAGTGTTTGATACGTAGATGATGTCAGTAATATCGTGTTTCTTATATTAGATCGCGTAGCCATAAAACGGGGCAGATTTGGGCAACTGATCAATAATATTAGCTAGTAAATTCATTTGAATCTCTTTACGTCCATTGGACATTGATATATAAACATTTGTAATATATAAAGGGGTTTTAATATACAATAAATGTACAAGCAGAAACAGCATTTACCATTTCACAGTTATTAGTCCCCTTAATCATTCATTCATGTTTATGTTGTAATTTATATGTTAAAGAGCAAGAAGGAGGAGATGGCACCATTAAGAGATCCTAAGATCTGCTTCAGAGGTAGTCAGACAGGGCCAAATCATTTTCGCGTTCAGTTTTTTCCGTTGCGCTCATTCATTTTACACCCGCCTGGAGTAGCGTCTTGGAAGGTGACAGGGAGAGGCGCAGACAGAGAGGGGGTACAAGAGATGTGTGCGGAACACGTGTCGAGCGCGTAAGCAAGCAAAGCTGCTAGGAAAAGGCTAGTATATTAAATAAAATCGAACTTTGCCGTTAGTGGCTTTAGCCATAACAGGGTGGAACCGCGCGACCGCTACGGTCGCAGGTTCGAATCCTGCCTCGTGCATGGGTGTGTCTGATGACCTTAGGTTAGTTAGGTTTAAGTAGTTCTAAGTTCTAGGGGACTGATGACCTCAGCAGTAAAGTCCCATAGTGCTCAGAGCCATTTGAACCATTTTGAACCAATAACTGGACGAAACCTTGAAGTACTTCACCATTTGCAAAAGTCTTTGAGGCTATCAATCCCTTTTTATCTTAGAGAAGATGTTGTAAGCACTGGAGACCAAATCAAGGTCATCTATACTCGTAGAATATTCAAACAACATTACTCTCACTTGAAACTTCTCAAGAATTCTCGAAATTTTGAGACAGTGGGAACACAGCGAAATGACACAGGAACTTAACATGTTTCGACGTTTGTTTCGAGTTGTTCTTCGGACCTACGTCTATCATTTCGCTGTGCAGTGTTGTACTGACTGTTGTTCCTTGTTTAACAAACGAAATAATCCACGGAAGTGTAGCTCACTCGTAGACGAGGTTGCTTATAATACTTATTTTTCGCAAGTTCTTGGGTATATCTCATATCTGGAGTGCTAAGACTTTTTCCTTTATTATTTCTTTCCCTCACCTACAACGGTCGGCTGCTGCTCATTACAGATACAAGGTGACTAAACATCTAAAGTCATCAATCGCCTATTCACCGTCCCAGGATCGAATCAGTGTACCCCATCTGTAGGTGTCTAGAGTAAATTCAATGTGCAAGTGTGAGAAAGTGTTGTAAATGTTAATGTGGCGTGTATTTGAGGTGTAACGTTGGTACCAGCCTGGTATTCACCGCGTGGGTTATTGGAAACCGTACAAAACCCATAGCTAGTCTGGCCGGCGCACCCGCACTTGTCATTAAGCCGTCGGGCAGACTCCAAGCAGAGTCTGGATTAGCTCCCCGTCCTGGAAATGGGCGCTTTAACTTGCACGGCTCTCTGGGCAGGTACGAGAATACATTGGCGGCTTTGCATTGACCATTTTCGAGTTGTTGTTGTTGTTGTGGTCTTCAGTCCTGAGACTGGTTTGATGCAGCTCCCCATGCTACTCTATCATGTGCAAGCTTCTTCATCTCCCAGTACTTACTGCAACCTACATCCTTCTGAATCTGCTTAGTGTATTCATCTCTTGGTCTCCCTCTACGATTCTTACCCTCCACGCTGCCCTCCAATGCTAAATTTGTGATCCCCTGATGCCTCAGAACATGTCCTACCAACCGGTCCCTTCTTCTTGTCAAGTTGTACCACAAACTCCTCTTCTCCCCAATTCTATTCAATAAAAAATGGTTCAAATGGCTCTGAGCACTATGGGACTTAACATCTATGGTTATCAGTCCCCTAGAACTTAGAACTACTTAAACCTAACTAACCTAAGGACATGACACACATCCATGCCCGAGGCAGGATTCGAACCTGCGACCGTAGCAGTCGCGCGGCTCCGGACTGAGCGCCTAGATCTATTCAATCCTTCTCATTAGTTATGTGATCTACCCATCTAATCTTCAGCATTCTTCTGTAGCACCACATTTCGATAGCTTCTATTCTCTTCTTGTCCAAACTATTTATCGTCCATGTTTCACTTCCATACATGGCTACACTCCATACAAATACTTTCAGAAACGACTTCCTGACACTTAAATCTATACTCGATGTTAACAAATTTCTCTTTCTCAGAAACGCTTTCCTTGCCATTGCCAGTCTACATTTTATAACCTCTCTGCTTCGACCATCATCAGTTATTTTGCTCCCCAAATAGCAAGACTCTTTTACTACTTTAAGTGTCTCATTTCCTAATCTAATTTCCTCAGCATCACCCGACTTAATTCGACTACATTCCATTATCCTCGTTTTGCTTTTGTTGATGTTCATCTTATATCCTCCTTTCAAGACACTGTCCATTCCGTTCAACTGCTCTTCCAAGTCTTTTGCTGTCTCTGACAGAATTGCAATGTCATCGGCGAACCTCAAAGTTTTTATTTCTTCTCCATGGGTTTTAATACCTACTCCGAATATTTCTTTTGTTTCCTTTACTGCTTGCTCAATATACAGATTGAATAACATCGGGGAGAGGGTACAAACCTGTCCCACTTCCTTCCCAACCACTGCTTCCCTTTCACACCCCTCGACTCTTATAACTGCCAACTGGTTTCTGTACAAATTGTAAATAGCCTTTCGTCCCTGTATTTTACCCCTGCCACCTTTAGAGTTTGAAAGAGAGTATTCCAGTCAACATTGACAAAAGCTTTCTCTAAGTCTACAATGCTAGAAACGTAGGTTTGCCTTTCCTTAATCTTTCTTCGAAGATAAGTCGTAAGGTCATTATTGTCTCACGTGTTCCGACATTTCTACGGAATCCAAACTGATCTTCCCCGAAGTCGGCTTCTAACAGTTTTTCCATTCGTCTGTAAAGAATTCGCGTTAGTATTTTGTAGCTGTGACTTATTAAACTGATAGTTCGGTTATTTTCATATATGTCAACACCTGCTTTCTTTGGGATTGGAATTATTACATTCTTCTTTAAGTCTGAGGGTATTTCGCCTGTCTCATGCATCTTGCTCACCAGATGGTAGAGTTTTGTCAGGACTGGCTCTCCCAAGGCCGCCAGTAGTTCTAATGGAATGTTGTCTACTCCCTCCTGGGGCCTTGTTTCGATTTAGGTCTTTCAGTGCTCTGTCAAACTCTTCACGCAGTATCGTATCTTCCATTTCATCTTCATCTACATCCTCTTCCATTTCCGATAATATTGTCCTCAAGTACATAGCCCTTGTATAGACAACCTATATACTCCTTCCACCTTTCTGCTTTCTCTTCTTTGCTCAGAACTGGGTTTCCATCTGAGCTCTTGATATTCATACAAGTGGCTCTCTTTTCTCCAAAGGTCTCTTTAATTTTCCTGTAGGCAGTATCTATCTTGCCTTTAGTGAGATAAGCCTCTACATCCTTACATTTGTCCTCTAGCCATGCCTGCTTAGCCATTTTGCACTTCCTGTCGATCTCAGTTTTCAGAAGTTTGTATTCCTTTCTGCCTGCTTCATTTACTGCATTTTTATATTTTCTCCTTTCATCAATTAAATTCAATATCTCTTCTGTTACCCAAGGATTTCTACTAGCCGTCGTCTTTTTACCCACTTGATCCTCTGCTGCCTTCACTATTTCGTCCCTCAGAGCTACCCATTCTTCTGCTACTGTATTTCTTTCCCCCATTCCTATCAATTGTTCCCTTATGCTCTCCCTGAAACTCTGTACAACCTCTGGTTGTTTCAGTTTATCCAGGTCCCATCTCCTTAAATTCCCACCTTTTTGCAGTTTCTTCAGTTTTAATCTACAGTTTTATAACCAATAGATTGTGGTCAGAGTCCTCATCTGCTCCTGGAAATGTCTTACAATTTAAAACCTGGTTCCTAAATCTCTGTCTTACCATTATATAATCTATCTGATATCTTCTAGTATCTCTAGGATTCTTCCATGTATACAACCTTATTTTATGATTCTTGAACCAAGTGTTAGTTATGATTAAGTTATGCTCTGTGCAAAGTTCTACCAGACAGCTTCCTCTTTCATTTCTTACCCCCAATCCATATTCACCTGCTATGTTTCCTTCTCTCCCTTTTCCTGCTGTCGAATTCCAGTCACCCATGACTATTAAATATTCATCTCCCTTCACTACCTGAATAATTTCTTTTGTCTCATCACACATTTCATCAATTTCTTCATCTTCTGCAGAGCTAGTTGGCATGTAAACTTGTACTACTGTAGTAGGCATGGGATTCGTGTCTATCTTTCCACAATAATGCGTTCACTATGCTGTTTGTAGTAGCTTACCCGCACTCCTATTTGTTATTCATTATTAAAACTACTCCTGCATTACCCCTATTTAATGTTGTATTTATAACCCTGTATTCACCTGACCAAAAGTCTTGAACCGAGCGAGGTGGCGCAGTGGTTACACACTGGACTCGCATTCGGGAGGACGACGGTTCAATCCCGCGTCCGGCCATCCTGATTTAGGTTTTCCGTGATTTCCCTAAATCGCTCCAGATAAATGCCGGGATGGTTCCTTTCAAAGGGCACGGGCGACTTCCTTCCCCGTCCTTCCCTAATCCAATGAGACCGATGACATCGCTGTCTGGTCTCCTTCCCCAAAAACAACCAACCAAAAGTCTTGTTCCTCCTGTCACCGAACTTCACTAATTCTCACTATATCTAACTTTAACCTATGCATTTCCCTTTTTAAATTTTCTACCCTACCTGCCCGATTAAGGGATCTGACATTCCACGCTCCGATCCGTAGAACGCCAGTTTTCTTTCTCCTGATAACGACGTCCTCTTGAGTAGTCCCCGCCCGGAGATCCGATTGGGGGGACTATTTTACCTCTGGAATATTTTACCCAAGAGGACGCCATCATGATTTAACCATACAGTAAAGCTGCATGCCCTCGGGAAAAATTACGGCTGTAGTTTTCCCTTGCTTTCAGCCGTTCGCAGTACCAGCACAGCAAGGCCGTTTTGGTTAGCGTTACAAAGCCAGATCAGTCAATCATCCAGACTGTTGTTCCTGCAACTACTGAAATGGCTGCTGCCCCTCTTCAGGAACCACACGTTTGTCTGGCCTCTCAACAGATACCCCTCCGTTGTGGTTGCACCTACGGTACGGCCATCTGTATCGCTGAGGCATGCAAGCCTCCCCACCAATGGCAAGGTCCATGGTTCATGGGGGAGAGAGCGTTTCTAAAAATATACATAGATAAGTTTAAAATATATGGCTCCTTTACTTCGCGAGTAAGTAAGTGCGAGACTATAAGCGCAAAAAACTGGCCAGGTGAGAGGACTTGCGCAGTGAGGGTTCCGCAGAAACTTAATTATGTATATAGCCAGCTCACCCAGCCCGAAACGAGGATTTTTGCCTGTTATCGACATTGATACTGGCAAGATATCGGACCCACGAATTCCAAGATTTTCGAGGCCGTTTTAATGTCAAGTTGGAAGTCGGATAACAAATCACAAAAGAAATATTTTTTTCATGTGACGTAATTATTAATTGTCAGTTTTCTGATGTTCTCCAGTACCTGTACTGGGAACTCCTTCTTCTTACCAGATCTCATGATTCTTAGTCAAGGGGAAGTACCAGATGCGTTTTAATGAGTGAGTTTGCGATTATCAGAATATGTTACATTAATGACCATATCTTTTGATTGCATTGACTTAGAAGCTTAACAATTTTACAGCACCAAATGACTGTAGACCTTAGTATTTGACATAGATTTCAACTTGATACCTGTACATCCTGAGAAAAATGTGGCTTAACGAATAACAATTTTTTTTTCGTCGTATGTAATTACAAATTAACAGTTTCGGATATTTCCCTTTCTTTGTACTATGAATCCTTTCAACTTGTAATATTTCACGATTCTAGACCAAGAGCAAGTGTCTTAAAGGTTTGATGAGTAAGTCTGCGAGTACCAAAATATGTGGCATTAAGGGCATTGTCTTTTGAGTGCATTATCTTAGAAGCTAACGTTTATTATACCAATAAGAGACTATAGATCTTAGTATGTGATGTGAATTTCAACTTAATACGTCTACCTGTTTTCGACAAAAAGGGGTCTCAACAGACGGACGGTTAGGCAATCCGATAAAAAAAAAGAAATTACAGCTTAACAATTTTCGGATTTTTTCCTTTGATTGTACTGTGAAACCTAGTTTCCTGGCAAATTTCATGATTCTGGGTGAGTGAGAAGTATCCTATAGGTTTTGATGAGTGAGTCTGCGAGTATCAAAATATGTGACATAAATGGCAGTATCTTTTGAGTGCATTGGCTTAGATGCTTTACTTTTTTTTACATCGCCAAGCGGCCGTTGACCTTAATATGTGACATAATTGGTATGTACCTGCTCCTGAGAAAAAGGGTTCTGAACTGTCGAAAAGACAGACAGGCATGCAGACGTATAACAAAATGATCCTATAAGAGTTCTGTTTTTACCGGTTGAGGTACGGAACTCTAAAAACCCCATACGAGGGTTGGAACTTAAATAGTGGCAACTATTTATTCACAACCGATACAAAAGAGTTACATGTTTGACCTGTTACTGTCCTTCAAAGTAGTCACCAGCGTTGTGTAGAACCCGTTGCTAGCGATGTGGAAGGCGTAGTATAGCGTTAGCAGAGTCTGTACTGTTGATGGTGTGAATGGAGCGGTCTACTGCCTGTGGAATCTCTGGAACAGTTTTGAAGCGAATGCCACGGTGTGGCTCCTTCATCTTTGGAATCAAATTAAAGCCACAAGGACTTAAGTCGTATTACTGTTCGTTTTTGGAGCATCACCTGCGACCTGCTTTGCGAAAGAAGCGTCGACACTTTCTGCGCAACCCACCCATCATTTTGCACGACAATGTCCGGGCGCATACAGCGCAAGCTGTGACTGCTCTGTTCGGTCGATGGGACTGGGAAGTACTGTACCATCCACCATACTCCCCGGTTTTTGGCGACATTTTCTGCGCAACCCACCCATCATTTTGCACGACAATGTCCGGGCGCATACAGCGCAAGCTGTGACTGCTCTGTTCGGTCGATGGGACTGGGAAGTACTGTACCATCCACCATACTTCCCGGACTTAAGTCCTTCTGTCTTTGATTTGATTCCGAATATGAAGGAACTACTTGGTAGCATTCGCTTCAGAACTGTTCCAGAGATTCCACAGGCAGTAGACCGCTTCATTCGCATCAACAGAACAGGCTCTGCTAATGGTATACTACGCCTTCCACATCGCTGCCAACGGTTCTACACAGCGCTGGTGACTACTTTGAAGGACAGTAACAGGGTCAAACATATAACTCTTTTTTATCGGTTGTGAATAAATAGTTGCCACTGTTTAAGTTCCAACCCTCGTATTATTTAGATTTAAAATACTTATATCATAAAACATTTTAAGAAAAACGAAGCATCTCACTGAGCAGGACCTGCATTGGTAAAGGATAAGTGTGGAATAGGAGAACTGAATGCTGGTTTGATAAGTATACTGGAGATGATAGTTTAATCTGTCGACGACGAGGTTATTAAACACCTAACAGAAACTCGGATAGGGGAAGGAAAGTGAAATAAATCGGCCATGACTTTGCGAACGAACCATTATGCCATTTGGTCAAAGCGCTTTAGTGAAATGACGGAAAACCTAAACCTGGACGATAAGAATGGGACCTGAGCCGCCGTCCTCCCGAATATAAGTACAGTAACAAGGTGTTACCAATGTGCTGCCTCACTCGGAGAGTGAATTGTAGTGTGTATATGGGGGGCGCGGGAGGACGGAAATTCACTTTCTGGGCATGTTGGTGAGTGAGTGGCAGGAATGCGGATTCTGGGATGATGATAAAAAAGCTGGCTGCCAGGGTTGGTGTCTGGAGTGAGCGAATATAATAGCAGGGAGGAAAGTAAGAGTCTGAGAAAGGCCAGAGAGGACTGGATCAGAACTGATAGGAAGGTGCGGGCTTCCTAATAACTACGCACCCTCCGACTCAGAGTTGCAGTATTAAAGTTACGGCTGGTTTCGTTGTCTAGGGGCTGGGATATGTAGTTACCGCATTACAAGCCAAATACTGCTGAGTCTACAGTATACGATAAGAATACACACATGAATCGAATGGTCGAATGTTTCTATCACTCGGCAATTGCGAATTATGAATGTAACATGTAAATTTATAAGTGAAAGATTGCAATTAAATAAAATCTGCAGGTACTATCTTAACGACTTTAAACGATGAGTACGATAGTAGAAGTACTTTTGAGAATGCAGTATATTTCTGCAAAACACTTATTGGTGTCGCTGGTCCAGCAATTAAATAAAATATAAGTTGAATAACAGGGAAACAATAGATTCCTACTGAAAGTAATCAGTTATGAACAACAACACAGCTCGCGAGATATTCACTTCTAAACGCACACTACTCTTCACTGCAGAAGCCACGGAAATCACACAAGAGCACAGGTCGGCACTCCGAAATATTTCTATTCTCCGCGACCACGCGCAAGCTGCTCCACTGTCCATCTTTCCGCCGACCGTCCAGCACTCCCCGTGTCCAGTGCCGTCCTCTCCAGAACTGCCCCCTGCTCAGAACTCCCTAGTGTCCTCTCCGGGAACCCGCTCCCATCCAGTCTCCCCATTCACGAGCGCTGTGATTGGCTAGAGCGCTCGCGCCATGTCTTCATGCCAACGCAGTCACAATCATAATGAAACATAGTCGAAATACTGGACTTACATTTAAATACTTGAAATTAAATAAATATTCCTACGGCTGGACCATAAACACGCTCTAACACACATTATTAAATACCTAAACAGTTGAATAAACATGTATCAAAAGAAAAGAAGCAAAATTTAGGCCAGGAGCCTAATGTCTCTGTGCTTTCTAAAACACAGAAATAATTGACCAGTTTCTTCATCAATAGCATGTATCGGATATTAACAAAGACATAGATGAACCAATATATTTATAAGCATGCTGCTACCGTTTGTTCGTGTAACTGTGGGGTACTTATGGCCTGACGCGATCGATAGTAATCGGCCACTTTGACCTCCAATAACTCATGTACCATTTAAGTTACATGCTTCATATCAATTTAGGTTTACACTAATAGCTTTCTAAACACACGCCCATCGACAAAATCTGATGAAGCGTTTATATTTTGTAAATTCGCTGCTGAATGTTACTTGTACAACTTACCGTCAGATACTAAACTGTAAACTATTAAAGATGTTGAAAATCTGATTACACCATCAGAATCGTCGTGCAAATAATAGTAATGTACGTGTTTCTTTTTAGGGTATCATGATTCATCTGGGTACTATTAATTTCTATACGAACTGTGAAATGTCTACCATTAAGGTTTCACAAAGTCCGCCATCTTTGACACTCCCGGAGTATCTCCTTCATCGACACAATGCGCCGTCCTCGACACAGCGGAATTCGCAGCCACGCGGCTGGACCATGCGCTGGGGCTACCCCCCTCGTCCGGCTAACGTTTGCCACCACGGATTTGCTGCCGGGCCCCGGCTCTGACGAGTGTCCTGTGCGGCCGCCCCAACTCCGAACATTTCCAGGGCGCCACAGCTCGCCCGTTACCTCACAAAGGGTAAGTGTTAGAACGGATTTCACTGTCTGGGAACAGCAGGCGGCGTTAGGAGGGGTGCGGAAGATGCGTAGGTCGGTGGACAATTTTGGTATTGCATTTGTAGCATGCCAGGTTTAGTAACTAGTGGGAAACGATAGGACTGTTGTACTTAAACTGTATGGGGTGTAAAGAGACCTTTCCCGACAACTGGCTGGCAAATTTAGATTGCAATGGTTCTACTAGTTCGCTGCCCAAGACCTTAGAGGCCACTGAGAACATCATAATGGTTATCAGCGAGAAACAAGTCAATTATTTTGCAGCCGCAATGGTTCTTTGCGAGTAGGCCTCAAATGTCTAATGAACTTCGAGAGCTGCTTCGAACTTGCGGAAGCGAGTAGTCGGCTGTGAACCCTCGAGAATGCAATGGAAGAATGAAGCTGCGAGACCTGGACGCAGGTTGGTATCGCCTTTTTTTTTCTTTTTTTTTTAAACACAGGCTCTGAGCACTATGGCACTTAACATCTGAGCTCATCAGTCCCCTACAACTTAGAACTACTTAAACCTAACTAACCTAAGGACATCACACACATCCACGCCCGAGGCAGGATTCGAACCTGCGACCGTAGCGGTCACGCGGTTCCAGACTGAAGTGCCTAGAACCACACGGCCACACCGGCCGGCTGGCGACAGCTTTACTAAGACAATAAACGCTCGGTGATTGCAACTTCCAAAGTAGACCCTGTGATGAATTAGCCAGAACGAGTCTCATTATTCGAAAGCAGTCTTTGGTTGTATCGGGAAACTAATACTCAACAGGAGGAGGTGTGAGAAACGGACTTGGTGACTTTTGTTGAAGTGAGACGAATCTATACTGAGGTGTTAGAGTATGTTGTGACATTATGATTTCATATCTCGTTTTACCTGCTGACAATATCGTTTAGAGCAAGTTGGAGCCTTGTTAGCATTGTATGTTTGTATCGTGCGATCAGATCTTTGAATGCCTCAGAATACATTTTGGATTGCTACAGGGTAGTGAACGAAAGTGTCCGACTTGTATTATTTTAAAATTAAAACAACTGCAGCCCTCGGTCACGAAAATGAAGTCTTTTTGACCTAGGTTTCGGCCACTTGTAAGTGTGCCTAAATCAAAAATTAAAACATTTTAAACTGTCATGTCACGCATAAAATGAAAATGAAAGCGTTATCGCTTCATATTTATTTTGTACATGACATGCCAGCTTAAAATGTTTTATTTCTGATGAAGGCACACTTAGAAGTGGCCGAAACCTAGGTCAAAAAGACTTCATTTTCGCGACCGAGGGCTGCAATTGTTTTAATTTTAAAATAATAGAAGTCGGACACTTTCGTCTCGGTCGGGCACACAGTTTTAATCTGCCAGGAAGTTTCATATCAGCGCACACTCCGCTGCAGAGTGAAAATCTCATTCTGGAAACATCCCCCAGGCTGTGGCTAAGCCATGTCTCCGCAGTATCCTTCCTTTTAGGAGTGCTAGTTCTGCAAGGTTCGTGGGAGAACTTCTGTAAAGTTTGGAAGGTAGGAGACGAGATACTGGCAGAAGTAAAGCTGTGAGGACCGGGCGTCAGTCGTGCTTCGGTAGCTCAGATGGTAGAGCACTTGCCCGCGAAAGGCAAAGGTCCCGAGTTCGAGTTTCGGTCGAGCACACGGTTTTAATCTGCCAGGAAGTTTCATATCAGTGCACACTCCGCTGCAGAGTGAAAATCTCATTCTGGAAACATCCCCCAGGCTGTGGCTAAGCCATGTCTCCGCAGTATCCTTTCTTTCAGGAGTGCTAGTTCTGCAAGGTTCGCAGGAGAACTTCTGTAAAGTTTGGAAGGTAGGAGACGAGATACTGGCAGAAGTAAAGCTGTGAGGACCGGGCGTCAGTCGTGCTTCGGTAGCTCAGATGGTAGAGCACTTGCCCGCGAAAGGCAAAGGTCCCTAGTTTGAGTCTCGGTCGGCCACACAGTTTTAATCTGCCAGGAAGTTTCATTTCAGCGCACACTCCGCTGCAGAGTGAAAATCTCATTCGAGAATTCAATACCTTCTCTTGCTGACAGTACGGGTAATGTAACTGATGATGGTAAACAGAAGGCCGAAATTCTAAACCTAGCTTTCAAAAACTCGTTTACGGTAGAGGACTGCAGCACCATTCCCTCTTTCAATTATCGAACAAACGCAAGGATAGCTGACATATTTAGTGTATCTGGGACTGTAAAACAGTTAAGATCCTTAGATGCCAGGAAGGCATCTGGCCCAGAC
This sequence comes from Schistocerca serialis cubense, assembly GCF_023864345.2. NCBI lineage: Eukaryota > Metazoa > Arthropoda > Insecta > Orthoptera > Acrididae > Schistocerca > Schistocerca serialis. The sequence goes on from NC_064641.1 coordinate 300,548,908, forward strand.
GGTATCCCCGTAAGATTATATATATGTTGATTATGTTGATTATGCTACAAATATAGCACCATTCTTATCCATCATCTATCAGAGATCATTGGAACAGCGGAGAGTTCCACGGGACTGGAAGAGGGTCCAGGTCATAGCAATCTATAAAAAGGGCAGGAAATCGGATGTACATAATTACCGACGAATTTCACTGACATCGATTTGTTGTAGAATCATCGAACATATTTTGTGTTCAGACATAATGACCTTTCTAGACTCTGAGAAGCTCATCTGCCAAAACCAGCACGGTTTCAGGAAACAGCGGTCATGCGAGACACAGTTGGCCCTCTTTGTTCATGATATACAACAGGCTCTAGATATCAGCCCCCAGGTTGATGCCGTATTTCTCGGCTTTCGAATGGCGTTCGACTCAGTTCCGCACTGTCGCTTACTACAAAAAGTGCACGATTACGGTCTGTCCGATAACGTATGCGGTTGGATAGAAAGTTTTCTAACAGACATGGAGCAGTATGTCGTCCTGAACGGATTGACTTCAACAAAAACAAGCGTAGCCTCAGGTGTGCCCCAGGGCAGCGTAATAGATCCGCTGCTTTTTACGATTTAGATAAACGAACTGGTTGATGGTATTGACAGTGGAATTAGAGTGTTTTCCGATGATGCTGTAGTCTACTGGAAAGTAGTATCACACGAAAGTTGTGAACAAATCAATGAGGATTTGCAGAAAATAAATGCGTGGTGTATTGACTGGCAGTTATCTCTCTATATTAGTAAGTGTAACCTACTGCGTATAACAAGGCGAAAATCCCCATTACTGTACGAGTACAAAATAAATACTCAGTCTTTGGAAGCGGTGACATCCGTCAAGTATCTGGGTGTGACTATTCGAAATGATCTCAAATGGAATGATCAGGTTACACAAGTAACGGGTAAGGCAAACTCTAGATTGCGGTTTATTGGTAGAATCCTGAAGCGACAAAACAAAGGAAATAGCTTACAATACGTTAGTTCGACCAGTCTTAGAGTACTGTTCGTCTGTATGGGACCCTTACAAGTTGGGTCTGATTCAAGAGATTGAGAAGGTCCAAAGGAGTGTGGCAAGACTCGTGACTGGTACATTTAGCCATCGCGAGAGCGTTACAAATCTCATAGGAAGTTTGAAGTGGGACATACTTGCAGATTGACGGCGCGCTAAACGGAAGGGGCTGCTCATTGAATTCCGAAATCCGATCTTCACCGAGGATGTAGAGCATATATTATTATCTCCAACTTTCAAATCGCGCAATGATCACCATTCAAAGACAAGGGAAATTAGAGCTCGTACTGAGGTGTTCAGACCGTCGTTTTCCCCTCGCGCGATCCGCGAGTGGAACGGAGAGGGGGGGGGGGGGGGGGGGGGAATATGACTTTGGCGCGAATTGTGCCCTCCGCCACACACCGCTTGGTGGCTAGCTGATTATATATGTAGATGTAGAATAAAAGGAATTATCCAAATGGACAGAAGCCGCCAGATATGATATACATGTAGAGACAAACAATTGATCACAGTTTCAGAAAAATTTATGATTTATTCAGGAGAAAGAACTTCACAAACTGAGCAAGTCAATAACCCGTTGATCCACGTTTGGCGCTTATGCAAGCAGCTATTCGGCTTGACATAGATTGACAGAGTTACTGGACGTCCTCCTGAGTGATTTCGTGCCAAATTATGTCCAATTGGCGCTTTAGCTCGTCAAATTCCCGAGCTAGTTGGAGGGCTCTGCCCATAATGCCATAAAACGTTCTCAATTGAGGAGAGATCCGGCAACCTTGTCGACCAAAGTAGGACTTGGCAAGCACGAGGACACAAGCAGTAGACACTCTCGCGGTGTGCAGGCGGGCATTATCTTGCTGAAATGCAAGCCCAGGACGGTTTGCCACGAAGGACAACAAAATGGGGCGTAGAATATCGTCGAAGTACCACAGTGCTGTAAGGGTGCCGCGAGTGATAACCGAAGGGTCCTGCTGTGGAAAGAAATGGTATCTTAGACCATCACTCCTGGTACCCCAGACCATCACTCACTGTTACGCCGTATGTCTGGAGACAGTCAGGTTGATATTATGCTACCGCTGTCGAGGGCGGCTCTATGCAAGTTTGCGCTGATCATTGGAGGTCCGTTCGAAGCGGGGCTCACAACTGAAGACAGTTCCCTTCCAGTCAATGAGATACCAGACCAGATGTGACTGTCACCACTGCATATGGGCTTGTTGGTGCACAGAAGTCAAGAGGCGCCGTGAGCTCAGCTCCCTTTCTGCGAACCACCTATTACTGTGTCACTGAAGCACCAACTGGAGATGAATCTTGGGCTCTTCTGAGGGCCTGTCTGACGATTGCTCGGTCCTCGCGTTCTCTCGTCTCTCTACATCGACAGCTTCCTACTTGACCCTGTGTTCGGCCATGGTTCACTCGTCCCTGCCAACATTGTGGAATAGTGACACCACTCCTATTCAAATGTCGAGTTATTCGCCAATTACTCCAACCACCTTCTTTGAACCCAATTACTCGTCCTCTCTCAAATACTGACATCTGCGTACATTATTCGCTTGTCTGTCAGTGAGACATAATTACTGTAAAGCTGAGTGCGCGGAATGAAATTCGAAGACGTTATGCCTTGGTATCTGATATGGCGCGCGCCACTAACCTGTGATCTTGTTCAGTGCGCGCCGTGTAACCGATTATAGTCCGCTGCCCTGGTGCGGGTGGCGCTCTGATGGCGATTTGCTATGACGTCGCTGGCGTGTGTTTGCGGTGGCCGGCGGAAAGCGAGAGGGTAGTTGGTTTTCCGGATATTGCACGGAACGTGAAGTTCGCTCTGCCTGACCAGCTAGTGACTAGCGCTAAGGTTGTTGTGCCTCGCAATATGAGCAGAGTGGTCTGGGGCGGAGGCGACTCGCCGCTGTGCTGGCCATGCGGTGGTGATTGATTGGAGTCGGCGTACTTGTTCTTCCTGCCTGTCTAATGTGGAGGTCCTGTGATACTCTGGCCCGGAGACAACTAGTTGCTGAATCTTGGAGTCGTCTGCCAGGTTAGGGTGTGGGCTCGGTTGGCTCTTCAGATTTTCCCCTGGAAGCTCCAGCAGCGGTTTCTGAACTTTTCTGATGTGGGACGGTGTTGTTGGAACTTTTTGCTGTGTGTGTGGCTCGTTACGATATTTTTGGTACTAATTTATTTGCTTAACTGGAGTCCTGCCCGGAGTTGCGTTCATGTATGGTACATTTGGCAGTCGATGTGTTAGGTAAAGTCTGCCTAAGAAGGGCGGTTTTGTACAGTATATAGACAGTGAATTACTGCTACTTGGTATATGTGGTCTTCTGGGGCCTGAAAAACACGATCTAGTCAATTTGGTTGTGTAACAGCATTTAGTGGTATGTTCTGCATTTTTTTTTTTTTTTTTTTACTGTGTTATTATTAACTTGGTGGAATAGTAGCGTTTGGTGTCGTTAAGGCACTTCTAAGACTGTGGTTTGACTATTCATGTGCGCTTGGATTCTATTGTTTCGTTTTAGGAAGCGAGAATTGTTTAGGATTTGTGTGTGTTAGCTTCCGGCACTTATTAAGAGCGCCCGAGTTAACGGCGCCGTGGTTATCATGTGCTGTCGGATTGTTATACTGTATTTTTAAATTTTATCTTGTGTTGATATTATCTGTCGTGTGTTGCAGAACATAACCAAGGTGCGTAAGTGATGGGCAGTTGTGGGAGGCATGTCGGGGAGCTCTCAGCGGTTTATTTCGGGGACCGTTTCTAGTGGGAAGGCTCCGAAGTGTTGAGAGCTCGCTCGTCTGTGATTGCGTTGGGAGTTGCCCTCACCCTTTGGTTGTATCAAATTATTATTTTGTTATTATATTTATTGGTTGTGTGTTGCGTTTCTTTCATTTTATGGTGCCAAGCGCCATTATCTTTCTCAAAGTTTTTATATAAATCATTTTAAATTGTAATGCCAAGTTAACTTATTATTGGATTTTGCCTTTTGGGTAAACTCTAAAAGCACTATTGTAAAAGGTTCTTGGTTTTATGGTGGCAAGCCGCCGTTATTGTTTTTAAAGCTCACTCCTTAACCATTTGTTAAGTTTTGTAAGTTATATGAATTTGTTGTTATTTAAAAGTGTTTAGTATTGGCAATTTAATAAATTGTGTACAGAGTCTGCTGTTTGGATATTATTGGGTGGAACTCATTGGATAGTCGTCCTATAAGAACACACATTTCAGTATCAACAAGTCTGCTGTTTATTATCCTTGCTAGCTGTGTGGTGAAATTGCGCCGCAGCGCCAACACATTCATCTACCGGCCGACAAAGTTTACAATTTTGCCTTTTCGGTGATACCTATATGAATACTAATTTTCATAATTCATTCGCGGTGCGTCGTTCATTCTTTTTCTGTTTTTTTATTGTTTTCATTGTCTTAGAGTGTATGTGAGGCACTGAAAGAAAACAACTCTCGATATCTGAATAGGAGTTGGGTAAGCTGCAGTAGGCTGGCGGAATTGGTGCACCTTGGCTGAAGGTTGCGGAGACTCGTCTTGCCAATAGCGGCGGCCGAGTGGAGAGGGGAGAGGGTGAGAGAGAGGCTACGGTGTGGGTGGGGGGAGGGGTATAAATCCGCGGAGAGGCCCGCCCGTCCCACGGGAGGCCTACTTTATCTCCCGCTAAAATACAAACCTTTATTTTCCTGGAGCGACCCAATCCCGAGCCGTGACAGCCATTTGTTTTGTACGCACAGGCACGCGCATAAAAAGATGCATGAAAACGCCACGCTACGGAAAGGAAACACAAACGACAATAAATTATCGCCGCGGAAAAAATTTAAATCTCAGTTCAGCGGAAGGTATCTGTCCTCTCTCCTGGGGGAGGCTAGAGATCTTCCTCGACAGACGTGCGACTGGAATCCACACCTTGAGTTTCCTGTGCTCGCCTGCAGTTCCCAAGCGGCGAGGGTAGGTGAGTCTGCCATAGCTTTTAAGCTACGTGCAGAAGGTAAACGGTGCCGGAAAGAACCACATAGGTTGCAGTCATCGGCACACAGTTTGTGTAAAATACACAGTGTCTCTATGTTCTGTCAGTATTAATATTTTCATTTTTGATCGAGAGTCCATATCTGAAATTTCATTTTAGCTTTACATGGGCAATTATTTTCTCCTGGGAACTCTGAGCGGCGTTGTTTTATCTAAAGAACGACATCGTGAAAAAAGACAGTTACAGTGAATATTTATTCCAAGAAAACTGGTTTCAGTCAAGCGACCATCTTCAAATCACCTAGATATGTTGTTGTGCTCTTCGTTCGGAGGACTGATCTGATACAGTTTTCCACGCCAGTCTGTCTCTTGCAAGCCTTTTCATTTCTCCGTCAGTACTGCAACTTAAAAGTTCACCCTGCTTACTTTAACCAAGCCCTGGTTTCCGTCTATCATTTTTATTTTACAAACTTCGCTCCATTACCAAAATGACGAGTCCTTGATGCCTTAAAATTTGTCCTAGGTACGATCGATTTTAAGTTAAACCATAATTTTTTTTCTCCCTAGTTCGATATCCTAACTTGTCTTTAGTTATGCTATCAACCTATCTAATCTTAAGTGTTATAGCACCACTTTTCAAATGTTTCTGTTGTCTTGTCTACACATACATTTTGAAAAGACTTCCCAAAATTTTAATATACAGGGTGGTCAAGATGTACGTTAACATTTGAAAACTACATACTTTAGGAAGTAATGTCGGTAAAGAGCTAACGATTAACACTCGTGCTTAAGATGAAACGAAGTTTTATTGAAACAAAAAAAAAGCGTCAAAATGACCAACAATGACGCTTCACATGGTACACAAGCAATAATTGCAACGTGGCGCACGGAAAACCGACCCCCAGTGCTGACTGTTCGCCAGCTACGCACGAGCTGTTGCCAGTCACGAACAGATACAACAAGAAACAGATATACACGTAGTACTTAGATAAAAGAAATGCTGGCAATATAAGATGTAATCGCATCCTCGAAACAATAGGTGACAATCGGTGGGCGACAACGAGCAGTCTAGTAGTCGGGCCGGTTTTTCGAGGGTCACCCCGTAGTATAACAGCTGATATTTAGCTGAGACGAAGTTCTTTATAACAAATGCTGAAGATGGCGGCCGTCATTCAACAACAATACCTCTAGTTGAGGGACAATGTTGTGAAAAACACTGTACAGCGTATCAGGAGGTATGGTAAGGAACTGTCAATGGATGTCGTCTTTTAGAATCCGCAGTGAGGTCAGGCGATTGTAGTAGACTTGCGACTTAAGGTAACCTCGCAACAAAACTCACACGGATTGTTGTGTGGTGATCTGGGAGAGCCCGCGATCCTCACCAAACTATCTGCACAAGACATCTTTCGCGCGTATAGCATAAAAGTCCGACCTACCAGCAGGAGTTTATCAGCGAGGCTAGGAATGATATGACTCCCTCTCTCACTGCAGCTCATTTTATACATTCTTCTCTTTCGGCGGCATTGATGTGTTGTCCAGCGCCATCTGTTGGGCTATTTTTGCCCTCGTTTTGGGTTTCAATAAAACCCCACGTTCTTTCAGGCACGTGTATCCACTGTTGCCTCTCTACCGACACAATTCATGAATTAATGCGTTTTCAAATGCTTACGAACTTCTGGGTCATTCTGTATATTCAATCTTCACAAATTAATCTTTTTCAAAAAATCATTTCTTGCTATTGCGAGTCTGTATTCTAAATCCTTTCTACTTTGGATAGCTTCAGTTATTTTGCTGCCCAAATAGCAAAAGACATCGACTAATTTTAGTATCTCATTTTCTGATCTAATTCCTTCGCCTGATGTAATTCGATTACAGTACATCACCCTTATTTTACCTTTGCTGATGCTTATTTTATAACGTGTTTTCGTCACTCACATAGGAAAGAAAAAAAGCTGTATAAAATGTAACTTGCCAGACACGCTCTGTGAAACATTTTATGCAACAGATACCCATGGATTAACACTACATAAATTTTTTGAAAGTTTTCTTAACTTTGAATACATAATTGATTTTTAGTTGCAGCACCCGTACGAAACAGTTAAGGAAATATGTATAATCATCCTGAAACGTTTTCATTGGTCCGCGTTTGCATAAAAAGAGTATGGGGTTTTGGATCCTCTCTAATGAAAAACACTTGGGTTTTAGTTATTTTCTTTTCTTTCGCGCACAAGTTTCAGCGACGATATCGCCGTCGTCAGTGGATATATTTTTATTCTATACCATACGAAAACTCGCTTCGTTACAAACATTATAAAATATTATTACGTGAGTACTGTTTGGTTCCCAATATTGTATTCTGTGAATAGGTATTATGAAACTATTCACAGAATACAACATTGGTAACCAAATAGTACACACGTGATAATGTTTTAACGATGCTATTTTTGCATGTTTCAGAATAAAAACATCCACTGATGATGGCAATATTGTCGCTGAAACTAGTTTGGGAAAGAAAATAAAATAAATAAAGCCAAAAGTGTTTTGCATCAAGACGGACCCATGTACATGCACATTCTGTACATATTAAAAACTTTAGTACACAATATTTATTTTCCACATAATACTGTCTTAGGGTGGCCTGAAAGTCATGAAAGTTGCGTGTTAAACAGGACGTTCATTTCATTCGCAGTTCAGTTTCCTTTAAATCGTGAAATCACTTTTCACAGAAATAGTCCGTATTCGGTATCGATAGCTCTTTGAGCTAAGTCTTTCTGAAACACTGCTGTACTTTAATCGTAAGCTTTTCAACTTCGCGAGCTGCGCTTGGTTCCACCGACCAGGCGTGAGAGCAAGCCGACAAAGTTTGAACAGGCTAGACTGATTTTCTGGACGCGCCAGATCGGAGCTGATGTTTGCAGCTGGAGGTTTGATGAGACCGTTACAGTTATTTGGAGTGGCTAGTAATATGCAACTCGAGAGACATTTTAATCGGGAGATATTAGTATTTGCACATCCAAATTACTATCATTTCACGTGCTAGTTTGGCGATGAACTGAGAGCGTGGATTTGTATTTAGTCACGTAGTATAACAAAGATTCAGAGATCGATTACTTTTCGTTAGCTGGAAGCGAATCACGAGACTGTGTCGTAATTATTCAATCTACTGCTCTATGCACTCAGTTTACTCATCCTCTTCCGGCCCTTCATTTTATTTAACGCACTTTTGGAATACGTGCATAAAAAACTTAAACTTCTGTGATTACTGGAAGTTCGATTCATGTTCACGTATATTACAAAACCCACACGCTGTTAATCTATTGTTAATTCTTTTGAAAATAGTGTGTTAATTCAGCATTGTGGTTACTCATTTACGCACTCCTCAGTCATTTGTCATGTACATATGTTTATAAATTAGTTATACAAAAGTAAAATTTAATTGTGAAAACGGTAAATAACTTAGAGAAATATCTGGCACAGCACCGAATGCAGTATATCTAGAAGTGCGTTCCCGACGTTCGCTCTATGTGGCATGAAAGAATGAGTTATTCCAACACTCATCATACAGTCGTATATTAAAATAGCAGTGCAGAGTGTGCACAGTGTTGTTTATGGTTTCATGAATCCAGATCCGCTACTACAATTCACAGACAATTATTGACTAAATATCACAAGCCACCACCTCAAAGACGAACTCTTATTAATTGGTACAATCGTTTCACTGAAAGTGACTACGCATCACATAGGACGCCGGATCAGGGTCGGCTAGCAGTCTCTGAGTTAGCAGTTGAACTATTTCGGCAGTCTTACACTCGTAGTCCTGGTAAATCAATGAGACGTGCCAGCTTAGAATTGAATGTGTGTAGCGTATGTTCCTCCACTTCCGGGAACCGTCGACGAACTGTGACAACGGATAACAAAAGCAGTTGCCATCATACATCAAAACTTGCTTCATAGGATTTAGCACGAAACTTATTACAGATATTTGTCGTCTTATAAAACATAGCCACACTGAAAACTTATAGATAACACTTGAATATATACTGCGTTCAAAGCTGTATCAAACATTTTTATAAGTTATTTCAGTTTTGCACAAAAACTGCCAGCTAAATACTGGGAGTGATTTTTTTTTTTTTTCTCAAACCAGTATTTTAACCGGCGTACCCTTTGGTCGAGCGCGTGTAATGTGTTTTCCGGTGGAGGATTCGGTTGACTTGTCGCCTTGTCATGAGGTGTTTGCGGTTCCCATCCGAGAGCCGCTTCATTTCGGCTGCTAATAGAATAGTTGTGCATAATAAGCTCCCATTATAGGTCCCTTCCTTACACCTCACAATTGCGAACGACCGTTACACCACGACACAGACACAGTTCTGAATACATCGAACAGGGTTTTTCTTTTTTTTCTACATTAACCATGACGCCAGTGCTCTTCCATTTTGCTTGAAGTTACACTTCTTGAGCTTGGACCGTTCACTGTTTCTATTTTGCTTTTTTTTCACAGTTCAGTACACCTTCCTGTTTTCATGCTTTATCTGTGTTCAGTTTTTGACGGGCTGTCCACTGAGCCCTCTTATCACTAAATCTGAAGGGGGTGCGATAGTGAGTTTCCCTTTTGAGTGATATTGTCAGATCCTTTGCTCCATTCTTGTACTAGGAATTTAATTTCCAATCCTTACATCACATTGCAAATACGAGGGCAGTTCAATAAGTAATGCACCACATTTTTTCTCTCGGCCAATTTTGGTTGAAAAAACCGGAAATTTCTTGTGGAATATTTTCAGACATTCCCGCTTCGTCTCGTATAGTTTCATTGACTTCCGACAAGTGGCAGCGCTGTACGGAGCTGTTAAAATGGCGTCTGTAACGGATGTGCGTTGCAAACAACGGGCAGTGATCGAGTTTCTTTTGGTGGAAAACCAGGGCATCTCAGATATTCATAGGCGCTTGCAGAATGTCTACAGTGATCTGGCAGTGGACAAAAGCACGGTGAGTCGTTGGGCAAAGCGTGTGTCATCATCGCCGCAAGGTCAAGCAAGACTGTCTGATCTCCCGCGTGCGGGCCGGCCGTGCACAGCTGTGACCCCTGCAATGGCGGAGCGTGCGAACACACTCGTTCGAGATGATCGACGGATCACCATCAAACAACTCAGTGCTCAACTTGACATCTCTGTTGGTAGTGCTGTCACAATTGTTCACCAGTTGGGATATTCAAAGGTTTGTTCCCGCTGGGTCCCTCATTGTCTAACCGAACACCATAAAGAGCAAAAGAGAACTATCTGTGCGGAATTGCTTGCTCGTCATGTGGCTGAGGGTGACAATTTCTTGTCAAAGATTGTTACAGGCGATGAAACATGGGTTCATCACTTCGAACCTGAAACAACACGGCAATCAATGGAGTGGCGCCACACCCACTCCCCTACCAAGAAAAAGTTTAAAGCCATACCCTCAGCCGGTAAAGTCATGGTTACAGTCTTCTGGGACGCTGAAGGGGTTATTCTGTTCGATGTCCTTCCCCATGGTCAAACGATCAACTCTGAAGTGTATTGTGCTACTCTTCAGAAATTGAAGAAACGACTTCAGCGTGTTCGTAGGCACAAAAATCTGAACGAACTTCTCCTTCTTCATGACAACGCAAGACCTCGCACAAGTCTTCGCACCCGAGAGGAGCTCATAAAACTTCAGTGGACTGTTCTTCCTCATGCACCCTACAGCCCCGATCTCGCACCGTCGGATTTCCATATGTTTGGCCCAATGAAGGACGCAATCCGTGGGAGGCACTACGCGGATGATGAAGAAGTTATTGATGCAGTACGACGTTGGCTCCGGCATCGACCAGTGGAATGGTACCGTGCAGGCATACAGGCCGTCATTTCAAGGTGGCGTAAGGCCGTAGCATTGAATGGAGATTACGTTGAAAAATAGTGTTGTGTAGCTAAAAGATTGAGGAATAACCTGGTGTATTTCAATGCTGAATAAAACAACCCCTGTTTCAGAAAAAAAATGTGTTGCATTACTTATTGAACTGCCTTCGTATATCAGTTGTGGGTAAATTTTGACGAATTTATGGACAGAAATAAAAATGAATTAATGCTTGAGAACTGTGTGCGATTTACTCTCATTTGTCAAAACCGGATTCCCAGTGACATCTGTAAATACATTAACTTATCCTAGCCATTTGCCGAAGCACCTGTTTTTTAAGTCGTCAGGTCCCTCTTTACCAGTTATTTGGAGTGCTTATTAGTACTAGTGCTCCGGTTGAAATGTAGGTCTGGTCTGATGTCCGGATATTTTAACATTTCTGTTGGTCTTACACGTTTCAACGGGTAAGTTCGATGTTATCATACTATATTAATGTTCAAATGGCTCTGAGCACTATGGGACTTAACTTCTGAGGTCATCAGTCCCCTAGAACTTAGAACTACTTAAACCTAACTAAACTAAGGACATCACACACATCCATGCCCGAGGCAGGATTCGAACCTGCGACTACTATATTAGTGTATAATTAGTTATAAATACCTGACATTGTTGGCTGGAGAGAAAGCTATGAATTCAACGCAAACAGAGCTTCATGTATGAAGCTTTTATTGCCTTGATCCCATGTATGTACACTGGATTACTAGTTTCAACAGGACTTCGCTGCTACAATCAGATCTGTAAGTTTACCAAAATTGCGAAAATGTTTACATTGTTGTAGCTGGAATCGTAAATTAAGAAATTTACATAAGTTCTTTCCGACGTACCCATGGTGTACAGGTTCTGATATCATGCTGTGCGATACATCGCGTGTTTTTTTGCGTACAATCATAACACAGTGTGAATTTTAAGTGAAAGAAAATTACCTTTACGTAAGTTATTATAGTAAATATACAAATTCCAATATATGCCTAAGATAACATTATCTCATAACAGAAACGTTCAAATGTTTGTGAATTCCTAAGGGACCAAACTTCGGAGGTCATCGGTCCCTAGACTTGGACACTACTTAAACTAACGAATGCTAAGAGCGTCACACACACCCATGCTCGAGGGAGGATTCGAACCTCCGGCGGGAGGGGCCCTTCAGTCCATGACAAGGCGCCTCAAACTGATAACAGAAGGAGAGTAGAACATTAAAAAATATAACTATGTCCTCCATGACGAGACAGCCACACAAGCGTGGCACATCAACAACTGCCGCATGTATCTGGGTTGGCTTGCAACTACATACAGTACTGCCGGATAGCAGTCAGACTAAGGCTAGGCGCAAATTGAGACGTGTATAGCGCGCGTGGCGCGACGCAGCGCAGCGCGCGTTTTTGTATCTTGTATCTGAGGTGAGTAACCAGTATCTGGCATGTGCCTATCATTCCGCCTGAAGGTACGCTCGTCATTATTTTAATACTGCTCAGATCAAGCGAAGGAATAAAATCCATCCTTTGGTAAGTTTCCATTCCAGTCGCTCAGTGTTAAAAATACGATGGTTTACGGGGATTCCACCAAAATTCCAACACAATTGGCAATCTATTTTTGTGTGAGTTGTTAACCTTTTCTCATTCGAAGAAGCATCACCGTTTGTGAGTAACGGCCACATTTCTCTTGGTGGGTATATTTAATTGTAATTCCTTTGTCACAGTGTACTTTCCCAAACTCATCTCACAACAGCTATTGAGACAGAATTCCTAAACGGAGTGCCTCATTAAACAATTAACTGGCAATCATAGAGCTCAATAGCTTACGAAAAACCTCATAGTGTCGGTTTGCAGTAACATAAAAGAAGAAATTTCATGTTTATTTTCATACTAGGAAGCTCTTGTTTCGCTAGCTGTCGACAACTCAAAAAATTACAGTCAATGGAGTGAAATAAATAAAAAGGGAAGTATAAGTACTGATATATCGCCATAGATAAGAAAGTTCCGTGTGTTTAAGAATTGGCAAAATACTATCCTCCTTGTGTGCTATCATTCGGCAAACTTTCTTTTCGATGTCTCGAGCGGTTTAGGAGATATGGGAGAGGTTGCGAGTATTTCATTCTCGCGGGCGTGAGATCGGAAGTGAGTGCGCTGCATGGGATCCATTTTCTAGAGATCGGAGGCAGATAGAGACCGCCTGCCAAGTCTAAACAAAAATTCAATATGTTAGCTAAATTTCATACACAGCAGCATATGATGTAATACGCACCAAACGCAAAATCATAGCGACCCCTAATTTTCATTGCAAACTTTTTGAGTTTTGCGTAGTGTCTTACTAAAATGTGTACATCACAATAAGAATGGTCGTTAGCTAGATGATGAGCACTTCGCCACGAAGCTGACATATAACGCTACAAGTATGGCAAAAATCAAATATTTTCAGTGAATAGTTTCTGTAAAATCGTTTGAGGAAGATAACAGGTTGCGCGCGCTTCGGTTCTGTCAGGAAAGCGTCGCCAGTCGGCGTTTGCGACGTATAATGTAAGCGTCGCAATAGGCGCTGGACCCGCGCGACTCGTGCGGCACGTGCGTGTCGCGCTGTGGTGTAGTGTCACGTCACACGTTCTATACGCGTCTCAATTTGCGGCTAGCCTAACAGAATAACACAGAGAAGTACCACCAGATGACAACAGTCTCATAAATAATAATAATAATAATAAATGTTCGCTGGTTTTTTTTTAAACGTACATGTAAGACTAATGAGAGAATGCAATGTTAATCATTTAAAATGGAAAATAGTACAATGTCAGTCATATAAAATGGAAAATATACTAGGTAAACATATTTTTCAAGCTTTTGAGACCGGAAAAATTATTTCCAATAAGGCAGTTAACATTGCACACTTGGCACAGGCCAAATGAACGACGTAAGTGGCACACAATGTAGGAAACAATATGAGAATCGTTCAGCTAATAGGACTATGGCAGAAAGCCTGATTTTCTAACTTGTAGTATCATGTATTACACTTTTCGTCTCACAGCAGACATCATATTGAAATTTTCAAGGGTAGTGTCATTTTACATAACTGTTTAATTGTAACGCATACATCGATACACCAAACATGGCATAAAACTAATAGCATCTTGGCATATTACAGTAATGGATGTTGAATGGAACATGCCATAACCCGAGGTTTACAAATTTAAGGTAGACACTTAACATTTCACAATGAATGCAAACATATACCTTTTTTGTGCAGTGATAATACTATGAGATCTAGAGCAAGGAAATACTGAAAGACAACTTTCAACTGCTATAAATTTTGTTTATCGATATCTAGGTAACAAATGAACAGCGTGATTACCGGGATGTGATGCTATAACAATTTAGAGACAGATACTATGACAGTTGCTGGCTTTGCAGGGCAATACACAGATTAAGTACACAGGGATATTAGGAACTGCATGTGAGAAAAATGGCCGGTACAGAACTAATAACGAACAATGTATGTTTATATTCCAGTTTTGTGACAAAACCACAAAATCATCAATATTTTGCTAAAACATAAGGACATTGTTCTGCCTGGAGTACAGTTTTTTGTGGATTTAGCTAAAGGCAGGCACTTATGGTGGTTAGCCTTACAGTATAAAAGAATCTGATACAGCGGCCAACGTCTTTGTGAGAAACAGCAAAGATATCTGAATTATGATGATTATACCTGAGAGGTTCAATGCCCTCTTTTGCATGTCTCCTCTCATTTTCATCAATTTTGTTAATGTTCTATGTCATTGCACGGTAGTAACAGACCGAATAAAGTTATTCTAATGAGAGTATTTGTACTGAGAGCTCAAAAAATACTTTTCACTTTATTCCTAAACATGTTGTTTTACTTCCCTGGGTGGTTTGCGCGAGGCGAGCATCGGAGGACGCGGCACACTGCGTTTCAGGTTGGGGGCTGCAATTCCCTGAATTCTGAGGGGTTCGTAAAATAGGTTTAAGCGCCTGGAGAAACGACTGACGTCGGTCGAGTTTCGCCTGTTGTATGCAGGGCGAAACGACCTTCGAGACGACTGCGTGTCGCCGCAGTTTATGTGTTTACCGTTCCGGCGCGTCCGCAACGAAGATTCCTGGCAGCGACTGACTGCATTGTCCTCTTGATTCAGAGAAAACTTGTGGACTGTGCGCTGCTGAGTGCGACTGTCTGGCACCGGATGGCCGGTGGTCTAGGCAGGTTGGTTTCGTAGCCGGTCAAACGGCAAGTTCAGTGCCCTCAGCTAAATAGCAGAGGCATGATCGGTCAAGTTAAACTGAGGCTAGTTGACGTCATAAAGCCCTGCTCGAAATTGGAGGGAACGGTCGATATTGGCGTGAATGATGTTCTGAGACAGTGTGGGGGAATTTCGGAATCAGAACTGAATGCTGATACGCGGTTTTGCGCGGGCAGTGGATTCGGGATCTGATCTTCCTGGGAGTCGGACGGTCTTGCGACGTGGTCGCTCGTTTTCGGACGACCTTGGAATTCTCGGACAGCCTTCGAGGCCAGGGCTTGACACAGAGTTGCTGCACGGCAGAAGTCGGCGCCTACATCATCAGGACGCTGCCTACCGACGACGTGCTGCAGATTTCAGTACTGGTACTGTATTTTGCGGCTCAGGCATTGTAGGATCTTATCAGTTTTATGCTGAATACCTCGGCAGCACGCGCGCTCGCTTTACTACAAGTCCACCTTGCTTGTTTCTCCATGTGATCCCATTTCAGCTCTCACTACTAATTGGAATACTGCTATATAGTCGGGAGATTAATATTTGATTCATTAGGACCTCCAGTCATTATCATCAATCTATTGCATCACAGAGAGTAGGAGCCCCTTGTTCTCAAGCCAACTCTTATTCTCATAATATTTCAGTACACCCTATCCTTTAAGCTACTGTGTATGTCGACAGTGATGTGCATTTATGTTCTGATATATAATAAATCTCATTGTGATATTTAATGCGCATATCATTTCGTACATATAGGCAGAATCCCATTTCCTGTTGTTTATTATGATAAAGTTTTCCTTTTTTGAGTAGATTACGATTTTTATTAAATTATTGTGGGTGTGCACTCCTTATTTTACCAACTAGCAGGGTCCACCATCATTTCCTTCCGTTACCGTTGTGCAGATAATTAATTAGCTGTTAGATAAGGAGGGGATCGAGTGCATGTCTCGTTCTCCTGCAAGATTCGTCTGAATTAAAGAGGTACAAACTCTTCTCCACCCTGGCACCTCACATACCTTATCACTTTCTGGCGCCGTACCAGTTTGTTGTTAGTGTAACTATAAGACCCATCGCCGCAGGAGCCTCTCTCTAGCGAAATTCACAACCAATTGTGCTCTAGACTGGACAAATCCTTTATGTTTTAGCATAATATTGATGATAATTTTGCCAGTTGGACCTTCAAGTTCGACATTTCAATGACCGGCACTGTATGTCAGTTTGCGCAGTGTAACGTCACGCGTCCCATCGTCATTACGTCATTGCTAGAATCCGACGCCCGATATCGGTGGGCTCAGTCCGGTCAGCAGAAGAATGTCAGAGGCACTCGGAGCCGGCCGCAGCCCAGGGGAGTTGCCTCGCACGGCAGCGTCGCGGCCGCCCCCGCGTCGATCGTAAACTAATATCGCGGGGTCCAGTTTAAGCTGCTGTTTGTTACCGGCCGGCGGCGGACGTTTAAGAGCCCGGCAGCGCGCCTTAGACGCGTAATACGCCGGGACTTAGCCGGCGATTAGGGCCGGCTTAGGCGCTGTATGGGCCTTCTGGGACGAGCCGGGGACATCTGCACATCTTTAAGCTCCGGCGAGGCAATAGCCATAGATAATGCGGCGCGCTGCAGTTGGCAGCGGCGATGGGCCGGCGTGATTGCGGCCCAAATGGCCGCCGGGATTAGCCGGCGCCGGCTCTCGTTCGGCCGCGGGCCGGACACATGCGGCCACGCGCTGCCGCTGCCGCTGCCGCTCGCGACGCACCTGCAGCCGCCGCCCGCGCAGCGTAGCTCTCTCTGCTCCCTGCTGCCAGTTCCGCAAGAACTCCTGCGCACCCTGTTCTCGCACCTCGAGTAGCTGGAACGTTCCGTCGGGCCACAGCGTTTCCTGGCTTCCGAACAGCATTTGACTCGGTACGACACCGATATCTATCAACTACAGTACCATTACAGTGAGATTACAAAAGTCTTGGGAATATAACAAAAAACCAGTCCAAGTTGCAAATATTTTATTTTTCATTCTATTACTAGTTTCGGGCCAGATCCATTTTCAAATACATAATAAAGTCGAAAATGGCATTTTCGAAGATGTCAGTCCGCAACTCGTGGTCGTGCGGTAGCGTTCTCGCTTCCCGCGCCCGGGTTCCCGGGTTCGATTCCCGGCGGGGTCAGGGATTTTCTCTGCCTCGTGATGACTGGGTGTTGTGTGATGTCCTTGGGTTAGTTAGGTTTAAGTAGTTCTAAGTTCTAGGGGACTGATGACCGTAGATGTTAAGTCCCATAGTGCTCAGAGCCATTTGAACCATTTTGAAGATGTCAAAATATGTGTCTGTTATCCACATCTACATCTACATCTACATCTACATGGATTCTCTGCAAATCACGTTTAAGTACCTGGTAGACGGTTTGAAACATCCCCTTAAAAAAAATTAATGAATTACTGTGCTGGTAAACCCCTTACGTTATTTGATTTTCAAACAGCTGAGCAAAACTGAACGTACTCAGACATTTCTCTCTTTACTTATTCTGATCATCACTAACTGACACACAATATTTTTAGCGCAACGCAATCTGACTTTCAATAATCCCTGCAAAAGAATGGCCCTGACTAACAATAACCTATACCTTTCATGAATCACTTACCTCACAAAAAACTTCGTTACTCGAACTACTGCAATACAGCGAGCGCCAATACTGCCAGCTAAATAAAAGATTCTAACTACTGAAGGCACTTACTACTGATCGACATAGTTACCAAATCAAAGATTTTGATACAGATCAAGCAATGTATTTACCTTAATATGTTCTCCGTAGTTGAGAACGAAACGTCAGGGAGAAGAAGTTCTACAGATCGACAACGGCAACTTAGCCCGGAAGAGTTTACTGATAAAGACGCCGGCCGTGAAAGCCTACATGGAATGATATCTTAATAAGTGTTCAAAATTCATGATATATATATCAGTTCATGTCATCCAGTCTTACAAATGTACTCTCTCTGATGGACACGCGTCCAGATCATCCGCTCTCAACATTCTCCCATCTCTCTCCCCACATCCACCACTGCTGGCGGCTCACCTCCAACTGCGCAATGCTACGCGCTGTTCACATCCAACTGCCCAACACTACAATAGCGAATATTCCATCAATGCCAACCAGCCACAGACTGCACACAGCACAGTCAGTGATTTTCATATAGAGCGCTACGTGGCGTTACCAATATAAAAACCTAAACAGCCTACTTACAGGTTCATCGAACCACCTTCATTATTTTATCTTGGTGATCGTTCCTTCCTATGTAGGTCGGTGTCAACAAAATATTTTCGCATTCGAAGGAGAAAGTTGGTGATTGGAATTTCGTGAGAAGATTCCGTCGCAACGAAAAACGCCTTTCTTTTAATGATGTCCAGCCCAAATCCTGTATCATTTCTATGACACTCTCTCCCATATTTCGCGATAATACAAAAGGTGTTGCCTTTCTTTGAACTTTGACCCTGACAGCCCTATCTGGCAAGGATCCCACATCGCGCAGCAGTATTCTAAAAGAGGACGGACAAGCGTAGTGTAGGCACTCTCCGTAGCAGACCTGTTACATTTTCTAAGTCTCCTGCCAATAAAACGCAGTCATTGGTTAGCCTTCCCCACAACATCCTGCCCACTCGTCTAATATAGGGTGATTATTTATTTCAAGTTTCTGCTATCAGTCACTTTTTATTTCATGCTTAATCTAATATAATGCAACGCGTTTCGAACACGTTCTGTTCATCTTCAAGCGTTTGTACATACATACATACATAGAGAAATGTTACTTAAAAATAAACAGTCTTAAACTAGATTAATCTAGAACAATTTGTTTTTTGCTGTAGCTGCTGGTGTGGCATTTGGGGGGAAGGAGGGGGCAGTGTATATCTACAAATCGAAGTCAGTGATGTCTTCTGCTGGTTTTCTTCTTTGTTGATGACTATGTATATCACAGCAATTACATCATCTTGCTGCTTCACTTGCATCACTGGTGTAATGGCGGAGCTGTTGATTGGCATTACACTATTACACATTATATATTCTCACTGATTGCCACTGCACAAATTGCTTCGATGTTATACACACAACACAAGATGGCGCCAACAGTCCGCCGTCTTGTGTTGTGATATACACAGTCAACAACAAAGAAGAAAACCAGCAGAAGCCATCACTGACTTCGATTTCTATATATACACTGCCCCCCCTCCTTCCACCCAAATGCAACACCAGCAGCTACAGTAAAAAACAAAGTGTTCTAGATTAATCTAGTTTAAGACTGTTTATTTTTAAGTAACATTTCTCTATGTATGTATAAACGCTTGAAGATGAACAGAACATGTTCGAAACACGTTCCATTATATTAGATTAAACATGAAATAAAAAGTGACGGGTAGCAGAAACTTGAAATAAATAATTATCCCACACAGCCATGGTTCACAAACATAGCCATTATGGCTAAAAATAATTAATATAGGGTGCTTTGGAAGCTGTTTTCTCTGATAGCTACTAAAATTCAAGCAATTCTTATTAATGGAATTTATTACACGAAGTTAAATTGACAATATTTAACTCTACGTTTCTGCAAATATGGGTCGCAAGCAATGGCGACATACAAATAACACAGGTCGACGCTGGAAAAACTTTTCTGCTGAAAATTCCTTATTCTTACGTTTTTTAGGGTGGGAAATCCAAATATGATACTTAAAAAACTGAATCACCCTCCATTTCTTCACATTTATAAATTTATTAAACTAAGCGATTTTTTAAAGAATTTAACAGCTTTTATACAGTTGAAATGATTTACAAAGGAGGTGTAATGAATCTAGATGACGTTGGTAGCACTGCTGAAAAACATTTACTGGCAAAACAAGGTCGATTCTATTTTTGTGTTAACAGGTGGTGTTTTGTTTACTGTCAACCTAACCTCACTTTCCCGTTTCCTGTACATGTGCTCAGTACAATGTCTAATCGTGGTTGTAAAAACTCTGCTGACAGTTTTTGCTATATTTGTGGCGAATTTGTGATTAAAAAACACCAAAGAAACATTACAGTCATTGTGAAAAGGGTTTATCTATCATACTTTGGATCTAAACCTGGTGAGAAGAACATTCTACGCAAAAACCTTGTAGATCCAACAAATCATACTCCTACCACCTCTACATATAAAGTTAGGCCTAATGAAACAGTCGTGCGGTAGCGTTCTCGCTTCCCGCGCCCGGGTTCCCGGGTTCGATTCCCGGTGGGGTCAGGGATTTTCTCTGCCTCGTGATGAGTGGGTGTTGTGTGCTGTCCTTAGGTTAGTTAGGTTTAAGTAGTTCTAAGTTCTAGAGGACTGATGACCATAGATGTTAAGTCCCATAGTGCTCAGAGCCATTTGAACTATTTTTTTTAAACAGTCTGTGAAGCCTTTACCTAAAGATGAACCATGTTTTAAGTATCTCTGCCAAAGGTTTCCACACCTTTCAGAAGCTAAACTAAAAGAAGGCGTCTTTGTCGGACCTGACATTAGAAAATTGATGTTTGATGTTAACTTTGAATCCACAATGACTGTAAGTGAGAAAGAAGCATGGTTATCATTCAACCAAGTCGTTACAAAGTTCTTAAGACATGAAAAAGACACAGAATATGTTTCTATTATAGCTACAATGCTAAAGAAGTTTAAAACTTTAGGATGTTTAATGAGCCCGAAAGTTCACCTTTTGAACAGTCACCTTGATTCCTTCCCAGACAATATGGGAGATGTTAGTGAGGAGCAAGGAGAGCGTTTTCACCAGGACATTAAAGTGATGGAGAAACGCTACCAAGGCCGCTGGAACACCAACATGATGGGGGACTACTGTTGGTCACTTCACAGAGAAGTTCAGCGAGCCCCAGGCGAAGTGTAAAGCTTTGTGTCGTGCAGTCATCGAGGGTACATGAGTGGGCCTTCGACTCCGAAAGCCCATATCGATGATATATCGTTGAATGGTTCGCACGCTGACACATGTTGGCAGCCCAGCATTGAAATCTGCAGCAGTTTGCGGAAGGGTTGCACTTCTGCCACGTTGAACGATTCTCTTCAGTTGTCGTTGGTCCCTTTCTTGCAGGATCTTTTTTCGGCCGCAGCGATGTCGGAGATTTGATGTTTTACCGGATTCCTGATATTCACGTTACACTCGTGAAATGACCGTATGGGAAAATCCCCACTTCATCGCTACCTCTGAGATTCTGTGTCCCATCGCTCGTGCGCCGACTACAACACCACGTTCAAACTCACTTAAATCTGGATAACCTAGTAGCTGCAATAACTGACCTAACAACTGCGCCAGACCCTTGTTGTCTTTTATACGCGTTGCCGACCACAGCTCGGTATTCTGCCCGTTTACATATCTCTGTGTTTGAAAACGCATGCTATATCAATTTCTTTAGCGCTTCAGTGTACATGCTTCCTTAATGGATTTTCGTATTTGTAATTGATACTTCTTTGAACCTTCTTCACCTAAAACGGCGCATCTTATATGAACCTTTTTCATCAAAGGTTTGCATCTAAAAGTCGTAGTTCTAGTGATCACGTTTTAAAACCAGACTCTTGGTAGGGGTAGTTACAATAGAGCAATAAGCAAGTAATTAACATTGAATACAGAAAACACAAACAGCATTAATTTCACCTTAAAGAGGGAAATGTAAGTAAATTCTGCATTTGGGACCTAGACGGCCCAGTCGGGCCGGCCAAGTGCCGTATCATCCCTTGCCAAGGGCGTCATTGGTTGCGGTGCGGAGGGGCATGTGCTCAGCACGTCGCTCTCCCGGTAGTTGTCGGGTTTCTTAAACTTGGAACCTCTGCTAAAAGGGCGATTAGCTCCTGAGTTGGCCTCACGAGGCTGAGTGCACTCCGTACCATTCCTTCCACCAACGAAAAATCGCTGTTAGTACCGGGAATCGAAGCCTATTCCACTACATGGCAGTCAGCCTTACTGACCATTCAGCTACCGAGGCTGATAAAGGGAGAAAAGAACACAGTAAAATTAAAGGTAAATAATAATTTCTGGGATTGTATGACACACCAGGAAAATACAAGATTAATATTGACTGTTACTTGAAGTATACTGACTGTAGTAGGATGAGCAAACAAACACACTAACAACGAGAAAGTCATTAACTTGTTGTGCCCTTAGAGACAAGTCATCTGATAATGGAAACTCCCCATTGCACCTCCCTCAGATTTAGTCGTAAGATGGCCCAGTGGATAGACAGATCATCAAAAACTGAACACTGATAATCACGAAAACAGGAAGAAAGAGTACTGAACTGCGAAAAAAAAGCAAAATAGAAACAGTAAACAGTCCAAGAACAAGAAGTGCGATAAAGAGCAACCAAAAATAGCAATGGCGTCGTCTGTAAGTGATCATGGTGTTATACTGCAGCCGGCTGCCGTGGCCGAGCGGTTCTAGGCACTTCAGTTCGGAACCGCGCGACTGCTACGGTCGCAGGTTCGAATCCTGCCTCGGGTATGTTCAAAATGTTCAAATGTGTGTAAAATCTTATGGGACTTAACTGCTAAGGTCATCAGTCCCTAAGCTTACACACTACTTAACCTGAATTATCCTAAGGACAAACACACACACCCATGCCCAAGGGAGGACTCGAACCTCCGCCGGGACAAGCCGCACAGTCCATGACTGCAGCGCCTTAGACCGCTCGGCTAATCCCACACGGCCCTCGGCTATGGACGTGTGTGATGTCCTTAGGTTAGTTAGGTTTAAGTAATTCTAAGTTCTACGGGACTGATGACCTCAGATGTTAAGTCTCATAGTGCTCAGAGCCATTTTAACCATTTTTTGTTGTACTGCATTTTTTCACAGAATTATGAACTGTCCGTCACTGAAATGGTTTTTCTCTTTCTGTAGTCTTGGCAGTTGTACTGTACATTGGGTGTAGAATATGAGTCATGTGGTAAGAATACTTTACCGTACTAAGTAAATGTGATGAATAGTGAGAGCAGACGAGATGCCACATAGACGTCTCTCATAAATGAGACAACGAATAAAGGGGTGTGAATTGTTTTACAACAAAAGAAGTCAAGAGTCAAGACTTCCAAAACAGAACGCAACTTCAAAAAAGTCAAAAACATGTGTTTTGACAGAGCACAGAGAAACTGTGTGATTGTGAAACTGTGACAAACTATTATGTTTTCATCATTTCCTTGGGAGTGATCACATTCACATTCATACGAACATCTTTATCGTGCAGGTAGGCATGTCTCACTCACTTACCAGTCGCACAAATTAGCTGCGCCGAGAAAAGATTCCTATCATATGCCACACGTATGCCGTGTGTGACACAACAGACGTGTTTTCCGGTGGAGCATTCGGTTGGCTTGTCGCCTTGTCATCAAACGTTTGCGGCTCCCATTCGAAAGCCATTTCCTTTAGGCTGCTAATAGAGTAGTTGTGCAGAATCAGATTTCATTATAGGTCTCTACCTTACACCTCACAGATGCAAACGGACGTTACACCTAGACACAGACACAAATTTGCCGCCTGGCAGTACGACATTGTAACCAAGCCATTTCTCTTTCTACTTGACTATATTTCCCTTCTTGTTCTTGGATCGTTCACTTTTTGTATTTTGCTTGCTTTTTCACAGGCCATACATCTTCTTCCTGTTTTCATGCTTTATCTGTGTTCTGTTTTTAACGGGCTGTCCACTGCGCCCTCTTACCACTGAATCTCATCGGGTTGTGATTTGGACTTTCCCTTGTGAGCGTAAGAAAGATGGTCGGTTGGAGTTCGTTACGTAGACAAGGAGTCATTAGAATCTGGGCACAAACTCGGATTAGGTTGGAGACAGACCGTGACCTTCTGAAATGTTCCTTTCGTTTCGTCGTCATATCACAGAAGTCAGCGGCCAGAATCACATACGCTTTGAATATCTGTCTGTGGGAGACAAATTTACTCGACTAGTTGCTCGGAAGATTACTTGAAAACATTGCTTGTAGGACCGGTAATCTATTAAAACCAGTTCAAATAAGAGTCGGCAGCCTCGCTTTGACCCCCGAGACAGGGTTAAAATTGTCACTACTACAAAGTCGACAGTTAAAGCCCAGTAACTATCTACTTTAGTATTTAAATTCTGTTTGTTTTTGACACAATCACTTTTTGTGACACAATCATTAAGCGGTTTGGAACCACGATGGTTTTTCAGAAGTTACGATAGGAAAAAATGAAAAAAGCTTATATTAAGAACTTAAAACAAGACAAAATGTTGTGAGTTAAATTATGTGCAGCTGTAATACATGTGGATCGTATCTATGGAAGGGATTTAGTGAACAGACGTTCACAGGTTTTCAAATGGCTCTGAGCACTATGGGACTTAACATCTGAGGTAATCAGTCCCCTAGAACGAACTTAGAACTACTTAAACCTTACTAACCTAAGGACACCACACACATCCAAGCCCGAGGCAGGATTTGAACCTGCGACCGTAGCGGTCGCACGGTTCCAAACTGAAGCGTCTAGAACCGCTGGGCCACACCGGCCGGCATACGCGTTTTCACAATGAACATAATACCAAAACATCAGGGAACTCTTGAGTTATAAATGATCGTACTTCTCTTTCGCCACTCTTTGTGCTAGGTACCCGCGTCCTTCGTTAGATAAATCTGTAGCTCTAGCATATGAAGATGCCCTTTGTGGGCGAAATCGTTTATGATTGTGTCATAAAAAATGACTATGTCAAAAATAAACAGAACTTTGTAATGAGGCAGTGACAGATCTCCTTAAACCAATATTGTCCAAATACTTTGGAATGGTTAGTTGCATATTCAGAAGAATCATCCTGGCATTTACCTATTATCGCAAAATAGGGGAGACTTTCGGAAAAATATCATCCACACAATTCCCAAGATTTTAAGAACTCACAAGTGCGAGATTTATAGCACAATCAACTTAAAAGCTCATGCATCAAAGTTTCTGACACCAATAATATACAGAAGAATGGAGAATAAAATTGAGGAGGTGTTAGATGACGATCAGTTTGGCTTTAGGAAAGGTAAAGGCACCAGAGAGGCAATTGTGACGTTGCGGTTGATAATGAAAGCAAGATTAAAGAAAAATTAAAACACTTTCATAGGATTTGACGACCAGGAAAAAGTGTTTGACAGTGTAAAATGGTGCTAGATGTTCGAAATTCTAAACAAAGTAGGGGTAAGCCATAGGGAGAGACGGGTAGCATACCACATGTACAAGAGCCAAGAGGCAATAATAACAGTGGGCGACCAAGAACGAAGTATTCGGATTGAAAAGAGTGTAAGACAGGGTGTAACGCAGGAAATGCATATCCTCCTATTTCCATCTATTGTACTATAAATTTTTTTCCTGTATTTATTACCTGAAGATATCACATTTCTGTGACTTTATATATTGTAATTGTTTTACTATTTATGCATTTATGTCTATGTATAATTGGTTTGTTTTGTGAATATTATTTGTATTTTACGCTGGGTCTGGCCTAGGGAAAACTATGCTATCGAACGACTACATCGATAGGTCGTGTGGAGAACCAAAGTGTTTAGGATCTTTGGTAGTGTTAACTCTGCCGCATGGAGCGCGGTCAGGAAGAGTCTGGCTGGAGTAGGGCGGTGGAGCAGGTGTGTTGTGTGACGCTCCCGCGAGTTGCCGCGCTTTCGGGGTTTGGCAGCATGTAATTGCGCTCGACTCGCTATGATAGTTTCTGACACGGTGTCGCGGACGGGAAGCATTAGCTGGCGCACATCAAGAGCCCGTTTCGCCTAGTGACCGTGTCGAGAAGAAGGCGCGCCAACATCCAGCTTCTGCAACAGCGACGGCCGACAATGAGTGACTGTCGCCACCTCCTCGATCGACGGCTTCAAACCTTCAATCAAGCAACAAGGAAGACTAAAAGCACGTAAAGTTTCAGAACTGTATGGCAGACCTCAGCTTTTCAAATTGTTCCATTTGCCTCGCAAAATTACAGCAACTTAGCATGAACCTTTGTTGCTCATTGTCCCAATTGCATTGCCAAGCAGGGTCCCTTCCTTTTCCGAAATGAGCCCGAGGGTCGTTGAAATTCAAACGCCAGTATCATTCGATTTCACTGCTTTAATTTCAAAGTTCAACTGGATACAATATTTAGGTTACACGAGCGCAAATTAAGAGTGCGAGTTTTGTTAGCATATTTTAGCTTACCTGTGACTGCAGCTCAGCTTGGTACGTACTAAATTTTACTATTCTTAATTGTTCAGAATTATTTAATTCAAGTTCAAAGTTAAATCTCTTATTTCTAAATTGCGTAGATTCAAGTAGCGTTTGAAATGATTGTTGAGGTAGCCCAAGACTAACCTTATTTTATTGAATTTCGTAGTGCTTCAGAAACAAAGTTCACTATTAATTTCAGTCAGTATATTAACTTTAAGTTTTCCGGTTTTATTAATTCTTTTGCTAAATTAAGTCAGAGTGTAGCGAAATTTATTACTTCTGACAAACATTCAGTTTTCACACAACATGTGTCAACTTTCAGTTGCCACGCTTTTAGTGCTAATTATATGTGCATTAATCTTTCATTTTCAGTTGTTATAGTAGTTGTCCATAGGACTGGCGACGATAATTTTCCCCAAATCTCAAATATCTAATTAACGTCAATTAATTGTCAACGTAACGACCGCACATTTACTTTCTCTATTAACTTTACCCCTTTTCAAAATTAATTTCCACCAATTTCATTTGCATTTTTCCTTTCATTTAGATGTAACCCTTTCCTCCCTCTTTACCGACAGATTAACTTCGGTGACGATTGCTTTTCCCAAATTTCCATTAGGTGCATGCGGTTTAATTTTTCACTGTCATTAAGGTCGATAAGTGAGGGGGAGGTTACAAGGGATGTAGCCTTTCGCCCCTACTGTTCAATCTGTACATCGAAGAAGCAATGATGGAAATAAAAGAAAGGTTCAGGAGCGGAATTAAAATTCAAGGTGAAAGGGTATCAATGATACGATTCGCTAATTACATTGCTATCCTAAGTGAAAGTGAAGAAGAATTACATAGTCTGCTGAACGAAGTGGACAGTCTAATAAGCACAGAATATGGATTGAGAGTAAATAGATGAAACACGAAAGTAATGAGAAGTAGCAGAAATGAGAACAGTGGGAAACTTAACATCAGGATTGATGGTCACGAAATACACGAAGTTAAGGAATTCTGCTACGTAGGCAGCCGAATCAAACCAGTCAGACTCAAAAAGAAGAAACAAATAGGGGGAGAAAGTGCTATGGACATGATACACAAACAGGGATGAAAATTATTAGAACATTGGTGGCAGGAGGTTCTCCCGAAATTTCAATCATCAACTTTCACGTCAGAGTCTGAAAATATCTTTTGGCTCCCATCTACATAGAGAGAAATATTCATCATAAAAAAAAAATAAAAAAAAGAGAAATCAGAGCTCGCACGAAAAGATTTAAGTGTTCGTTTTTCCCGCGCTCTGTTCGAAAATGGAACGGCAGAGAAGAAGCTTCAAGGTGGTTCAATAAACCCTCTGCCAAACTCTTAATTGCGAATTTCAAAGCGCTGATGTGGAGACAGATGTAGAAGAAAATCTGCGAACATGACTCCGGTGGCTGTGGCTGTGTCATTTCGCCCGATCACTTGTGTGACTGAAGAAAGTACCATGTAGGTACACACAGGTACACTCAGGCTTCAGCTGTGGAATCGTTTTTTGGTAAGTTTTCAAACTATGTATAGAGCGTCGTAAAAATATTTACTCAAAGTATACTCGGGCTCATTGTAACAAAGTATTTAAGGAATCTTCATTCTTACTGCACCGTCTGAGTGTATTTACCAATACTTGATGTACATTGGGAAAAAAATATTAGTAACTATCGCACTAACATATATACCTACAATTAAGAAACGAGGGCAAGATTTAAGATACACGGGGCAGCCCTCCTAAGAATTGTCAGGCATGTTTTCTCTTGTGTTTCGGCGGGTATTTGCAGTTTCGTTTTTGAAATATATAGCTAGAGTAAACCCAAACAAATGCTGCTCATTGTGTCTTTCATGTGACTCTCAGCGTCGATGGTAAACTTCGGTTTGTTTCTAATTATGAACAGAATGATTTTTAAAGCATAATATTACGTGTCCGTTCGATGGCGCAGCTGTAAATTAGTCTAATGAAATTTTTATTTTATCGATACGTGTTAACAGCGATAGGAAACCACGAAGAATAATCACTATCCCAGCAGCCGCTCGCGTGCCGTCCTGGCCCGCACTGACTGCCACAACCATGCAGCAGCGCAACTTAGTCGCTGTTGGAGTGTTGTTTTTTCTGCTGGTTATCCTACGTGTTTTACTGTCCATGTTAATACTTAGCAATAAAACGAATATTGTACTAGACTAATTCGGGCACGTAAAGTTCTCCTTCAAAAATCATTTTTCTTGTAAGGAGAAACAAACCGACGCTTTGCGTCGACGCTGGGTGTCATATGGGAGACATGAAGAGCAGTATTTCTTTGATCTGACTCCAGCTACATATAGCAAAAACGAAATTAACGCACCTGACGACAACCTGTACATTTTGCAGTAAAAACAAACGATAAAAAGAAAATAGTTTTTTTGTATCAGAAACTAAAATTGTACTAAAGTTGCCAGAAGAGATTAAAGCTTTAGCTAATGGCAGTCTAAAAGGGGGGTTCAATAACGAATGCATCACATTTTCTTTCTGGAAGCAGGTTGCTTTTATTCAAGATTCCAATACACCACACTATTCCCCACTCGTTTGACTACAAAACCCTATCTTTCAACATAATCTGTGTGATAGCCTTACGTCAGCTTACTGGAAGGGCCTGTAAGCCCGCATGGTACCACTCTAACGATCGACGTGGGAGACGTTTTCGTCGTCCTCATACTGCTTCCCGCAGACTGTATCCTTCATTGGCCAAACAGATGGGAACTCCTTATTGTTTCCTGTGTAGTGGCGAGGAGCCCCAGTGGGCACACATCTTTGAGAACCCCAACTGGCGGACAGGTGAGTGATCACTATCAACCGAGATGTTCAGTTGAATAGGGAGGTGTTTCACTGTGTTCCGTCAATAGACTCGAATGAGAGTGTCCTCAAGTTCCAGCACTGCAGGAGTCACAGCTGTGTGTGGCCGGTCGGCACGCATGGAATCAGACCGGTTTGGGCGACCTTGTTGCGACGATGCCAGTCATCTCGCCCAACGACTCACCGTCCTCTTGTTCGCTGCCAGGCCTCCGCAGACATTCTGCAAGCGCTTATGGATATCTGTGGTGCTCTGTTTCTCTGGAAAAAATATAATAACCTCAACGAGAGTTCTCTGCTTGGAACGCACCTTCGTTACAGACCCCATTCTGAAGAGTACGCGTGGTAGCGCCGCTACCTATCGGAATTTCATGAAACTACAAGGGCTGAAGCCGAACGGAAATTGGCCGAGAAAAAAATGTGCTGAATTACTTATTGAAAGCCCCTTGTAACTAAAAGTTAGTTAGGGCGTACCTTTTTTTATAAGCGTACCTTTTTTATAACAGGCTATAAACTGTAAATTTCTATTTAAATGACACAAAACAGGTACTGTAAAGTGTACCGTGCATGAATAACAACGCGTTTCCATCATTCTACAGTATATTTTCACGACATAATGTATGTTACTGGGAATCAGTCCGGCCATCTGCCTGGACAGCCGAGCGCCTTAACCCGCCCTCCCGCAACTCGGGAAAGTGAGTTTGCCCCAGAACGAATCCGCCTCGCCGATTAACGAGAACTGGTGAGCTGGGCAGCCTGCATCTGATTTTTAGACATTTCCCACCTTCAACTAGGTGAATACCGGGCTAGTACCCACGTTCCGCCTGAGGTACATGCCACGCAAACATTGAGAAGAACTTCTGACATTTGAATATAGATTTACTCTGCACACAGACATGTGGAACGCACAGATTCCATCCTGGGGTGCTGGGAGGGGGGTGGGGGGGTGGGGGGTGGGGGTGGAGAGGATGGCATCAGAAGGGACATAAGGCCACCACCACCAGTTGTTAGTAATGATGCCGACACAATAGAGAAATGGTTCAAATGGCTCTGAGCACTAAGGGACTTAACATCTGAGGTCATCAGTCCCCTAGAACTTAGAACTACTTAAACCTAACTAACCTAAGGACATCACACACGTCCATGCCCGAGGCAGGATTCGAACCTGCGACCGTAGCGGTCGCGCGGTTCCAGACTGAATGAAGCTCCTAGAACCGCTCGGCCACCAACGGCCGGCACAATAGAGAAACGGGAACAGACAAGGAAGAATGAAAGTACTACGTCCAAGATTTGTGATTTGTTACACTAACCCTCTTTCATCTTCTGGATTCAACGAATCAACATCCATGTCTTTATGTATGGGTCTTGGTGCAGTTTTTCAAGCAAACGTGTAGGAAAGCATGAAGAACATAAATGAAAGGCAGCGGTATTTTCCGAGTCCTGATGTCAAATTATCACGCTGTGTATGTGTGTTTTCAATGTACGGAACGTTTTGCAAGGCGTTCTTCAGTACGCCCTGATTCTATTAATGTTAGCAACTATTCAGTTTATTTTTTATTTTTTTTTTAGCTGGCTATCTGTGTTTTGAGAATTGTCTCTTCCCACGATTGCCTAAACACTTTCATTCAGGTGAGTGTTAACGACTCAGCAGATCTGACAATTCGTATTGGCACTGTGGTGGGTTTTGTGGCGAAGTGCGTGTATGTGCGTGTGTTGAAGCGACGCACCATGTCGTGAAAGAATTGTGTAGTCTCCAGCCAACGTATCTTGAAAAGGGTGGGATGGGAGCGGTGCGTGAGGGAGGGGGGGGGGGGGGGCCTGTGACTTGCAGCACTTGAGCCGTGGGGGATCCCCTTGGCAGTTGGCGCGTCAGTCGCGCGGCTCAAGTCTGGACACGCTGTATGAGGCGTGTGTCCACTAGATCCTCCCAGTTTAGGACCGGTCGGAGCAGAGAGACCTGTATACACACAGATGACGCCGGGGTGCTGCGGCGGCAGTCTTGCCGTGGGTTTCGTCAACGAGTAGGGTCGCCTGAGCGAGCCGGCAAGTATTACTGCCCCCGATAAATTTCTACCTGGCTTGTGCGGCACAGTTACCGCACGCGCTGGCGCCGCGGTACGTCAAGTGACGCCGAGAGGTGGTGCTCCGCTAATCGCACATAGCGTTCGCGGTCTGCTACTTGTGTGCTAACTCGAATCCCTTTCTATCTCCCCCGTGTAGACAGCTTGCCACTCACAACGTACTTCACATACACCTGCTGTGGACTGCCTATCTTTTTCCAGGAAGCCCGCGTGCTACCGAAAGAGTCGTGGACGCACCAATGCAAAATTCGAGATGCGATTGAAATTGTTAAGGAGCCAGACAACATGAATAGAGAGGACGGCTACAAATTTAAGGCGTCCTGTCTGCCGGCTATCACCGTTTAATGGGCCGCGAGCGGTCGCGGAGCGGAAGCCTCGCCGGGCGCGGACGCGACAGCCTTATTAAACAGCTATAGAGGGCTGTCAGTATGATCACCAGAAACCAAGCGCTGAAGTGAAGACAGCCACTAAGACTTACAAACCAGCTAGCCAACGAATAGCCTCTCCTGTATACTCCCTTTCGCCATAATTAGCCTATTATATTCTAGGGCCAAAATTTTTATTTCTTATTTTCTGTAATCAGTCTTCTGACTGGTTTGATGCGGCCCGCCATGAATTACTCTCCTGTGCCAGTCTCTTCATCTCAGAGTAAAAATTGCAACCTACATCACCATCATCAGTCCCCTAGAACTTAGAACTGCTGAAACCTAACTAACCTAAGGACATCACGCACATCCATACCCGAGGCAGGATTCGAACCTGCGACCGCTACGGTCGCGCGGTTCCAGACTGTAGCGCCTAGAACCGCTCGGCCACACCGGCCGGCCTGCAACCTACATCTTCAATTATTTGAAAGATATTCCAACTTTTTCCTCTACGGTTTTTACCCTCTACAGCCCCTCTGGTTCAAATGGCTCTAAGCACTATGGGACTTAACATCTGAGGTCATCAGTCCCCTAGACTTAGAACTACTTAAACCTAACTAACCTAAGGGCATCACACACATCCATGCCCGAGGCAGGATTCGAACCTGCGACCGTAGCAGCAGCGCGGCTCCGGACTGAAGCGCCTAGAACCGCAAGGCCCCAGCGACCCGCTTTCCTCTGGTTCCATGTAAGTTATTCCCTGATGTCTTATCGGATGTCCTATAATTCTGTCCCTTCTTCTTGTCAGTGTTTTCCATATACTCATTTCCTCGCCTATTCTGCGGAGCCCCTCCTCATTCCTTACCTTATCTAATTTTCAGCATTCCTCTGCAGCACCACATCTCAAACGCTTCGATTCTCTTCTGTTCCGGTTTTTCCACAGTCCATATTTCACTACCATACAATGCAGTGCTCCGATAGTACATTCTCAAAAACTTATTCCTCATATTAATGCCTATGTTTGATATTATTATTGTTCTTCTCTTGGCCAGGAATACTCTTTTCGCCAGTGCAAGTTTACTTTTGATGTCCTCCTTGCTCCGTCCATCATGAATTATTTTGCTGCCTGGGTAGTAGTATTCGTTAACTTCATCTGATTCGTTATCATCAATCCTGATGTTAGGTTTCTCGCTATTTCTGCTAAGTCCATTACTTTTGTCGTTTTTCGATTTACTCGCAGACAATATTCTGTCGTTATTAGAGTGTTCATTCCTTTCAGTAGATCCTGTAATTCTTCTTCACTTTCACAGAGAATAGCACTCTTGATCGTTTATTCTGTTTCCATCATTACTTTTTCGAAAAGAGTACATCCCTTCCTTAAACATTTCGCTCTTGGTCTTCACTTTTATTGTACCCCCCTGGCTCTTGAACATATTGTGTGTTACCCATCTTTCCCTAAAGCTTACCATTATTTCTCTCAGAATTTCGAACATCTTGCACATTTGACATCGTCGAACTCTTTTTCCGGGTCGACAAATCCTATGAATGTGTCCTAATGTTTATTTAGTCTTTCTTCCATTATCAGCCACAACATTAGAACTGTCCCTCTCGCATATTTTCGTTTGCTAAAGCCAAACTGATCGCCAGCTAACAGATCCTCAATTTTCTTTTCCATTCTTCTGTTTATTATTCTTGTCAACATGAACTGCTCAGGCAACTTTTGTGCGATAATCCTCTCACTTGTCAGCTCTTACAATCTTCTGAATTGTGTGGATGAAGTTTTTCTGAAAGTCAAATGGTATACCGCCAGAGTCGTCATTCTGCACACCAATGTCAGTGGTCGTTTTGTTGCCACTTCCCTCAATGATTTTATAAATTCTGATGAAATGTTATCTATCCGCTCTGCCTCATTTGATACTGGATCTTCTATATTTTCTATATCAACCCCTGTTTATTCTTCTTTCACGTCATCGGACAGGTTATAGAGGCCTTCGATGTTCTCTTTTGACATATGTTCTCTCCTCTGCATTTAATAGTGGAACTCCCATTGCACTCTTAATGTTATCACCCTTGCTTTTAACTTTACCGGAGGTTTTTTAAAAACTTTTCTATATGTGAGACGCGGCAAGCCGCTTTCTCACTTTAACAACATTCTCAGTCACATTAACGTTGTAAGTGTAATCCATGATCTCTGTGTTCCCCAGTACTACATCTGGTATGCGTTGCTTACGACTTTTTTTACATGGAGATATCGTGGGCAGAATCTTCTTATAACTGCATGTGTAACCCGCAGAGAACTTGTACCCGACGGGCCATACTAAAGGCGGTGGAGAACAGGGAAAGAAATGAATTGGGTGCAGCGACCATGCTGTGACAGTGGTTCTGGAAAGCAGCGCTCAGTGGATCTGGCCGAAGCCCTCTCCTGCATCCATTTAGGGTCCGACAGAAGGGCGCCAGTTCACAGAACATTTTACCTGGACCAGGTGGTAGCCCATGGCGAAGGTGGCCAGTAGGCGGAAAGTGGGTGCAGGAAGCCATTTAAGGGAGACTGCAGTAAGCTGAGCTTTTGTGCAAATGGTGGGAAGGTCGCACAACTCCATGCACTCTCATGTTGGAAGCTGGGATGATGTGGAGAGAGTGGCTGGTGTACATATTTAGTGGAGACGAGATTGTAACAGCCCCCCCCCCCCCCACGCCCCCAAGACTGTCATCCCCCCCCTCACCCCCCCCCCCCCCCGACACCAGGAAGTCGCCAGCTTCTATTAGCGAGCGGCAAAAACAAATATTTCACGGGTACGACTGTCAGGGAAGCTTAACAGGCTTCTCTCGGTACTGGTTGGCCCAGAAGGATTAGATCTTTCAGTAAATGAGGGACTGTGGTCTGGTCAAGGTAGATGTTTTTTATTTTTCGAAAACATGGCCATGCGGGCCGGCCGGGGTGGCCGAGCGGTTCTAGGCACTTCAGTCCGAAACCGCGGGACTGCTACGGTCGCAGGTTCGAATCCTGCCTTGGGTTTGGATGTGTGTGATGTCCTTAGGTTAGTAAGGTTTAAGTAGTTCTAAGTTCTAGAGGACTGATGACCTCGGATGTTAAGTCCCATAGTGCTCAGAGCCATTTGAACCATGGCCATGCTTACCATGAGAACGAAATCTTCTTCTTGCAAACAAGAGAGATTTGGAGTCACTGATTGGATCCTCTCGGGGTTTGCAATGTGGAGGCTTGCTCCCCAGCATGGGGACCCCGGTGCTGTGTCTGGATTGGCTATCAGGCCAACAGAAGAGTCAAGAGGGAAGATTCGATAGTTCGACTGGTTTGTGCAATGTGGTGGTTTCGTTTTTTGCTAACTCGGTTCCCATAATAAGGCCTGGTGGAAAGTGTTTGGGATTCTTTGTCTTCTTCGTCTTCTGGTTCTGCCCTGATGGAGAACTTCACGTATTTCCCTAGTGGGTCGGGCGCTGATAACCTCGTTGTTGTGCGCCCTAAAACACTAATAATCATCATCATCATCCCTAGTGGGAGGACTTGTGGTCTGAACATTGTGATGGACTAAGAGCCAGTGGCAGTTTCCAACTGTATCGACAGTGGAACGGCATATCATAACGGACATATCGTGTGTCACGACGGTGAACTTATTCGACTTGAGTCAGCCACCTGGCGTTTGATAATTTCAGCAACCACCGTCGTACCTGTGAATCACATTGGTTTGGCAAGACCAGCGAACAGGCGCACCTCATATTGGAATCTGCCGGTATTTCAGGGCTCTGATAGAAAAGTTACCCGCATTCTGATCATCAGAACGCCGGACCGTGTAGTTTGCAAATTTTCGTGGACGCGTCAGAACGTTACAGCTGCCGCAGCCCACTGCTCCTCGCCCGCAGCGCGCCGTTTTCTGCTGCCACCTGAATCAAGGTGAAAGGGTAAAGTACTGCTGCACCGGCGTAGAGCTGTTAAATGATATTCACATCTCCCTGTTCTTAGGAGAACCTTAGCTTGTGGTATACTTGGTCCAGGCGATTTTATTTGAGTAGAGTTCGGCCTCATAGTGGATTCGTGTAAACAAAACAAGACTGCACTGTAAAAGAAATTAATTCAGGGGAGAATTTGCATAGCTTCTACCTCAATGTACGCTTTGCTAACACCTTTCCTTTTCTGATTTGTATTTATCATTTTTGTATAAGATTTATAAGCTACTTGAGGTTACGAAAGGATTAATAAAACTTGTCGTTATTTTGTAAACTTAAATACACCACTGTTCTCGTTGATATTCCCACAATTATTCACTGTTTTTATTTTATTGTGGTGCTACATGTACACACCATCATTATGAGGTTCAGTCTTATTAAATTAGTTAATTTGATTATTAATTTCAGTTCTGAAAGTTACCACAGGCATAGGCAACAAAAGTGGCTTGTGTAAATTCACTAATTCATATTATCCATATTAAATTAAGGCTGTAGAAGATAGCACTTTTCTTTATGTAAGAATAATAACATTTAGTGTCACTCAGACGTATATCTATGATTAAATCAAGCACAGCTTTCATATACTGAGTCACTCCTTCCTATATTCATTTCTTTTTCAATTTTTTTCATGTTTTTCACTCACTCATTACGCCATAGTTTCCCTGCACTTCCGATTTACTTCATTTCTAAGTGACTTATATATCTGTATTCCTAAATTTCCTTGAAAATTTTTATACTTACTTCTTTCATCGATCAACTGAAGTATTTCTTCTGTTTCCCGTGGGTTCTTCGCAGATCCCTTCCTTTTACCTATATCTTTCATTACAACTTCTGTGATTTCCCTTTTTAGAGATGCCGATTCCTCTTCAGCTGAAGAGCCTATTGAGCTATACCTTATCGCAGTATCTATAGCCCCAGAAAACTTCAAGTGTATCTCTTCATTCCTTAGTACTTCTGTATCTCACTTATTTGTGCATCGATTCTTCCTCACTAGTCCGTTATACTTCAGCCTGCTCTTCATCACACCGAAACACTGATCTGTATCTGCTCTGCGGACGTCTTTCAATTCAGTATCTAGGGCCATTAAATTTTCACACATTTGATGTATCGACACCGATCGTCTGCCATAAACAGTGGCACCTTTTCTGTACCAAAACCAGTATTGCCCTGAGGGAGACCTTTGTAGTACGGCCGAAACATTCGTTTTACAGTTTATAATTAAATTATTTTATACAATGACGGAGCAACACCCAGAGGAATTTTAATGAACGTGACAGCGCCCCCGGATGCCCACGTAGTTTTGTTGTATGGATATGTCTACTGGATGAATCCCAGCAAGTTGATTCAGAACCATGGTTGATGAATGTAATAAAAGATATGCAGGAATTGGGAGATTCGAAAGGAGACTGAAAAGACTGGACGTCAGGAGAACGCTACAGCAGGTGAGGGTCCAGGAAAAGCCATCAAGAAGGAAGAAGACAAGTGTCCTCCGGACAAAGGAAAGGAAAGAACGATACAGCCAGAGGATGCACAACACCTGGAAGAACATCAGAACCCACCCAAAACGCAATAGTCGAATGTCGAGATTCTTAGTTGGCCTATACGAAACAAGAAAAAGAAGAAAATGTCTAAAATGTTCTAATATAATAACAATAATTTGTTTATATCAGTCCTTAGTACATCACTGTAACACAACTTCCAACAAACTGCAACTCTGAGAAATACATGATGTGAGAAGCATTCATTCAAAAATGTGAGCTTACTTGCGCCGTGCAATTGATTTCAGAACTGTAATAGCAACAAACTTTCCAGCGTTGACAACTCTGTACTTTGCAAAATATAAGACAGAACTGTGCACTCATTATTATCAGCATTTCACCCAGCACTGCGACTGTGAACACAGGTCTGTGAACCGTGGTTATGCACTTGTAAATCTGGTGCAGGTGTGCGTGTGTGTGTGTGTGTGTGTGGGGGGGGGGGGGTATTTTTCAGTCGTTCCCTTCTCTGGTCGGAAAAGTCAGTGTTCCGGCGACTACCATCCTACCAACGATACATAAATGAGTAATATAACATTAGTTTTAGCATAATCAGTTAAATTATTTGCCATAATGTTTATTTAAAAGTGCTTTGGATACAATACCTAACAAGGAACTCTTTGAGTGCGACGCCGCAAGTCACTTTTTGAGGTCCACGTATTGATTCATGGAGAACTTAACACTGATCGAAATTGTTCAAATGGCTCTGAGCACTATGGGACTTAACATCTTAGGTCATCAGTCTTCTAGAACTTAGAACTACTTAAACCTAAAGACATCACACACATCCATGCCCGAGGCAGGATTCGGACCTGCGACCGTAGCAGTCCCGCGGTTCCGGACTGCAGCGCCTAGAACCGCACGGCCACCGCGGCCGGCCTCGAAATTGTTATTTAAGGTATTGAATTAGATTTAAATCTAAACTGACCATTTTCGAAGTTACTCATAGTGGATGGAAGAGGCTAACGACGGTGTCAGCAAACTTCTACGGGGGTGCCTAGTTGCTACTCCACAGATTTAGCACGGAAGAACTACATTCAGTAGATAACACCCGTGGTCTAGATGTTTTCTTCTACGTTGGCCAATTCTCTCTTGATCTCAGTTACATCCGCACTGTAGCATTGCCCGAGCACTTGACATCGGCGATGGTGATATACACCAACCTGCGACTGAGTAGGGCGCCGAACGCGATTGAAAGGGAACAGCCCCATATAGTGTGGTGTGGTGTGTGGCAGGTGGTGAGTGCAGCCACTCTCGATACGGACGTTCTGTCAGCTAACTACGTAATTGTTAACGGGAAGCAGATGTGCCGGTCTCGCCTATACCAAATTTACCACGCTGGCTCTCCATTTGTCATCTGCGGATTGATAGATACGGATGACCATCGCCTTGTCTGCGAGTCAGCGAAGGATGTTTGGCGTTTGGTGCGCCAGATACTGGCTTTCCTCACAAACATATCTCCCGACCGGGAAACGGCACAATCGCTCCTCTTCCCGGATGAGGCGTAATTTCCGTCGGGAAAACGAATTCTGTGATATGGATAAGTGGCCACGTCATCCACGACTTGTTTGGTGACGGTGAGAAGACAGTCCTCGATTTTTGGTACTACTTAAAAGACACTGTGCGATCGTAAGGCTCCCCGTGTACAACCAATACTTCTTAGATTTTCTCTGGAGGTCGTTCCATAACCAGCCTCGCAGCTGGATTATCCATGACAGAAGAAGCTGATCCACGAACCCTTTTTTGTTAGGACTGAACTTCCAACGGTGTCCACACTGATACCAGAAGACATGCATCGATAATTCCGCAGAGAGTAGCAGCATGGATCAACCTCACGTCATAACGAGACGACCTCTTATTCTTCCTGTTGGTAGCCGACGACGACTGGTTTTAATTTACCTTCCCCTCGGTATTATGAAGCATGCCATAGCATGAGCTTTTGCAACAAACTGGTGATAGAACAAAAATTCAAAAAAATTAAAAAACTGATAAAAAATTCTTTTTTCCTTTTCCTTGATGCATTTTGGCCCTCTAGGATACTATGCCCTCTATCCTTCTTAATTCTGAGGGGGAGAACAGGACATCGCGGCTAGGTCTCATGTTACGACTCCTGTCCACTTTGTCCACGACCTCCTCCCCCCCCCCCCCCCCCCCCCGCCCCACGGTCCTTGTAACAACTCAAAAAAAAAGGGAGATGGCGTCTTTGACTGGTTATCGAAGCATCTTGGAAGCCGATTTCGAAAATCACCACTCCTTAAATTATGAGTAAAAGTCATCAGGTATTGGGGCCAAAGACTTGCTGAATAAGAAGTCACCGTTGTTCTGCCAACGGCCTTGTCAAAGAGGTCAGAGCTGCGAACAGAGGCTCAGGGCGTTTTCTTCCCCTTCTGGGTCGGAAACTGCCCCTAAAAACACGGAAGAATCAGTAATGATCAACGGCATGCGGATGCAGAACGTAATAGAAACCCCTGCATTAAAGGCATATAATGTGTGTCTACAGGGAAGTGGGCTGTATTGGAAAAGTGTCATAATGATATCTCCATTGGCAAGACTGCGGGAGGGGGCTGCCAAGGGCGAGGTGACCATGAGAAAAAGACTGAATAACCAACGAAACGGTAACGTTCTACGAATCGGGGCATGGAATGTCAGAAGTCTGTAAGCGGTATGAAACCTAGATACTCTGAAAACGGAAATACTACATCCACATCTACATCTACATCCATACTCCGCAAGCCACCTGACGGTGTGTGGCGGAGGGTACTTTGAATACCTCTATCGGTCCTCCCTTCTATTCCAGTCCCGTATTGTTCATGGAAAGAAAGATAGTCGATATGCCTCTGTGTGGGCTCTAATCTCTCTGATTTTATCCTTATGGTCTCTTCGCGAGATATACGTAGGAGGGAACAATATACTTCTTGACTCCTCGGTGAAGGTATGTTCTCGAAACTTCAACAAAAGCCCGTACCGAGCTACTGAGCTTCTCTCCTGCAAAGTCTTACACTGGAGTTTACCTATCATCTCCGTAACGCTTTCGCGATTACTAAATGATCCTATAACGAAGCGCGCTGTTCTCCGTTGGATCTATATACTACTATGGCTCAATCTAGATTTAGTGTGCCTCAGTGAAGTGAAATAAAAAAAGCACAATGATTTCTGGTCAAACGACTGTAGGATAAGGTCAAGAGTAGGAGAAAATAATATAACGGGCAGAGTATAAGTTAATGTGCACAGTTCAGTGATAGGGTTGTTCTATTCAGAATCGACAGCAGATCAACACTGACAATGATAATTCAGGTATACTTGCCGACGTCGCTCACACAAGATGAAGAGACAGAGAAAGTATCTGAGGATATTGAACGGGTAATTCAGTACGTAAAGGAAGATAAAAATGTAATAGGCATGGGGAACTGTAATGCGGAAAGAGTAGAAGAAAGCGTTACGGGAGAAAATACGCTTGGAAGTAGGAATGAGGGACGAGAAAGAGTATTTGAGTTCTGCAATGACCTTTAGTTAGTAATAGCAGTTACTCTCCATCAAGTTACCTTCCATTAGGAGTGTGGGTGCACTCAACAACCGTGATGTGACTTTCAAATGACAGAGCACAGCAATTAGTCTTCCTTTTCTTGGAATGCAGATTTCGGCTAGTGCCTAGCCATTATCAATGCACTATTCCATGGCATCAAAGCATGTCCTAGTACGTCAGCTCCTGTTGTTCGAGCTTCTGTCACATTTCGTTCAACCTCAAAGAAAAGGACGATTGATTTCTGTGCTCTATCATTTGAAAGTAAATACTCCGTTCAAGAGTCATAAAAGAAAGATGTATGCTTTGAGAAGGCAGGGAGATTCGGGAAGATTCCAGTTAGATTAAAACGTGGTCAGGCAGAGATTCCGAAATCTGATATTGGATTTTAAGGTATATTCAGGTGTAGATATAGACTCAGATCACCATTTAGTAATAATGAAGAGTAGGCTGAATTTTGATAGACTAGTCAGGAAGGGTCAATGCGCAAACAATTGGGATAAGGAAGTACTGAGGAATGAAGAGATACGCTAGAACTTTTCTAGGGATGTAGATACAGCGGTAATGAGCAGATCAGTAAGTAGTTCAATTGAAGGGGAATGGACAACTCTAAAATGGCAATCACACAAGTTGGAAAGAAAAACGTAGGTACAAGGAAGGTACATGTGAAGAAACCATGGGTAACAGATGTAGGAATGGACAACTCTAAAATGGCAATCACACAAGTTGGAAAGAAAAACGTAGGTACAAGGAAGGTACATGTGAAGAAACCATGGGTAACAGATGTAATACTTCAGCTGATCGACGAAAGGAGGGACTACAGAAATGTTCGGAATGAAATAAGTAGGAAGTGCAGGGAAGCTAAGGCGAAGTGGCTACATGAAAATGTGAAGAAATCGAAAAAGAAATGATGGTCGGAAGGAATGACTCAGCATACACAAAAGTCAGAACAGTCTTTGTTGAAGTTAAAAGCAAGGGTGGTTACATTAAGAGTGCAATGGAATTCTACCCTTCAATGCAAAGGAGAGAGGGGATAAGTGGAAAGAGTACAATGAAGGCCTGTACGAGGGCGAAGGCTTGTCTGATGACGTGATTGAAGAAGAAACAACAGACGATAGGGAAGAGACAGGGTATACACTATTAAAATCATAGTTTAAAAGAACTTTGGACGTCTGAAGATCAAATGATGTAGAAGGCATAGACAACAGTCCATCAGAATCTACAAACTCGTCGAAGGAAGTGGTAACAAAACGACAATTGGTGAATAGAATGTACAATTCTGGCGATATACTATCTTAATTTCGGATAAACATCATCCACACAATTCAGAAGATTGCAAGAGCTGACAAGTGCGAGAAGTATCGCACAATCAGCTTAACAGTTAGTGCTGACAAGCTTAATATACAGAAGAGTAGAAAAGAAAACTGAGGATCCGTTACCTGGCGATCAGCTTGGCATTAGGAAAGGTAAAGGCACCACAGAGGCAATTCTGACGTAGCGGTTGCTAATGGAAACACAACTAAAGAAATATGAAGACACGTTCATAGGATTTCTCCAGCTGAAAAAGGTGTTCGACAATGTCAAATGGTGCAAGATGTTCGAAATTCTGAGGAAAATAGAGGCAAGCTATAGAGAGAGACGGATAATATACAACATGTGCAAGAACCAAGAGGGAATAATAAGAGTGGAACGCTCGGATTAAAAAAGATGTAAGGCAGAGATGTAGTCGTTCGCTCCCCTGTTCAACATATATGTCGAAGAAGCAATGACGGAAATAAAAGTAAGGTTCAAGAATGGAATTAAAATTAAAAGTGAAAATTTATCTTGATATTTTCCCGGCGTAAAGAGTATTCCATGAAGTTTCGGATTGCAGCCGGATAACGTCAACTTCTTAGCACGAAATATTGTCTCCTTCTCCTATTGATCTTGTGGTGGTCACGTTTCTCCTTCCTTGAAGCTGTGCTGGTCTGATTTGAAGAACATCCCTTATCTTTGAAAATTGATTTTAAATGTTCCAGATCCTTTGCCAGGTGATAGCGGCTTTCATCTGGATAAGACCTTTGGTTCGATAATTTCTTTAATTTCTTCTGAGAGAAAACATTTTATGACCAATGACGCCTCCAACGACAGTAATTATCGATAATTTTGAGATGAATTTTAACTCCACGAGTGTGCATTTTGACAGACAGCGCGATTGTAATATTACATTAAGAAAGCACCTGCGCCCCATAAATGGAGCGATATTCAAAGTGGGCGCGAAATTCGATGGAGATTGTTCATTTAGCTGCTGTTTTTGCGCATGCGTCTCCGCGCCAATTTTTGATGGAAAGTTATCGATAGGAACTAGCAATCTCAAATTCCTGAGACGAACACTTCCAGTTAACTATGCCCATATTATTGCATCCTTCCCTTCTAAACGCCCATCCTTCGCAGCTGTTAACAATATCAATTCACCCACCTTCCATCCCACTGCAGGGGTACCCCAAGGCTCCATCATCTCACCTGTCCTTTCTGTGCTCTTCGCTGCTGATATGCCCAAACCAGCCACTCCAGTCCACCTCCTTCAGTATGCTGATGACACCGCTTTCCTCGCCCTCTACCCTACACACCATAAAACCCAACAATCCCCCCAAATCCACCTCAGTCAGTTTACCTCCTGATGTCACGAATGGCTCCTCAAGATCAACCCCTCCAAAACACTGGCAATAATTTTGGGACTACCCACCTGTACCTTCCGCCTCCATGACTTCCACCTTACCATTTACGTCCGTCCGATACAATTAACTAACATACTAAAATGTCTTGGACTAGCCCTCCACAGGTAACTAAAGTGGAAACTCACCTACTAATCATCCAACAAAAAGCCCACAACAGACTAAAACTACTGACAGGCCGAACTTGGGGATTACACCCCTCTACTATTCTCCACACCTACAAAATCCTGATCCGACTCATCATCTCCTATGCAAATGTTGCATGAATCTCCGGTCCACCAGTGGTCTATGAGTCTCTCCAAATGCACTCTGTCTCGGTTTTCACATCCATTTATCTTCCCCCACATGGCTTCTCTACTACCTTATCAAATTCCCACCTCCTGCTCATCCACATCGAACACCTCCGCATCTCCTGTATTGCCTGCAAACTAGGTTCCAATAACCCCTCTGGTCACCAACCCTGGTATGCTGCTGCACTTTCACATACACATCCCTGCATCCATACACCCGTATGCACTCCTTATCCCAAACGCAACTTCAACTAATTCCTCTCCCAGACAATGAGATCTGCCCTGATATTTATCTCTCCTAACAATTTTAACCCTTCCACACCTATCCCAGTCCACATCAGGGCTCCTGTCTGCTTTTCCTTCTCCACTTACCCTTATCCCTTTCCTCTTGCACCACCACCCTCCATACACACCATTACTTCTCCTCAACCTCTGTCTTTCCCACCTATCATCTCAATAATTTTCCTACTTAACAGACCGCTATCTCTTTGCCCACACCCATCAAGCTCTATGGAACATATTCTCTCCTTACACAGTACTTTTCATCCAGAGCAGGACCTTAAGACGTTAAGTGGAAGACTGGTGCTCCAGTGGTTTTTTCATGGAAGAATATCACCTCATCGCAATTATGTTTTTTATTTGTTAATCTTTTTAATTTAAAACGAATATTTTTTCTATCATCTTTGATATATCTTTATGAATGCTCTTGGTTGGAGAGCGGAGGAATATTGTACCGCTGACAGTCCATCTTCAGCCTATATGGTGTGTGGGTGATGAAATAAGAAAGAAAAAGAACTAGTAATCTCCAGCCCAAAACACTCACCTGAAGATGGCTGAATGGTTGTCAGCCGAAATATCGTGGCAAGAAGTTGACATTATCCAGCTGCAATCCCGAAACTTCATGGAATAAAAGACTATCAATGATAAGATTCGTTGATGGCGTTAGTATCTTCAGTGAAACTGAAAAAGAGTTACAATATGTGTTGAATGGAATGAACAGTCTATTGAGTAGAGAATATGGA
This sequence comes from Schistocerca serialis cubense, assembly GCF_023864345.2. Lineage (NCBI taxonomy): Eukaryota > Metazoa > Arthropoda > Insecta > Orthoptera > Acrididae > Schistocerca > Schistocerca serialis. Next base: position 300,593,572 of record NC_064641.1, read on the forward strand.
GTGAGAGTAAATCTAAGAAAGACGAAAGTAATGAGAACTACCAGAAATGAGATCAGCGAAACACTTAACATGAAAATTGGTAATCATGGCGTGGATGATATATGGGGATTCTGCTACCTTGGATGCAAAATAACCCATGACGGAAAAGTAACCCATAATGGATCAAACAAGAAGGAGATTTAAGGCACACTGACACTGGAAAAAGGGCTTTCCTGGCCAAGAGAAGTCTATTAGTATCAAACATAGGCCTTAATTTGAGAAAGAAATTTCTGAGAATGTGTGCTCAAAGCACAGCATTGAATGGCAGTGAAACAAGGACTATGGGAAAACCGAAACAGAAGAGAATAGAAGTATTTAAAATGTGATGCTACAGACGAATGTTGAATATTATATGGGCTGATAACGTGAGAAATGAGGAGGTTCTCCGCAGAATCAGTGAGCAAACGAATATATTAAAAACACTGACAAGGAGGAACAGGATAACAGGAATCTGTTAACACATTAGGGGATAACTTCCACGGTACTGGAGGGTAAAAACTGTAGAGGAAGGCAGAGATGTGAATACATCCTCGCCCAGGAGAGAAATTCGTGTGGGCCACATCAAACTGGTCAGAAGACTGATTATATATATATATAGGGTGTTTCAAAAATGACCGGTATATTTGAAACGGCAATAAAAACTAAACGAGCAGCGATAGAAATACACCGTTTGTTGCAATATGCTTGGGACAACAGTACATTTTCAGGCGGACAAACTTTCGAAATTACAGTAGTTACAATTTTCGACAACAGATGGCGCTGCAAGTGATGTGAAAGATATAGAAGACAACGCAGTCTGTGGGTGCGCCATTCTGTACGTCGTCTTTCTGCTGTAAGCGTGTGCTGTTCACAACGTGCAAGTGTGCTGTAGACAACATGGTTTATTCCTCAGAACAGAGGATTTTTCTAGCGTTGGAATTCCACCGCCTAGAACACAGTGTTGTTGCAACAAGACGAAGTTTTCAACGGAGGTTTAATGTAACCAAAGGATCGAAAAGAGATACAATAAAGGATCTGTTTGAAAAATTTCAACGGACTGGGAACGTGACGGATGAACGTGCTGGAAAGGTAGGGCGACCGCGTACGGCAACCACAGAGGGCAACGCGCAGCTAGTGCAGCAGGTGATCCAACAGTGGCCTCGGGTTTCCATTCGCCGTGTTGCAGCTGCGGTCCAAATGACGCCAACGTCCACGTATCGTCTCATGCGCCAGAGTTTATACCTCTATCCATACAAAATTCAAACGCGGCAACCCCTCAGCGCCGTTACCATTGCTGCACGAGAGACATTCGCTAACGATATAGTGCACAGGATTGATGACGGCGATATGCATGTGGGCAGCATTTGGTTTACTGACGAAGCATATTTTTACCTGGACGGCTTCGTCAATAAACAGAACTGGCGCATATGGGGAACTGAAAAGCCCCATATTGCAGTCCCATCGTCCCTGCATCCTCAAAAAGTACTGGTCTGGGCCGCCATTTCTTCCAAAGGAATCATTGGCCCATTTTTCAGATCCGAAACGATTACAGCATCACGCTATCTGGACATTCTTCGTGAATTTGTGGCGGTACAAACTGCCTTAGACGACACTGCGAACACCTCGTGGTTTATGCAAGATGGTGCCCGGCCACATCGCACGGCCGACGTCTTTAATGTCCTGAATGAATATTTCGATGATCGTGTGATTGCTTTGGGCTATCCGAAACACACAGGAGGCGGCGTGGATTGGCCCCCCTATTCGCCAGACATGAACCTCTGTGACTTCTTTCTGTGGGGACACTTGAAAGACCAGGTGTACCGCCAGAATCCAGAAACAATTGAACAGCTGAAGCAGTACATCTCATCTGCATGTGAAGCCATTCCGCCAGACACGTTGTCAAAGGTTTCGGGTAATTTCATTCAGAGACTACGCCATATTATTGCTACGCATGGTGGATATGTGGAAAATATCGTACTATAGAGTTTCCCAGACCGCAGCGCCATCTGTTGTCGAAAATTGTAACTACTGTAATTTCGAAAGTTTGTCTGCCTGAAAATGTACTGTTGTCCCAAGCATATTGCAACAAACGGTGTATTTCTATCGCTGCTCGTTTAGTTTCTATTGCCGTTTCAAATATACCGGTCATTTTTGAAACACCCTGTATATATATATATATATATATATATATATATATATATATATATATATATATATATATATACTGATCAGCCAGAACCTTATGACCTCTGACCTACTATTGATATAAACCCGCCCAGGCGAAAGCAGTGTCACCTGGCGAGGAATGACTGCTAGATACACATACGCATGCTTCATGTACCATTAGTGAGTGTGCTGTCCATGTGAAGAATGGGGAAGACGATCTATCTTTGTGTTTGACCGTCTTTGTGTTTGACCAGCGGCAGATTGAGATGGCCCAGAGGCTCAGTACGAGCATTTCGGAAACTGCACGACTTGCCGGATGTTGGAAAAATGGTGTGGTGAGTGTCTTCAACACATGACGAAATCAAGGTGAAATCACGTCCAGACATCTGGGGTTGGATGGCCACCCCTCATTGCAATTGTTGTACACTGTACGCTGGGCAGATTGGTAAAACAGGACAGGCGGCGAACTGTAGCAGACCTAATGTCAGACTTCAATGCTAGACAAAGTAGAAGTGTGTCTGAACACACAGTGCACTGAACTTTCTTAACGATGGGCTTCCGCAGCTGACGTCCCATGCATGTGCCAATGTTAACACGACAACATCAGCAACTATGACTGAAATGGGCACATGACCATCTGAGAGACTGCAGGGCACTTTCACTTCTGATACGGTGTTATGCCACTTAATGTTCTTAGGGAAGCTGATCTTTATTACGACCTGACTTCATACATCATGATGAAATGGTGGGCAGTAGTTCATGCTCTTTCTTGTGTGCTCTATTGAAGGAATAGCGGTAAGCTTTACCTGCGTTCAAAGAATAGGGCGCCGATTTAAACGACTGCAGTAAAAGTGTATGGCGACTGAGGTCTGAGGGAAGCGCGTTTTTCTGCGGAACCTGGGGGAAAACATTTCCGGACTGCCAAGCTCCACAGTCTCATTGTGCAGACATGCTTGGAGGGCGCCAGTTGGGCGCCGGTCGCATCCAGGTATGCTGACTAGCGCCGAGGACACGCTGCTGAAATGGCCTAAGTATTGAAGACTGGCAATAAAGCAGAGGATGGGCCCTTGTTAGGCAGGAAGACGATGAGACGACAGTGAGAATTCTGCGAATTTCCGTGGGACAGGTCACTGACGCTCAGACGTCCAGATTCTGTTACAAAAACATATTTGTGATGGCATGAGGTTTTTAGCGAGTTTATGGCCATCCTTTGGAAACTTCGAAATGGACGCAAAAGTGGAGATAACAATCTTTTTTATGAAGGGCTGTGGTTCCATCCTGGTAATGTTGTTAGCAATGGACACGGTGTAAACACGTGGGAAAGAGGCCGCGAAGCTGAATCTTTTTTTCTTTTTTCCCAATTATCTTTAAAGTCTCTGATTGGTCAAATCGGTGTATGCAGAGCAAGGAGCAGTCTCCCATCTTAGAATGCGGCGCTCCAGCTCGTGATTGACTTGTGCTAAAGTGGGAGTAGTCTAAGATGTAAATGGGCTTTGCTACCGAGCTGGCAAGGAAAGCAGAGAGAAAGAGAAGAAGTCATTCTTGTACTGGCACTTCGCTATTAAAGAACTACAGGTCTCTACCTAAACGGTGAGACTTGTGTCCTTCGCTAGTGTGCCACTTAGAGCCTGTGCCAGTCACCTTTTGAACCGCCAGAGGTACTGCTTCTACCATCACGCACACAACGAGTGATGCGTGGGTGTACTTATTTGTCTTGAGTTGACATATTCCGTGATGCATAGTCATGGAACGGAGTCAAATTGGTTTGGCAAACCAGCAAACGGGACCACCTGCACATTGGAATCCACCAGGGTTTCAAGAGGCTCATAGGAAAGTACCTGCATTCCGAATTAGACGAATGCGACACAGTGTACTTGCATTTTTCGAGGGCGCGCCACTAATAACAGATTGCTGCCGTCCGTGACTTAAGTCGCCGTACACATCGTGGTGTGCCGCTCTGACCAGCAGTAGGGTTAAGTATTCGCTGCTACGGCGTAGGGCTCCAATATATGTTTCTCAGCACCCTGTTCTTTCGAACCATATTTTTCTTTTTGGGATAGTAGAATATGGTGGCGTAGTTTTTGTGCCATACCCCAGATTCACGTGTATTAATTCCGATAAACCGATTAGTCTTCTGGTTAGTATCGTGTATCTATTCCCAGTTGATCACTTTGCCCACCATAGAACTCACATTAGTGAAAGCGTTTGTCAAATGAAAATGTTTGTGGGACGTTTCTTTAGCCTTTTTTTGTCTTGTGGTGTTAAGAATGAATAAATCTATTGTTGTTTAGATCACAACTCCTCCTTGGGTTCTGATTAACATTACCGTGGCCATTTTTATTGAAGTCCTGATTACAAAAGAAAGTAGCAAGCTTGCAACCATCGGCACAGGACCTTGACCCAGAGCGCTGCATGGTCTGTTGAATTCCGAAACCTTCTTCATCATGCCAATGGAAGGGCGCGAATCCGTCGTCTTCCAGGGGAACAGCTCCGTGACACATACACTTCGAAACGGAGACAAGGTGACAGCTGCTCAACATTAAGCTCTGGGAAACGTTCACACAGACTTCCATGGATCCAATGGAACTCACGCAAGGCACCATGACGGTCAAGGCGTGTCGAACACTGGTTGCAGACCATGTATGCCCCTTCATGACGATCAAGTATCTCGGGGACAGCGGCATTTTTCAACAAGATAACGTGACATGTGACAAGGCCAGGAATATAACAGAGTTGTTCAAGGAACACAGAGGCGAGTTCCAGTTGATATGCAGACCCTCCAACTCGACAGATCTGAACCCAGTCCGAAACATTTTGGACGTGTTCGAACATGGCGGCAGAGTTCATCGCCCCTCTCCCCAAAATTTACGCGAAGTAGATGACCCATGTGCAGATGTGGCACCAATTCCCTCCAGAAACCTACCAAGGCCTCATTACTTCTATTCCACAACTGTTCGCTGGTGTTATCCACGCCAAAGGTGGACATACTGGCTGTTAGGTAGGTAGTCATAATGTTCTGGCTGATCAGTATATTCTTCAGCAAAGAAAACACACTCATTCAAGCAAGTAAGCACACTTCAAACACACATGACGCTTAACACCTGCCGCTCTGACACTTTATGGTGAGTAGCAATCTATCGTTTTCCTAATATTATTGTGTCTTAAGTGACGAACGAAACGAACGAATCTCAAATTCTTGTCGTTGGCGTTCGACAGAGTTTGAAAGACTTTTTGGTAGGCATGTCCTTCCACTCTATAGACGAATATCTTAAAATTGACTGTTAGTCCAGCTTAAGTAAAAATGTCTTGTAGATTTCAGTTTTGACAGCACTTAGCCACAACGCTCAAGATTACGTATTTTGTGTATGATAAATTTATTAAAAATGTATAATTATGTTTCATCCTGACAGTGTATTAATTCTGTAAATATTAACAGTTCCAATTAACTGTAATGCATTCACATATCTTGAAAATCTCCTGAGAAATGATCATGAAAGTGAGTATTATCTTCAACTGTTCTATGTTTTTTGTCTTATACTTTCTGACATGTTCCACACCCACGAAAATCATCTCACTTTTGGGTCTACGGAACGAAAACTAAATTTAATTTAATCTAATCAAGTTGAAATTGTTCACAAGCGTTTCTACCTAAAGGAGCTTGGTGTTCACAAAGCAGATATCTTTGACCATAACACAGCTTATTGAGTGGAGCTTGTGAGAAGACTTAATTGTCAAGGTTTTCTTCACATTTTGTTACAGAATTTCTTCTAAAATCTGCAGTTCTCTTAAATAAACAAAAAAAAAAAAATAGGGATTTACAGTGCACTGGTCTGCACCGTTGCAGAACGTTAGCTCGACCGTCAACAATACGAATTTGAGTTTTGTTCGTCACATAGGCCGCTTATGTAAGAAGGATAGTTTTGAACTGAATACAGTTCTTCTGTCTAAACCTGTGAAACAGCAATTAGTCACTCCTGCAGACGTTCGTTGACACCGGCATTAGCAATTTCCTTCCACTCTGGATAGCTTCAGACAAGCCCAGTTTAGATGATTTGAGTCTAATTCAATATCTTGAATATCATTTGCGATCAGCGTTAGTTCTCCGTGAATCCATACGTGGCCTTCAAAATGCGCAGTGTGCCTGCGTTGCTACAGAGCATACACTGCAAGGTATTCACACAGCTTATCACGTACACTTAACGTAAGAAATCAAACGACGACAGAAAAATTCGCTACACCACAGTTACTCACCGTGCCATGACGAAAACAAGCGAATTTCCTACGAAAGAATTGCACGAAGAATCACTTGTAAAAGGAAAAGAAACGAGATATAAGCACTAATAACAATATTAAAAACCGTAATGATATATTTTGATTGGGTCAGAAACTGCAGATTTGATTCTGAGCCGTATTCATGTCTTGCATATTAGTGCAATATACAATACTCATCTTATAAAAAGGGGTCGTCTTCCTCCGTTGCTATCGGGCGTGAAATGCGAATCATAGGCACTTTTTGCGGAGCATCACTGAAAACCAGTAAAGCATTTTATTCTCTCCAAAGCGGAGAGGTCTGAAGCATGCAACGTTCAAAGGCGGATAGTCTGCCGAGAAACCCTTCGCAAAAATGTTATTGGACGGAACTGTTATTACCGGTGTGTCAAAATGTGAAACACATTGCAGCTGTGCTACCATTACACTCAGGCCTTTCGCATTCAGACGAAAGGCTCTACAAAAATTTAGACAACGAACTGTTTCGATCGCTAGATTGGCATTCATAGGACGCACTTCAGTAGTTTTGGTACAGTACATAAACGACGTAGTAAATGGTAGGTTTATCGGTAGTACTGGTAGTATTGGTAGGGAAAGGAACATTAATGAATGCGCGGTAGAAACTGGGGTCGGCCGACTTCTCTTTTTTGTTTGTTTATTTGTTTTTCACATAATTAGAACCGCATATCGTTCAATGTTAGTCCAATTAATGTTATCCTTATAAAATAAAAAGTGAGTTTTGTGATTAATAGAAATTAGTTGATCACGTAGCTTGTGCTCTTTTATGCAACCAAAGCAATTACTTTTGACGCAAGTACGGTTTACATGCGCAAACCTAAAATATCTGTATAATTATTACTGTTATTTTGTGCTCAACAGAACGTTCTACATCATGATCAAAGACAAGAGTTCTCTGTTACAATTGATAAGTGCGAACGTTGTTTCTGTATAACAACAATATATTTTATATAATATCGACGAAGTATTGAAGCGATATTTGATACATTTTTCTTTTGTGATTTTTTAAAATTTTGCTTTTTTCTCAGAGGAAACTGCATTTGCAAGAGCTGTACAATAAATCTGTATTGTTTTCTTTTTTTATTACAACATCCCTCTGTTTCACGTTGCAAACCAACAATTTTAGAATAAAAACAGAATTAAACTTTCGAAGTTTCAATTTTACTATAATTACTGTTTATTTTTAAGTAACAGGAAAGAGGATAACTGTGTGGAACAAAAATTTTGCATAGGTTATGTGGCTCTTTATACATCCTCACTCAGTTTCCAGACGGTTCACCACTTCTGATTTCTAGGGGTACCTAGAAAAAGACTGATCGCATATGCAAATGAAGCGATCGAAAATAACTAACGCCCGATAGGTATGCAACACAACCAACGTACACTTAACGCGGTGAAGATGTTAACTGACCACAGCTAGCAGGAAAAGAACCGCAGTTTACGTTTCCTTACGATAGTACTCGGCAACCTACGGTAGTCTTACGACTCTAATCACTATCCCACTGGCGTAGACGTAGCACAGCAACTCGAACAGGAGCGAAGACTTCCCCCATGACTTGCTGCAGCCTACACTGTAGCCAGATTGTGCACATAGCCGGACTTGAAAGCTGTTTATCAGCGTGGCCAGTTTATTAGTCATATGTCGCGATCGTCGCCTACTTAGACACTGCTGTGGACGGACACCGACCAGGTTTAATGCAAAAGGATGTACGTATGTGTAGAACACTACCGCAGTATCATGTATAAGAAGGAAGTACCAGACGTTTGTAAAGTCCCCTTAGAACTGTAACCTATGTTTCGAGACATGTAGTTGTCATCCTACAAGAACAACTACGTAAAACAGAGTCTTACACTCTCCTTCGTCTGCTGGCTGGAAGAGCGATGCAGTTTACAGGACCTCTGAGAATTATTGTGTCTGTAACTATCCGATAAGGAATACAGAGTAGGTAGTTCAGTTGAAGAGAAATGGACATCTCCAAACTGGCAGTCACAGAAGTTGGAAAGAAAGGCATAGATACAAAGAAGGTAACTGCCAGGAAACCGTGGATAACAGAGGAAATACTCCAACTGTTCGACGAAAGAGGAAAGTTCAAAAAGTGTCATGGAATGACAGGAATATCGCAAAAAATTTACGTAGGAATAAAATAAATTGGAAGTGCTAGGAAGACAACGCGTAATGGCTTAGAGAATAGTGTGAAGAAATCGAAAAAGAAATAGTCGCAGAGAGGACTGACTCATCGTACAGAAAACTCAAAACAACCTCCGACGAAATTAAAAGCAAAGGGGGCGGGGTTAACATAAGAGTACAAAGGCAATTCCAGTGTTAAACCCAAAAGACAGAGCGGGTAGGTGGAAAGTGAACATTGAAGGCCTGTATGAGGACGAGAACTTCTCAAATGACGTGATGAATATGTGGAAAACATAGCGTATTCAGAATTAGAATAAGAATTTAAAGAGCTGTGCAAGACTTGAGATCGAATAAGGCAAAAGGAATAGGTAACATTCCCTCGGAAAATTGCTGACGTTGCGCTTGATAATGAACGCAAAACTTAAAAAGAGCATTCGACAATGTAAAATGGTGCAAGATGTTTTAAATTCAGATAAAAATAGAACTAAGAAATAAGGAAAGAAGGGTAATATGTATCATAACCAAGAGGGAAGGATAACAATGGATAACCAACAACGAAGTGTTCCGATTGAAAAAGGCTGTAACACAGGGATGCAGTCTTTCGCTCCAACTCCTCAATCTATAAGTAGAAGAAGCAATGAAGGAAATAAAAGAAAGGCTTAAGAGGCGATTAAAATTCGGTGAAAGGATCTCAACGACAAGATACGCTGATGAGACTGTTATCTTCAGTGAAAGTGAGGAAGAATTACAGGATGTGTTGAATGGAATGAACAGTCTATTGGGTACATAATATGACAGAGTAAATCGAAGAAAGACGAAAGTAATGAGAAATAGGAGAAATAAGATAAGAGAGAAACTTAACATCAAAATTGCTGATCACGAAATAGACGAAGTTAAGGAGTTCTGCTACCTTGGAAACAAAATAACCCATACCACCAGATGCAGAAAGGACGGAGGGCACAAAGAGCAGACTAGAAAAGGCAAAGCGATCATCTCTGGCAAACAAAAGCCTACTGGCAGCGAATACGTCTTAATTTGAGGAATAAATGTCTGAGAATGTACGTTTGAAGCACAACATTGTGTAGTAGTGAAGCATGGACTAATAGATTGTTGGACAACCAGACAGAAGATAATCGAAGCGTTTGAGATTAAAAATGTTTCGGACTAAGACGAAGAACGAGACGGTTCTCCGCAGAATCGAGGAAGAAAAGAATATACGGAAAACACTGATAAGAAGAAGGGACGTAATGACAGGACGTGTGTCAAGGCATCGTGGAAGAGCTTCGATCGTACTGATGGAGTTGTAGAGAGTAAAAACTGTAGGAGAAGACTGAGTCTGGAGTACATCCTACAAAAGATTGAGTACATAGGGAGCAAGTGCTACGCTGAGATGAAGAAGTTGACACAGGAGAGGAATTTGGCGGACAATATCAACACAGTCAGAAGACAGACTGATGAATATTAAAAATAAAGTATTGATCTACTTACAGTGCTCGGTGGTGACGGCTGCTGTGATAGTGGATAAGATGTGGACGAGCAGTATGTAACACGACAGGTCATCCATTACATTTCATGTGTTATGTTAGTGCTGTACGTTATTATATTAATAAGTGAATTACAAAAGGAGTAACTATCAGAATCATAGAAAATTATAACCGATTTTTCAGTTAGCATTTTTTTGCGCGTTTGTCCTGTAAAAGGAAATGGTTCATCTCCGGACGCAACTAAAGGAGAGATGCCAAATTCTCGGCAGAGTTGCCTAGTCAGTGTGACGGTATTACGTGGCCACTTAATTGGCTCAAATTGAAGACGTCACAAGAAACACGCCGTTCTCTACGCGAAGAGATGCTCTGTAACCTGCGAGCGTCAGATACAGAAAATTCTAAGTTCCTGGGCGTTTTCACCAATGAATGACCTCTAGAATAACAATAATTAATTGGTTACAAGCAGGATAGCTTAATGAACTGTCGTTCTAAATTCTCTAATGCACTACGTTAGACAGGAAGATAGGATCTGGCTTTCAACTACTTTTTCCTTTTATGTTTTTAGATTTTCTTCTTCTACCTTTCTTCCGAGGCTAAAATCTGTTTCCTTTAGTGCCCCTTAGCCTACTATGAGGTTGTAGCTCCAATATTTCTTTTACCAGCTGGTGATTTTTTAAATATATATATCTTCCCTTTCGAACACCATCTCTGTGTATTTATTCCATTCAGCTTTCTCATATGTACGGGATTCCCCTTCATATCCTTTTCTAATGTTTTCACTTCTTTCTCTATCTCTCAGTGTCTTTCCTATATTCCTTTATAGAATTGTCTCAGATGTGTATGTCGTAATGGGTCTCACTATTGTTTTTTTTTACATTCTTGCCTTTGCATCTTCTATATCTTCCTTATTCTATATCCTACATTCATGTTCTTCTAAATGGTATCATTTAAACACCCTCTCACTTTGTGTGCTTTTACTGCTTGTTCTCTTACTTCATTTTCGATGTTTCCGCTACTGGACAGTTCAACACGAAGATATTTAGGTGTCATCACCTGCTGAATAATTTTTCCATCCGCTTCACAGTCTGTATCTACTTGGTTCCACAGAGGACGTCATACATTTAGTTTTTTGAGTAGATATGTTGATATTTAGATTTGTGGCTGCTACGTTAAATATATGTAACAGTTTCTGCAAGGTATCTTCACTGTTTGGCAGCAGAACTGCGCCATCAGCATAACAAATGAATTTTATTTCTGGTCCCCCATAATGTAACCACTGCCAGTCAATATCTTCTTTATAACCTCGTCCATTGCTATATTACAAAGCAGCGGGATCAGAGAGTCAGTTTGCCTAAAACCACTATTAACAGCTACACAGCTAGTTAACCTGGAACCAATTTTCGCTTAGTTGCGACTGTGGGGTTCCAAATCAAACTGTCCAACACGTTGCCGTGGACTGTGAACTAAGAGCCTATCTTCAGCACCAAACCGTCTGCCTCGAATGGGTCGCCATTCTGGAAGTCAGAGAATGAAGATACAAGCTACACTACTCATGCGGCGATATTACGTTTCGTTTTATGATCTTATTTTATTCTATATTTTATGTCTATCTTATTTTATTCAGAATCCTTCATTGATGTACACTGAAGTGACAGAAGTCATGGGATACCTCCTAATTCCGTGTCAGCCCTCCTTTTGTTTTGCCTGGCGTACTGCAGCAACTCGACGTGGCGTGGACTCAAGTCGTTGGAAGTCCACTGCAGAAATATTGACCCACGCTACCTCTACAGCCGTCCATAATTGCGGAAGTGTTACCGGTGCACGCTTTTGTGCACGAAATGGCCTCTCGATTATGTCCCATAAATCTTCGATAGGATTCGTGTCGGATGATATGGGTGACCTAATCATTCGCTCGATTTGTGCAAAATGTTCTTCAAACAATCACGAACAATTGTGGCCCGGTAAAAATTCCACCGTTGTTTTGGTAACATGAGGTACATGAATGGCAGCAAATGGGCTCCAAGTAGCCGAACATAGCCATTTTGTTGTGTCCTGCTCACTCGCCTATTATGGGGTGCCTAGGAAACCTGCTTTCTCTGATCGCTGTACAACAATTCAAGCAAATCGTATTAATGGATTTTTACACTCCTGGAAATTGAAATAAGAACACCGTGAATTCATTGTCCCAGGAAGGGGAAACTTTATTGACACATTCCTGGAGTCAGATACATCACATGATCACACTGACAGAACCACAGGCACATAGACACAGGCAACAGAGCATGCACAATGTCGGCACTAGTAAAGTGTATATCCACCTTTCGCAGCAATGCAGGCTGCTATTCTCCCATGGAGACGATCGTAGAGATGCTGGATGTAGTCCTGTGGAACGGCTTGCCATGCCATTTCCACCTGGCGCCTCAGTTGGACCAGCGTTCGTGCTGGACGTGCAGACCGCGTGAGACGACGCTTCATCCAGTCCCAAACATGCTCAATGGGGGACAGATCCGGAGATCTTGCTGGCCAGGGTAGTTGACTTACACCTTCTAGAGCACGTTGGGTGGCACGGGATACATGCGGACGTGCATTGTCTTGTTGGAACAGCAAGTTCCCTTGCCGGTCTAGGAATGGTAGAACGATGGGTTCGATGACGGTTTGGATGTACCGTGCACTATTCAGTGTCCCCTCGACGATCACCAGTGGTGTACGGCCAGTGTAGGAGATCGCTCCCCACACCATGATGCCGGGTGTTGGTCCTGTGTGCCTCGGTCGTATGCAGTCCTGATTGTGGCGCTCACCTGCACGGCGCCAAACACGCATACGACCATCATTGGCACCAAGGCAGAAGCGACTCTCATCGCTGAAGACGACACGTCTCCATTCGTCCCTCCATTCACGCCTGTCGCGACACCACTGGAGGCGGGCTGCACGATGTTGGGGCGTGAGCGGAAGACGGCCTAACGGTGTGCGGGACCGTAGCCCAGCTTCATGGAGACGGTTGCGAATGGTCCTCGCCGATACCCCAGGAGCAAAAGTGTCCCTAATTTGCTGGGAAGTGGCGGTGCGGTCCCCTACGGCACTGCGTAGGATCCTACGGTCTTGGCGTGCATCCGTGCGTCGCTGCGGTCCGGTCCCAGGTCGACGGGCACGTGCACCTTCCGCCGACCACTGGCGACAACATCGATGTACTGTGGAGACCTCACGCCCCACGTGTTGAGCAATTCGGCGGTACGTCCACCCGGCCTCCCGCATGCCCACTATACGCCCTCGCTCAAAGTCCGTCAACTGCACATACGGTTCACGTCCACGCTGTCGCGGCATGCTACCAGTGTTAAAGACTGCGATGGAGCTCCGTATGCCACGGCAAACTGGCTGACACTGACGGCGGCGGTGCACAAATGCTGCGCAGCTAGCGCCATTCGACGGCCAACACCGCGGTTCCTGGTGTGTCCGCTGTGCCGTGCGTGTGATCATTGCTTGTACAGCCCTCTTGCAGTGTCCGGAGCAAGTATGGTGGGTCTGACACACCGGTGTCAATGTGTTCTTTTTTCCATTTCCAGGAGTGTATTACAGGAAGATAATGCTTAAGATTGACAATTTACAATGGTATCGCAGGCAAATGGCGACAGCCAAATAAGTAGTCTACTCAGGGTATACAATTCCAATACAGTTTCCGCTGTAGCGTACGTCGAACGGCTTGAGTTTAACTGGGCCACGGCCAGGCGGCGCGGCGCTTGTGTCTTTTTCGTGCAGAGGGCGCTGCTGTCCCGTCGGCGTCCTAGAGAGGGGTCGGTCAGCGTACTATTGGCTGACGTCGGCTCACAGCCGTCTCTGCTCCAACGTTCTTGCCCGTCGTGCCGGCGCTTGACGTTAAGCCGGAACACATTTCCCGTCAATGACCGGTTCAGTTGGACCAGGCAACACGGTCCATTTCATGGAGCCACCAACAGCTTTCACAGTGCCTTGTTGACAACTTGGGGCCTTGGCTTCCTAGTGTCTACGGCACTCTCGAACCCTACCAAGCGAAATCAGGACTGAAGCCATGGTTATACAGTCGTCTAGGGTCCACCCGATATGGTGACAAGCTCAGGAGAGGCGCTGCAGGCGATGTCGTGCTGTAATCAAAGACACTCGCGTAGGTCTTCTACTGACATCGCCCATTATTGCCAAGTTTCGCTGCACTGGCCCAACGGATACGTTCGTCGCTCGTCCCACATTGATTTCTCGGTTATTTCTCGCTGTGTTGCTTGACTATTAGCACTGCAACTCCATGCAAACGACGCTGCTCTCGGTCGTTAAGTGAAAGCCGTCGCGCATTGCGTTATCAGTGATGAGAGGAAATGCCTGAAATCTGGTATTCTTGGCACACACTTGACATTGTGAATCTCGGGATACTGAATTCCCTAACGATTTTCGAAATGGAATGTCCCATGCTTCTAGCTCCAACTACCATTCCGTGTTCAAAATGTGTTAATTCTCGTCGTGCGACCATGATCACGTCGGAAACCTTTTCACACGAATCATATGAGTACAGATGACGGCTCCACCAATGCACTGTCCTTTTATACTTTGTGTGCGCGATACTACCGCCATATGTATCTGTGCATATTACTATCTCTTGAATTGTCACCTCAGTATATTTTGTAGCATATTTTATTATTTATCGTATAACCAGCGTAACCGATGTGTGTAGAGCCGTGCGCTAAATGAATAGTTCTGTCTTGTAATACAGTGCCGAAAAAAAGTATTCTCTCACATGTAATTTACCGTTTTATGCGGAGTATGGAAGTGGAATAGAGGAAACCGGAAGTGAATAGCAACGAAATTATTGATTCAGATTGATTCGGATTGGAATATTTGTTGGAAGGATAGGTTAGAAGCCAATGGCGGCGGCGTATTTGTTGCAGTAAAGAATGTGATAATATCTAGTGAAGTTATCACGGATTCCGAATCTGAATTAATTTGTGTGGCGTTAAGCACCAAAGATCGGTCAAAAATGGTAACCGGATACTTGTATAGACCGCATGGGTCAGGAGTTACAACGGTAAAGCTTTTAAGAGGGAACTTGTAGAATAGCGTTAATAACTTTCCTGGCCATGCCTTTTTGTAATATGAGGTTGTTACTGCGTAAAGCCAAGCTCTGGCACGCCAGACAGGAACGATAGGGAAGAGATAGCTGTGAGAAGACGTCAGTCAATCGCACGCTGGCCGGACCTCCCTCCAAGACGTCAAAGCCACAGCAGCGGCCCCTGTGTGAAGAGGATATAAGCGCCGCTACCGATTGGTGACTGTCCAGTTCAATAGCAGCTTCAAGACGAGCGACTTTGATAGAAGTGTCAACTCCAGTTACTTCGCTTTT
Organism: Schistocerca serialis cubense; assembly: GCF_023864345.2. Classification (NCBI taxonomy): domain Eukaryota; kingdom Metazoa; phylum Arthropoda; class Insecta; order Orthoptera; family Acrididae; genus Schistocerca; species Schistocerca serialis. The sequence goes on from NC_064641.1 coordinate 300,609,014, forward strand.
ACACTTCATATAACACGGACTTGGAATTGTCTAAACTGGAGAAGATTGCTTATTTTGTATGTTGCCCTTTGCTTGCGACACATTTGTGTAGTTGCAAAAGCAAAAGTTAAGTATTGTAATTGCTCATTGCCGGCCGGAGTGGCCGTGCGGTTCTAGGCGCTACAGTCTGGAACCGACGCGACCGCTCCGGTTGCAGGTTCGTACCCTGCCTCGGGCATGGATGTGTGTGATGTCCTTAGGTTAGTTAGGTTCAATTAGTTCTAAGTTCTAGGCGACTGATGACCTCAGAAGTTAAGTCGCATAGTGCTCAGAGCCATTTGAACCATTTGAGCCAATTGCTCATTTTGTAATAAAACTCACTAATACGATTTGTTTGAATGTTTGTCTAGCGAACAGAGAGTGCAGGCTTCCTAGACACCACAAAGGTCACTTCAACTTACCAGGTAAAGAGTGGGAGTTATGCTACCAAAAGAGGTGCCTGAGACAGGGGTTAGTGTGACATTATTGTGAATGACTTGTCTGAAAAATACTTCTAACAGACAGAGAACCCACTCGTTAAAGTAACGTCTTGTTCAGTCTAGCAACAAAAAGACCTAAACTTCTCGTATTAGTTAACATAGAGGAATGTATCAGTGATCATAAGGCTATGACAGCAACTATGACCTGGGGTTTTACAAGGAATATTAACCCTCAAACGGTCCGGTGCGGGTCGGATCCAACTCAGCGGTTCAGTTTTCTTTTACGCAGCTCTAACCTCTCAATGCAGGTCGTCGAACCGGCCAGGAACCCTACTAGTCAGTCGTGCGATGGCTATTGGAGTGACTGTAGTTATCGCGTAAGTGACCTATCTTGTTACGCGTATCAGTAATATTATTAATTTTACTATGGATCTTTTTCACAGTCCTGATTCGAAAATGACCTGGAAAGAACTGTTACACGCTCCTGAGGCAGTTCTAGCTGAGTTACGTCGCCATACCAAAGGGATGGTGACCCCGACCTGGAGGAGTCCGTCCCGGAATCTGACGATGGAGGTCTTATGAACAGTGACACAGAAGAAGATGTTTTCGACTATGATGATGCGGGTGAGAGGTAGAGGAGTAAATAAGGCGCCGGCCGCGGTGGTCTCGCGGTTCTAGGCGCGCAGTCCGGAACCGTGCGACTGCTACGGTCGCAGGTTCGAATCCTGCCTCGGGCATGGATGTGTGTGGTGTCCTTAGGTTAGTTAGGTTTAAGTAGTTCTAAGTTCTAGGGGACTGATGACCACAGCAGTTGAGTCCCATAGTGCTCAGAGCCATTTGAACCATTTGAGTAAATAAGGACAGAAGATAGAAATTTCGAGTTGGTATGAACGAGCAAACAATATGGACCGCCAACCCTTTACATTGAAAATATTCACGAATTCCTCCAAACGTGATTGCTGACCTGTCGGTACCTAAAGGGAAGGCGCCAGGGTTTACAGGGAAAAAACATTATTTTAATTTTTATGATCGATGAAGTGAAAAAAAGGCTGTTTGTGATACTAATAATGTAACAGAATGGTCAAAGCTGAAGTACAGTGACCCAAGGAATTCATTTTTACATCAGACAGACGTAACTGAGACACAGGGTGATAATTATTGAACTATATGAAAAAAACCGTAAATTATTTACAAACAACGGCGTACACACACTTCATTCAACATGTAAACGTCACTACAGACATTCGGATTTAGGTTATTACATGTTCGTTATGCCTGCCATCATTGGCGAAACTCTGCGTGACCAGCTGAATTGTCGGAACATCGATGCTGTCGATGACCTCCTGAATGCCTTTTTTCAGCTCAGCGATGGTTTTGGAGTTATTGCTGTACACCTTGCCCCACAAAAAGGAGTCGCATGTTTCACATCCGGAGAATATGGCGGCCAGTCGAGGCCCAGAGCCAGAATGCGGTCCCCAAAGTGCTCCTCCAGGACATCAAGCGCTCTCCTGCTGCGATGGAGTCTACATCTACATCTACATCCATATTCCGCAAGCCACCTGACGGTGTGTGGCGGAGGGTACCTTGAGTACCTTTATCGATTCTCCCTTCTATTCCAGACTCGTATTGCTTGTGGAAAGAAAGATTGTCGGTATGCCTCTATGTGGGCTCTAATCTCTCTGATTTTATCCTCATGGTCTCTTCGCGGTACATACGTAAGAGGGAGCAATACACTGCTTGACTCTTCGGCGAAGGTGTGTTCTCGAAACTTCAACAAAAGCCCGTACCGACCTACTGAGCGTCTCTCTTGCAGTCTTCCACTGGAGTTTATCTATCATTTCCGTAATGCTTTCGCGATTACTAAATGATCCTGTAACGAAGCGCGCTGCTCTCCATTGGATCTTCTCTACCTCTTCTATCAATCCTATCTGGTACGGATCCCACACCGGTGAGCAGTATTCTAACAGTGGGCGAACAAGTGTACTGTGACCTACTTCCTTTGTTTTCGGACTGCATTTCCTTAGGGTTCTTCCAATGAGTCTCAGTCTGGCATCTGCTTTGCTGACGATTAATTTTATATGATCATTCCATTTTAAATCACTCCTAATGCCTACTCCCACATAATTTGTGGAATTAAGTGCTTCCAGTCGCTGACCTGCTATACGGTAGCTAAACGATAAAGGCTCTTTCTTTCTATGTATTCGCAGCACATTACACTCGTCTACATTGAGATTCAATTGCCATTAGGGTCCGTCTTGCACGAACCACATCTTGTCGAAATCAGGGTCACTTTGGATAATGGGAATGAAATCATCTTCCAAAGCCTTCACGTATCATTCGGTAGTCAACGTGCCATCAAGGAATATCGTACCGATTATTCCGTGACTGGGCATTGCACACCACAAAATCACTCGTTGAGGGTGAAGAGACTTCTCGATCGTGAAATGCCCATTCTCATTCCCCCAAATGAACCAACTTTGCTTACTGACGAACTCATCCAAATGAAAGTGGGTTTCGTAGCTAAACAAAACCACAGATGCGCGTATTAATTCCCATCATGCCCCGCGGCCAACCGTGCAGTCTGAGCCTCCTAACTCAAACCGTTCAGAAGTTCGAACGATTTTATTTCATATAGTTCAATAATTGTCTCTCCGTAAAAGCTTCCATTGGTCTCCTGCTCGTGAGGGGTGTGTTGAAAGATTCTGGTTTATGCCAAAATGATGTTTTCCGAGATGTGCTTCGTTGTGCTATGCCGCAAAAATTCCTTCTACAAAATTTGAGATTCGATGATAAAAGTACGAGAGAGTCGAGAAAGACTAAAGATAAATATGCTACGTTCCAGCAAATATGGGAAACGTTTGTAAGTCATTGTTTGTGGTCCTGTAGCCCGTCAGAGTATTTAACGGTGGATAAAACATTACTGAGTTTCCGTGGTCGGTGTCCCTTCAGAATGTCTGTACCATCAAAACCTGATAAGTATGATCAAAACATAGTTCCACTGTGTGACGCCAGGATGTTCTGTTTCATTTCGGGCATCCCATATATTGGAAAGGAGCAAACAAACAGGAAGGATGATTTATCCGTACCAACTCAGTATGTTCTTAGACTTACTCACTCAGTGGCAGGAAGCAATCGAAATGTGGCAACTGATAACTGGTTCACTTCATATGAGTAGGCAGTAGAACTGTCTGAGAGAAAACTTACGTTAGTCGATGCACTACGCAAAAATAAGCGTGAGATATACCACTATCCATGTTGCCAACGGCCCAGCTGGAACTGTACAAAATGTTGGTTTTGAATGAATAAAAAAAGTTATCCTAGCGTCAACAATACAGCACAGTAGAACAATAAGCGATGAGTCAAGCAATTCTATAACCTAACAAACTGTGGAGCGGACGTGTTGTGCAAACTTTGCAAAGACATGACTAGCAAACGCAAAACCCGAAGTGGTCATGTAGATACTTCTTCGGGATGTTGCACATTGCAGCTGTGAACAGTTTCGCTTTATTTAAATGTAATACGAACCAATATTTATTCCCAGTACGTGCACGGGAATAATTCCTAAAAAAGTCTCGCCTTGGGTTAGATCAAACTCGTGATGGAAAAAAAAATGCCCAACCCACGTATTTAGAGAGCTCTTCGATTGACAATTGCCAAGGTGTTAGGAAAAAAGAGAAACAATCTACTGTCACACACAGAATTTGCAAGCAAAACGAAGAAGATGTAACTTGTATTACCCTTCGAAAGACAGAAAGAGAAACGAATTTTGCGTCAAATGCATTTCATGCGTATGTTGTGAGCATAAAACAGTATTGTGTGTTAGGTGTGTGACTGAGGATTCTTTTGAGGAAATAGATGAATGATATTCCTCTCCATTTCTGGAAACATTCCATTTTTTATATTATCTCACGTTTTGTTAAAAAAGACAGGAAATGTTTCATTTTGTGTAGGTGTTTTGATATGGGTTTGACGGCCATTAAGGGCTAACGATTATATTTTATGTCTACAAAAAAGGATTTTTTTCATGTAACATACTATCAATAACCTCCCCATGAACCATGGACCTTGCCGTTGGTGGAAAGGCTTGAGTGCCTCAACGATACAGATGGCCGTACCGTAGGTGCAACCACAACGTAGGGGTATCTGTTGAGAGGCCAGACAAACGTGTGGTTCCTGAAGAGGGGCAGCAGCCTTTTCAATAGTTGCAGGGGCAACAGTCTGGATGATTGACTGATCTGGCCCTGTAACACTAACCAAAATGGCCTTGCTATTCTGGTACTGCGAACGGCTGAAAGCAAGGGGAAACTACAGCCGTAATTTTTCCCGAGGGCATGCAGCTTTACTGTATGATTAAATGATGATGGCGTCCTCTTGGGTAAAATATTCTGGAGGTAAAATAGTCCCCCATTCGGATCTCCGGGCGGGGACTACTCAAGAGGACGTCGTTATCAGGAGAAAGAAAACTGGCGTTCTACGGATCGGAGCGTGGAATGTCAGATCCCTTAATCTGGCAGGTAGGTTAGAAAATTTAAAAAGGGAAATGGATAGGTTAAAGTTAGATATAGTGGGAATTAGTGAAGTTCGGTGGCAGGAGGAACAAGACTTTTGGTCAGGTGAATACATGGTTATAAATACAAAATCAAGTAGGGGTAAAGCAGGTGTAGGTTTAATAATGAATAAAAAAATAGGAGTACGGGTAAGCTACTACAAACAGCATTGTGAACGCATTATTGTGGCCAAGATAGACACAAAGCCCACGCCTACTACAGTAGTACAAGTATATATGCCAACTAGCTCTGCAGATGACGAAGAAATTGATGAAATGTATGATGAGATAAAAGAAATTATTCAGGTAGTGAAGGGAGACGAAAATTTAATACTCATGGGTGACTGGAATTCCTCAGTGGGAAAAGGGAGAGAAGGAAACATAGTAGGTTAATATGGATTGGGGCTAAGAAATGAAAGAGGAAGCCGCCTGGTAGAATTTTGTGCAGAGCATAACTTAATCATAGCCAACACTTGGTTCAAGAATCATGAAAGAAGGTTATATACATGGAAGAACCCTGGAGATACTAAAAGGTATCAGATAGATTATATAATGGTAAGACAGAGATTTAGGAACCAGGTTATAATTGTAAGACATATCCAGGGGCAGATGTGGACTCTGACCACAATCTATTGGTTACGAACTGTAGATTAAAACTGAAGAAACTGCAAAAAGGTGGGAATTTAAAGAGATGGGACATGGATAATCTGACTAAACCAGAGGTTGTACAGAGTTTCAGGGAGAGCAAAAGGGAACAATTGACAGGACTGGGGGAAAGAAATACAGTGGAAGAAGAATGGGTAGCTTTGAGGGATGAAATAGTGAAGGCAGCAGAGGATCAAATAGGTAAAAAGACGAGGGCTAGTAGAAACCCTTGGGTAACAGAAGAAATATTGAATTTAATTGATGAAAGGAGAAAATATAAAAATGCAGTAAATGAAGCAGGCAAAAAGGAATATAAACGTCTCAAAAATGAGATCGACAGGAAGTGCAAAATGGCTAAGCAAGGATGGCTAGAGGACAAATGTAAGGATGTAGAGGCTTATCTCACTAGGGGTAAGATAGATACTGCTTGCAGGAAAATTAAAGAGACCTTTGGAGAAAAGAGAGCCACTTGTATGAATATCAAGAACTTTGATAGAAACCCAATTCTAAGCAAAGAAGGGAAAGCAGAAAGGTGGAAGAAGTATATAGAGGGTCTATACAAGGGCGACTTACTTGAGGACAATATTATAAAAATGGAAGACGAGATAGATGAAGATGAAATGGGAGATATGATATTGCGTGAAGAGTTTGACAGAGCACTGAAAGACCTGAGTCGAAACAAGGCCCCCGGAGTAGACAACATTCCATCAGAACTACTGACAGCCTTGGGAGAGCCAGTCGTGACAAGACTCTACCATCTGGTGAGCAAGATGTATGAGACAGGCGAAATACCCTCAGACTTCAAGAAGAATATAATAATTCAAATTCCAAAGAAAGCAGGTGTTGGCAGATGTGAAAATTACCGAACTATCAGTTTAATAAGCCACAGCTGCAAAATACTAACGCGAATTCTTTGCAGACGAATGGAAAAACTGATAGAAACCGGCCTCGGGGAAGATCAATTTGGATTCCGTAGAAATGTTGGAACACGTGAGGCAATACTGACCCTACGACTTATCTTAGAAGAAAGATTAAGGAAAGGCAAACCTACGTTTCTAGCATTTGTAGACTTGGAGAAAGCTTTTGACAATGTTGACTGGAATACTCTCGTTCGAATTCTAAAGGTGGCAGGGGTAAAATACAGGGAGCGAAAGGCTATTTACAATTTGTACAGAAAGCAGATGGCAGTTATAAGAGTCGAGGGGTGTGAAAGGGAAGCAGTGGTTGGGAAGGGAGTGAGACAGGGTTGTAGCCTATCCCCGATGTTATTCAATCTGTATATTGAGCAAGCAATAAAGGAAACAAAAGAAAAGTTCGGAGTAGGTATTAAAATCCATGGAGAAGAAACAAAAACGTTGAGGTTCGCCGATGACATTGTAATTTTGTCAGATACAGTAAAGGACTTGGAAGAGCAGTTGAACGGAATGGACAGACAGTGTCTTGAAAGTAGGATATAAGATGAAGATCAACAAAAGCAAAACGAGGATAATGGAATGTAGTCGAATTAAGTCGGGTGATGCTGAGGGAATTAGATTAGGAAATGAGACACTTAAAGTAGTAAAGGAGTTTTGCTATTTGGGGAGCAAAATAACTGATGATGGTCGAAGTAGAGAGGATATAAAAAGTAGACTGGCAATGGCAAGGAAAGCGTTTCTGAAGAAGAAAAATTTGTTAACATCGAATATAGATTTGAATGTCAGGAAGTCGTTTCTGAAAGTATTTGTATGGAGTGTAGCCATGTATGGAAGTGAAACGTGGACAATAAATAGTTTAGACAAGAAGAGAATAGAAGCTTTCGAAATGTGGTGCTACAGAAGAATGCTGAAGATTAGATGGGTAGATTACATAACTAATGGGGAGGTATTGAATAGAATTGGGGAGAAGAGGAGCTTGTGGCACAACTTGACTAGAAGAAGGGGTCGGTTGGTAGGACATGTTCTGAGACATCGAGGGATCACCAATTTAGTATTGGAGGGCAGCGCGGAGGGTAAAAATCGTAGAGGGAGACCAAGAGATGAATGTACTAAGCAAATTCAGAAGGATGTAGGCTGCAGTAGGTACCGGGAAATGAAGAAGCTTGCACAGGGTAGAGTAGCATGGAGAGCTGCATCAAACCAGTCTCAGGACTGAAGACCACAACAACAACACTATCAATAAACTTTATTATTCAGTAATAATACTTATTGTGTAACTATGGCCACACAAACCTCATCGAAGAGGGAGCGGTCGGATCCGACCCGACGGTCCCATCTATTTCGGCCCTAGTCACGGTACCGTTTGAGGGTTAAGAAAAGTAAGAAGATATTTTTGCTTTGCCAGAGTGACAGGATACAAACTGCCGAGTATCTGAATAGTCACTATCAAATATTCAGTGCAGAGGACGAAGATGTGGTGCCCAAATGCGAAAAAAAAACTCCAAAGCATCGTTCAATATGCCTTAGACAAGCATGTCCCGCTGAAGATATTAAGGGGGGAAAGCTACACCATGGTTTAATAGGCGTTTTAGAAAAGTGCTATGTAAACAGAGTGAACTTCATCACAGATTCAAGAGAAGACAGACGTAGCTGACTAACAAAAGATGGACGATGCGGAAACGAGCGTAATGAGAGCAATGACAGAAGCGTTCAATGGCGTAAAAAGTAGAATTTTGCCACCCGATCTGACTAGAAACCTTAAGACGTTTTGGCCTTGTGTGAAACCAATAACAGATTCTAAATTCTCTATTCAATCGCTGAGTGATCAGAAGGGCACCGAAACGGAAAATGACAGAGAGAAGTACGAAATACTGAATTCGGTCTTCCGAAATTGTTTCACCGCGAAAGGTGTAATCTTATCATTATACGTAATATTGAATTAACTGATGGTGGAGAGAAATACAGTTGGCATCGCTTTGTAATGGAAAGGTATCTGGGTCAGGTAAGGTATCTATAAGATCCTATGGAGATAATGCGAAAGAACTTGCTCGCTTTATAGCAGCAGTTTATCTTAGACCGCTGGAGCAACTAAGGGTACCTAGCCACAGGAAAAGCGCGCAGATCGTTCCCGTTTTCGCGAAGGGCCTATAATAGATGCACATAATTATCGGGCTATATCGTTGAGTCTATCTGTTGTACAATTATGGAACGTGATGTGATTCTTCAATTTCTCCAGGCGTATTTTATGACGAAATAAATCTCGGGTGAACAGCCTGGTATGAGTGTGCGTAGGACACAATATTTTGTCAATCGACCACGTTGCCATCATCAGCGCACCTGATGATGGCAACGTGTTCGATTGCCGTAATATTGTGTCCTGTGCACACTCATGCCAGGCTGTTCACCCGAGATTTATTTCGTTATGGAACATGGTTTATGCTCCTGCATTATGATGTTTCTGGTTCAAATGGCTCTGAGCTCTATGGGACTCAACTGCTGAGGTCATTAGTCCCCTAGAACTTAGAACTAGTTAAACCTAACTAACCTAAGGACATCACAAACATCCATGCCCGAGGCAGGATTCGAACCTGCGACCGTAGCGGTCTTGCGGTTCCAGACTGCAGCGCCTTTAACCGCACGGCCACTTCTATGATGTTTCTGCAAACCGAAAATCTCCTCTGTATAAATCAACATGGATTCCACAAACAGAGATCTTGCGAAACTCAGCTCGTACTGCTCCTCCACGAAAGGTAGACATCGGCGCTCAGGTGGATGCCGTGTATCTTGATTTGAGAAAGGCTTTTGGCACTGTCTCACACTACCGTCTAGTGAAAAAAATACAAACTCACCGAGTATCGGACCACATGTGTCACTTGATCCAAGACTTCGCCTCAGGTGCAACTCAACATGTCACTCTCGAAGGAACATAACCGACAGAGGTAAAGGTAATTTCCAGAGTACCTCAAAGATGTGTGCTAGAATTATATATGGTATAGTAAAATACTACGGAAGCTCTCTAAGGCTGTTTGCAGATAATGCGGTTGTCTATAAGAATGCAACAACGCCAGAGGATAGTAACGATTTGCAGAAGGACCTGCAGAGGATTGATGACCAGTGCAGGGGCTAGCAGTTGGCCATGAACGTAAATAAATGTAACATATTGCGCATACATAAGAAAAGAAATCCTATATAGTAAAACTACACTATTGATGACTAACTGCTGGAAACAGTAACCACCGTAAAATACGTAAGTATATAAATATATATCCGGGGTGACCGTCAGTGGAATAACCGCATAATACAAATAGTAGCAGAAACAATGCAAGACAGATTCCGGCCATGAAAGCCCAATTGTAACGATTGCCTCCGTGTCATCCTCAGGCCACAGGCGTCACTGGATGCGGATATGCAGGGGCATGTGGTCAGCACACCGCTCTCCCGGCCGTATGTCAGAATACGAGACCACGACAGCGGAGCCGCTACGTCTCAATCAAGTAGCTCCTCAGATTGCCTCACAAGGGCTGAGGGCACCCAAGCTAATCTAATTCATCCACTAAAGTAGTCGCTTACAAGGCGCTGATTCGATTGGTTCTTGAGTATAGTTCATCAATCTGGGTGGGATCCTGACCAGGCAGGACTGGTAGAACAGGTGGAGATGATCCAACGAAAAGCGGCGTGTTTCGTCACGGGATCTTATAGTCGGCGCGTTACAGAGGTGCCGAACAAACTCCAGTGGCAGACGCTACAAGAAAGGAGTTATAAAGTTTACTTTCCAGATTTCGAGAGAGTACTTTCCGGGAAGAGTTGGACAACATTTTAGTTCCTCCCTCATACGTATATTGGAATGACCATAACGAGAAAATTATAGAAATTAGAGCTAATACAGAGGCTTACCGACAACGATCTTACTACGCACTCGACTACAAACGGCCACAGACGACCTGACGGAGTGGGCCGTCAAATGACGGCTACTGTACAATGCAGAAAAGTCGCAGGCCATCCTGATGTCAAGGAGACACATCCCACCTGGAGTGCCACGCATCTTAGTACGTGGACGTCCAGTAGAGGGGAGTGCCAGTGTCGAATACCTTGGCGTCACGATAGACAAACGTCTGAGGTGGTGAGGGCAAAATCACAGGACAGACTACGACTGCTATACCCCGTGCTAAACCCAACATCAACGCTACGTGCCTACTTAGGTTTCACGCTGTATAAACCAACAATACGACCCCTGCTGGAGTATGCAGCGGTAGTATGGGGTAACACAGAGGAGACCAACCTACGCCGTGTTCAGACGATTCAAAATAAGGCTCTGAAACGGGCACTCCATCGCCCACGAGATTTCCCCTCGGAGGACCTACACGTCGTCGCCGACATACTGCCGCTACCTAGACGGTTTAAGGAAACCGCCAGGAAGTTCTACCACACCACAGAGCAAGCAAGTAACCCACTAATGCGCGAGCTCGGACAAAGGTCGCACTGGTTACACACTACCAGGTGGCCAGACCTGTTACGGCTGGACTAATCAAGCCACAAATCATGAACCATCTCAAGGCTCCAGTGCAGAGCAACGAAGACAACCAAAAGACTTTCTCTAAGAAGAGCATCCCAAATTTAGAAGGAACAATAGAGAAAAGCTATTTAAGACTTCTACGAACCCAGGTGTCGCGCGGTAGGAAAACCGCAGCGCTTCCAAACTGATGCACAAGCTCTTACCACGCACTATTCGCGAATGGAACAGCGAAGGGGGAGGGGGTGACAGTGGTACGAGAAGTACCTTTCGCCACATAACGTCAGGTGGCTTGTGGAGTATTAATGTAGATGTAGATGAAACAGCGTGTGTGGGAGAAACTTGAGTGCCTAGTGAGAATGTCCTACTGTGGACCGGCGCTTGCGCGCCGCTTTGAATGGTCCACTTGTCGCTGCAACTGGCCGGACCGCTGTTTGGGATTCAGCGGCGGCAGCAGCGGCCTGGAAGCCCAAGGCTGAGCGTCTGACAAGTCGCAACCTGCCGCTACGCCGGGTGGTCGCTCGGGCGGGAAAGCTACAGCCGCGCCGCCACACGCTGCACCTACGACATCTGGCGCCCAAACATCCAACTAGCTGGACACCGGCTTCTCTGCACCAATCTTCGTACGTCGGCGGTAAAGAACGGAGACTGCAAGGGGCTTGCGCACCTTCAGTATTTATTAGTTTGTCAAAAATTCAGTATATTGAAGTGATCTCACACTATCAATAACATTAACAAGAACTGTCAGTTGACAACATGATTTTACCAAGATAAGATGTCAACACCCAAAAGAAACCGCGTGGGCTGCAATTATATTAGCTATAACTTGATATAATTGCATAGATATGCTGCTGCCAGCCCACCTTACGTAAAGGTGTTTAAATAATAATGAAGGACTAAAAGAATCCGAAAATAATTGATGTAAAGGGCGACTGATTACAAGTAAACTTACTGGCTGAAATTAGAACCATGGAACCGCTTGCCAATAAGCCCTGCGCCACACAAGTTATTAGTATTGACAGTAGATAAAACAGAGATGCAAAATACGTTAATGAGAGAGGCAAACGTAGTCGATAAGAGAAGGGGAGTAACTTCGAGATTTCTGGCGACAGCTCGAAGTTTAGCTTCTGTAATATCAGCAATATCAACTAGTAAAATTCTATGGAAACCCGTGAAGCAATTATATCTGACTGACAAGGAAGGACCTATTCAGCGAATTAATACAAAACATTTTAATACGCTTTGTGGTGGTGGTGGTTAGTGTTTAACGTCCCGTCGACAACGAGGTCATTAGAGACGGAGCGCAAGCTCGGGTTAGGGAAGGATTGGGACGGAAATCGGCCGTGCCCTTTCAAAGGAACCATCCCGGCATTTGCCTGAAACGATTTAGGGAAATCACGGAAAACCTAAATCAGGATGGCTGGAGACGGGATTGAACCGTCGTCCTCCCGAATGCGAGTCCAGTGTGCTATACGCTTTGTGATAATTTGGTGAAATTGATATGCCTTTCCCAGATCTCTAACAAGTCATTGAAGGTATATAACGTATTTTTCGAAATAGGAACGTTTTTCCAAATTGCTACGAATTTCACCAGCCTATACTATATTTTCAAATTAATGATGTAAGCAGTGTCACAGAGCATCCTATAGTGGTATATACAATGATTATCCTTGCATAGACCTACTAAAATTCTTTTTTGCTAAAAGACTCCTTAGAAATTGAATTTGAGGTGTCATATACATAAAAGCAAGTTGATAAAATCAACCTTATACATTAACGCCCTTTGGCTGCTTCGTGAAGCTCTCTCACAATCCGAATGGAGAATATTGTTAGACCGTCAGTACCTGCCCTCACACGTTCAGTATGTATTGATAATACATAATATTTTGATATCCGTCAATATTAGTCGCCAATATTTCTAGTATTGACAACACGTCCATACCTGCTGCCCTCAGACAGTCAATATAATGACATTTTGCACTATTATTGAAGTGTGAGGGCCCCTTAATAATTACGTGCGGTAGACCACATGTTGTCGCTTGCACCGACTGCCTAGGCTATTATGTTCAGAAAGGACATACAGCGATATAAAGATTATGAAAGTTTTAACAATCGAATGTATGGCTCTTCACAACTTCCGTATATTTCATAAATGATATTTTTTGACAAACAAACACCTTGAAGCAGCGAATGAAATATTTATTTTTCAAGCGAAGTTCGGCCCTATCGCTTCCCACATCAGCCTCCTCCCTACTCCCGTTATTTCTCTAACCTTTCCTATTACTTTACTCTTCATTCCCTGTTCATACCCCGGTCTCCTACTCCTTTTCTGTTTCCTAACATACACCCAACGCATTCGCTCATTGCCATAGTTACACCTCAGTAGACCCTGTGCTTGTACCCATACCTTACAACACTACAGAACAAATAGCGATTTTGCCCCTCCTAAACAATCTTCTCCAGTGTAGGTTCTTCAACTTTTAGTGAAAGTATAGTGCTGCATTTTAAGATCGTCACAAGCCAGCAACCTCTTTTAAATATCTTAAAATTTAAGTATTTTTTTATATATAATATTTATTATACAGTTTAGCTTTTTGTCTGTTAGTTTTCTTGTTTTAATCAAAACGAAGAAAGTCAACAGTTTATTTCTAGACTAGTACCATCAACGAAATTGATCTTTATATTAATTTTAAAAACATGAAAATGTTTCACTCTTTAACTATATTGCTTAATCTGCAAAACTGGTGGCCAAAGATAGACGGGACGATTGTACTTCTGATTGGCTCACTACAATAAAAAGAAAAAAAACCGGTGTTGCGGGAGTAGGTCATCACCAGGAAGTTTGTAGTATTATTAATCTCATTCCAGTAGGCAATATGTACATTGCTTACTACTATTACTACTACTACTGGTAGTAGTACTAGTTGTAACAATAGTAGTGGTAATAGTAATAATTTATTCATCTGTGGATCACCTTTTACAAGGATATTGGACAAGTCATGGCATTATGGTTCCAGAATAAAAAATAATTCATCTATACAGGCATTTACGTACTACTTGAGGTGCTGTTTGACAAGGATGAGATAGGTAGTTGGCAATGCCTTTATGGTAGGTACCGTCTCGGCATTTGCCTAAAGTAAAATAGGAATACCATTGGAAACCTAAATGAAGTGGTAGGAGCGGGAGGAAGTTGTAAGGAGCTGGCTCGAAATAACAGTACACATTTTGCTTAAAATAAACTTCTATATTAAAACCCAAAAACCTTAGTTTAACTTTTACAGGATGAGTATCACATCCTCTGTACTTCATATTTCATTTTGTAATGACATCTTGCTACAAGAATAGCAGTTGAAGTGTCATACAGTGATCCACATGAAATTACGCTGTAACTACAGATTTTATACTCTGACTATAGTTAAGGAAAAGAGAAGCTGTCAAAATTCAAATGAGTTTCGTAGACTTTATATAAATGCCGGATCCAGTTGATATAAAAGTTAAACCCTGGATTGAGCAACTTAATTGCTTATGACATTTTTGGAAATTTGTGGTAAGTTCCCATGGGACCAAACTGCTAAGGTCATCGGACCCTAGGCTTACACACTACTTAATCTGACTTAAACTAACTTACGGTAAGGACAACACACACACCCATGCCCGAGGGAGGACTCGAACCTCCGACTGGGGTAGCCGCACTAAGCGTGGTAAGGCGCTTTAGACCACACGGCTACCCCGCCAGGCTGCTTACGAAATTTTGACGTAAACCAGTTACAAAATTTCCACCTGATCAAGCTAATATGATCATGCAAGTATAAAACAAATTAGAAAACCTTGTAAATGACGTTATGCTAAATATTAATGCAGTGAACAGATCAAAACAAAAGAAAAAGAAAAGAACATTAGTTACATAACTTCTGACAGCGAACAACTCTTAAAATTTAAAGCCTCAGTATACGAATATGAAATAATATTAGTCACAGGCACACAACCTTTTCAAAATGGTATTTACCTATAGGAGCCGGCTCACTGTGTTACAAGGCACTCAATTCAATCAGACAGTTAAAAAAAAAAGCAGTAATGGCAGCTTGGAACTAAATAGAAAAATTCTGTAACTAACAGTCCCCACACTACCCAGAACTCGGACAGCGAAGTACTACTTAGCCTGGCTCCAAATAATGACACACAGGGAAAAGTCTCACTGTCAAATGGCTCCTCCGTCCGTTTTTTTTTCTTTTTTTGTAAACATCAGACATCAAAATAGTCTGTGTAACTGACCTGTTACTACGGGTTATTCCATATTATTGGGAATGGAAATACTTATTGCTTATGAAATTAACGTGAGAAGAGTAGGGTCGCCACCGACTCTAACCATACAACTAATCTAAGATTTGCTCGAGTCGGAAAATAAATTAATTTGATCACAGACCAAAAACTCACAAAAATGCATACGTTGTAATGTAGTTCATAGGGGATACGAGGTAATTAATAGTGTTCCCCGTGCACTGTTCACGACAATCAATGCCGGCCGCGGTGGCCGTGCGGTTCTGGCGCTGCAGTCCGGAACCGCGGGACTGCTACGGTCGCAGGTTCGAATCCTGCCTCGGACATGGATGTGTGTGATGTCCTTAGGTTAGTTAGGTTTAAGTAGCTCTAAGTTCTAGGGTACTGATGACCTCAGATGTTGAGTCCCATAGTGCTCAGAGCCATTCGAACCAACCGCCGCCTTCTGTTACAAATCCTGATATTATTATTAGAGGTGCGCGATGCATGTTAGGCACTAGAAGTACGGAGGCTCAGCTTTAGATTTGTAAGTATTTTGCCACTCAAAATCAAATGGCTCTGAGCACTATGGGACTTAACTTCTGAGGTCATCAGTCCCCTAGAACTTAGAACTACTTAAATCTAACTAACCTAAGGACATCACACATATTCATGCCCGAGGCAGGATTCGAACCTGCGACCGTAGCGGTCGCGCGGTTCCAGACTGTAGAGCCTAGAACCGCTCGGTCACAACCGCCGGCCATTTTTTTGCCACTTTTGTGTGCAACAGACTGCAGCGGTTCTGTAGCTACAATCCGATATCATCACATCTGAAATAATTATTTTAACAAATTCCACTTAATCTTTAATTAGCAGCTATACAGAATCGAGGCACAGATAATTCAGTAAACCATAATTATCAAAAATAGGGGAAACAGGAGATCCGCGAGAGTTATTAAATTTTTTATGGTGTTTGTTAAGCGACGACATTCACAGACTAGTCACAGCTTACGAACAGTTTCAATCTTATAATGTGTCACTATATGTGAATTAGAGTAACAGAGTGACTGAAAGTTGAGCATGGAAGGCTGGGAAGTTGCAAGTTCACTGTTACGCATAACCGCAATATCTTTCCCCAGTAGAGAAATTGCGCTATTTCGTACTGAGTACGTTCTCACGTTGCCTGTTAAAGTGCAGTATTGCGTTTGCTTTGCAAAATCGTAGTGATCACTTTCGTAAGCAACTTGTAAGTTAGATTTACATGGTCTGTGAAAGAAAATACCGGACTGAGGAGCGAAGAATATAAGAACAAATCTCAACAGTTACGTTGCAGACGTCAATTGACGTCCACAGTTAACTGGTAACCGAAGCGGAGATAGCACAGGGATATGACAGTTGCATGGGACAGAAAATGGGACCAAAGTCTTCCTGTTGTTTGTTACTTTGTTAACTGTGCTGTAAACAACTAGCTGTTGGTCACTTTATTATTCTGTGGTTGCTGCCATGTAATGAACAAAATAAAACAGAAGGATTTGCATCCGCATCTACATATATCCTCACACATCCAAGTTGCTGACAAGAATAATATACAGCAGAACGGCAGAAAGTTGAGGAGCTATTACATGATCATCACTTTTGGTTTTGGGAAAGGTAAAGGCACGAAAGAGGATGTCCTGACGTTGCAGTTGATAACGGAAGCAATACTGAAGAAAAATCAGGACATGTTCAAAGGTTTTACCAAGCGGAAAAATGCGTTCGTCAATGTAAAATGGTGCAAAATGTTTGAAATTCTGAGCAGAATTGGAGTAAGACGTAGGGAAAGATGGCTAATATCCATTGTCTGTACAAGAACCAAGAAGGAACAATAAGACTCAATAAGGGCGTAAGACAAACATGTAGTCTTGCGCTCCTACTGTTCAATATACACATCGAAGAAGCAATGACGGAAAAAAAGATTCAAAAGTGGGATTAAAATTCAAGTTGAAAGGATATCAGTGATAAGATTCAAAGATGACATTGCTATCCTGAGTGAAAGTGAAGAAGAATTACATGATCTGCTGAATGGAATGAACAGTCTAATGAGTATAGAATATGGATTGCGAATAAATCAAAGAAAGGCGTAAGTAACGAGAAGTAGCAGAAATGGGAACATCGGGAAACTTAACATCAGGATTGATGGTCACGAGAGACGGGGTTAAGGAATTCTGCTACCTAGGAAGCAAAATGACTAATTATGAACGGAGCAAGGAGGACATCAAAAAGGGCATTCCTGGCCAAGGGAAGTCTACTAGTATCAAACATAGGCTTTAATTTGAGGAAGAAATTACTGAGAATTTGTATGATAGTGAAACATGGACTGTGGGAAAACCAGAACAGAAGAGAATCGAAGCATTTAAGATGTGGTGCTGCAGACTAATGCTGAAAATTAGGTGGACTGTTAAGGTTAGGAATGAGGTGGTTCTGTACAGAATCGGAGAGGAAAGGAATATGTGGAAAACACTGACAAGGAGAAGGGACAAGATGATAGGACATCTGTTACGACATGAGGGAACGACTTCCACGGCACTAGAAGGAACTGTAGAGGGTAAAAATGTCTTCCACTACGAGATTGGGATACATCCAGCAAATAATTGAGGACATAGGCTGCAAGTGATACTCTAAGATGAAGAGGTTGGCACAGGAAAGGAATTCGTGATGGGCCGCATCAAACCAGTCAGAAGATTGACAACTCAAATAAATAAATAAATAAAACAGACAAAGAAAGCGTTTCTGACCAAAAGAGTTTTCACTGGTCACCCAGTACGTTATGATCACCTACCTAATAGCCGGTATGTCCACGTTTGGTATGGATAACAGCAGCGACGCGTCGCGGCGTTGAACCAGTCAGATCTTGGTAGGTCGCTGGAGGGAGATGGCACCACAACTACAAACACGTCCCCTAGTTCCAGAGAGGGGGGCGATGAGCTCTGACGCCACATTCAATTGCATCCAAGATGTGTTCATGTGTTCGATCGGGTTCAGATCTGGTGAGTTGGAGGGGGGGGGGCATAAATTGGATCTCGCCCCTGCGTTCCTCGAACCACTCCGTCACACTCCTGACCTTGTGACATGGCGCATTATCTTGCTGAAAACTGTCACTGCCGTCAGGAAACACGATCTTCAGGAAGGGGTGCACATGGTCTGCAACCAGTGTGCAATACACCTTCGCCGTCACAGTGCCTTATACCCAGTGGACACATGGATGCCCATGTGAATGTTCTCCAGAGCGTAATGGAGCCGTCGCCAGGTTGTCTCCGCCCCGCAGTACAGGTGTCAAGGAGATGTTCCGCAGGAATTCGACGGATTCGTGCCTTCCCATCGGCTTGATGAAGAAGGTATCGGGATTCATCAGACCATGCAACGCTCTGCCACTGCGCCAACGTTCAGTGCCGATAGTCACTTTCTTATTTCAGTTGTAGTTGTCGATGTCGTGGTGTTATTATTGCCAAATGCATGGGTCGTCGGCTGAGGAGGCCCATCATTAGCAGTGTGCTGTACACTGTGTGTTCAGACAAACTTGCACTCTGCCCAGCATTAAAGTCTGATGTTAGTTCCGCCACGACGTCAGACATTTGTAACGAGGGGTGGCAGCCCACCTCCACGACATCTGGACGTGGTTTCACCTTGCTTTTGCCACGTGTTGAAGACACTCACCACAGCACTCCTCAAACATCCGGCAAGTCGTGCAGTTTCCCAAATGCTCGTGCCGAGCGTCCGGGCCAACACAATCTGCCCTCGGTCAAACGCAGATAGATCGCGTGTCTTCCCCATTCTACATATGGACACCACGCTCACTGATACTGCATGCGCCGTGCAAGTGTCTGACTAGCAGTCATTCCCCGGCAGGTGACGCTGCTATCGCCTGGACGGGTTTTATATCGATATTAGGTCGGTGGTCATAATGTTCTCGGTGATCAGTGAATTAGTAAGAAACATATACTTTACTTTGAGGAAGAACTTTCTGCGAAAAAAGTTTGGATCACAGCGTTGTGTGGCAGTGATCATGGACTGCGGGAAACCGAAACAGAAGAGAGCCGAAGCATTTCAAATGTGGTGCTACATAAGAGTGTTGAAAATTAGGTCTACTGATGAGGTAAGGAATGAGGAGATTTTCCACAGAGTTGGGGAGGAAAGGAATAGATGGGAGACACTGACAAGAAGGAGGTTCAAATGGTTTAAATGGCTCTGAGCACTACGGGACTTAACATCTGAGGTCATCAGTCTCCTATAACTTAGAACTAATTAAACCTAACTAACGTAAGGACATCACACACATCCATGCCCGAGGCAGGGTACGAACCTGCGACCGTAGCGGTCGCTCGGTTCCAGACTGTAGCGCCTAGAACCGCTCGGCCACACGGGCCGGCCAAGAAGGAGGGACAGGATGATAGGACACGTGTCGAGGCATCAGGGAATAATCTCCATGATACTAGAGGGATTAGTAGAAGATAAAAATTAGAGGAAGACAGAGATTGGAATATATCCAGCAAATACAGGAACTGAGGATGTAGATTTCAATTTCTATTCTCAGATGATGTGGTTGTCACAGGAGTGGAAATCGTGGCGGGGAGCACCAAACGCGTCTGAAGACTGATAGCTCGAAAAAAGTATATCCTCTGAAAACTACTGGAACAGTACGTGGTAGAGGTTATTTATCATTTTACCATATCTTAGGGTTTCTCCACATTCCATTTGCCTATGGAGCGAGGTAATAATTACCGTTAAAATCTTTTTCCGCACTAGAGCGGTTTCCTCCTACATGTTTAAAATTTGCTGTGTCTTTACGCTAGATTGTAAAAATCTTTACTACATTTCGGTCATCTTTCTTTTGTCTTTGCTAATGCTCCTTAGCCGGGAAAATTGCTCATCCGCAACAGATCTATAACGTGACAATCAAATGTCGGCCTGACAGGTCCCGGCTGGTGCCAATACCGCGGCAGCAGTGCCTCGAAATGGCGTCTCTTATTTGTTCTCTCGCCGCCTGCGAGGTTCGGTCAGTGATAAAGTTCCTTGATGCACAAAATATAGCGCCAATCGAAATTCATCGTCAGCTCTGTCAGGTCAAAGGGTGGCACATCATGAGCACACAGATGGTGAGTCGCTGGTGTAGGCATTCTTCCGAAGGTCGTCCAAGTGTCCATGATGTAGAGCGCAGTGGGCGACCGGCTCTCATCAATGATCACCTGGTTGAGCTGGAGCGGCAGCGCATCCTGGAGAACCGTCGCTTCACGGTTACGGAGCTCGGCAGCCATATTCCTTAGATGTCGAGATCCTTGTTGCATGAAACTGTCACTAGGAACCCACTGTCTAAGAAATTGTGCGCCAGATGAGTGGCGACAAACTTGACACACGAGCACAAAACGAAACGCTTTGGAGCAGCACTGACATTTTTGTAGCGGTATCGTGATGAAGGCGACGAGATCCTCAACAGGATCGTCACGGGCGATGAGACGTGGATTTCTCAGTTGACTCTGGAAACTAATCAGCAGTCAATGCATTGGCGTCACAGTGGATTTCCAGTCAAGACGAAATTCAAACAGACTGTGCCGAAGTAGAAAGTGATGTGCAGGGTGTTCTGGGACAGGAGGGGCATTCTGCTCATTCGCTTCCTGCCCTGGGGTGGAGTGGTGAAACAATGTGGGAACTGCGAAATGCCATTGGGAACAAGAGGCGTGGAATGCGTACTGCAGATGTTATGCTGCTCCGTGACAATGCTCCTCCCCATATAGGTCGGCGCACAACAACTGTTTTGCAGAAGTTCGGATGGGAGTTGTTTGATCATCCAGCATACAATCCTGATCTTGCTCCCAGCGATTTCCTTCTTTTCTGCACCTCAAGAAATTCGTGTCCTCCGGCCTGCGTTTTGACAACAATGAAGGGCTGAAGGTGACTGTCACACCCTGGTTCCATTCACAGGCGGTAGAATTCTACGACACTGAAATACAAAAGCTGATTCCACGATATGACAAGTGTCTCAGTTCTTTTGGGGACTACGTCGAAAAAAGTTAAGACATTGCTGTATCTGTTGCCAATAAAGTTTTTCATGGAACTATGTTGTCTTTGTTTTTAAAAAATAGGAAAAATTACTTTCTGGATGTGCCTCGTATGTACTACAATGGACTGTCATGACATGACCCCATCACTCCCGGCGTACAACACGGGTCGACGCTTTGTCTGATCCTGTTTATATATGACAGACACCCTCACGACCCCACAGATGATTACTTAGCCTTGTGCGCCAAGAGCTGTACTGCACAGATACTGCAAAACAGATTTCAGACGGCGATAAATCAACTCGGCTAATGGGCGCCAACATGGCGGCTAGCTTCAACCCAAACAAGACGCAGGCCAACATGATAAGAGCAGGGTTGAGCCGTGTGTCCGCTCTCAACATATATAGCGCTGTTAAGATTGTTCTGAGCTCTTCCATTCCATCGTTAATTGATTCTTTCATATTTATAGTTATGCTGCGTACGATTCTGATGAGATTCCCCTCTGTCGGTGTGTCTGGTCTTATCGATCTTCGAGTCGTTGCTTCCTGTTAGCCCTGTGTAAGGGAATAAGATCTTTGGGGGGGGGGGGGGGGTGGCCGGTTGGTTGGCTAGCGGTGACGAGTCGGTCGGTCGGTTTTTAAAATCGGGAGTTAGAGAATGTCGTACGAGGAGACCGCGGCGTGGCGTGGCGGTGGAGAGTTGGCTGTTGTTCCGAGAAGCCGCGTGGTCTATCCTGGCGGGGCGACACGTGTGGGCCGAGTTGACGGGACGAGGCTGTAAGCTCTTGCTGTGAACACCCGGGGGCCACGGCGGTGGTTCCGAGTCACTACTTGGTGGGAGAGGCAACGGATGTCTTTAAATTCGTCTGGAGGCGGGAATGATGGACTAGAAACTCGTCTAACCTGAGGAGTGGTATTTCGTCGCCGTGGATGCAGAGAAGACAGAGCGCGTGGTTGCGTGACTGTGCCCAGTTGGGTAAGCTGGCGACGTGGACACGGTCGGGTGTGGGGAACCTTTGCATCGGAGTTCACCTGCTGTTTCTCTGATAAACTGCAAGTTAAGCTGGTTAAAGGTTTATATGTTAATTGAAGAATTTTGGTCTGTACAGCCAGCGTCTTTTCTGCCTTGCGGCCTCCTGCGTTTGGGTTTCCTGTCCCTGTCAGCGGTGTATTTATAGACAGTGATCTTTTCCGCTTCTTATTAGTACTGCCCGGTAGGAAATGTATTTTCGGGCAGGGATAATTGTCTTAGATTACATGTTTTCTGCCTTGTGGCCTCCTGCGTTCGGATTTCCTGTCCCTGCCGCCGGTGTAATTATAGACAGTGATCTTTTGACTTCTTATTAGTACCGCCTGGGAGGAAGTGTATTTTTGGGAAGGGGTTATGGTTCCTGATTTGATTCCTCCTCCTCCACTGGCCTCGCGTGAGGTCGATGTGATTGCTGAATGTTAGGCGTTGTGGGTCTGTTAGTCCGCTTCTAGCCTGAGCATCCTTCGGGAGACAATTGCGGCCGCCCTTACACCCGGTCGGTTAATTATTTCTATCCCAGGGCATTTTGGTGGCAGGACATGGTATTAAAGTTGTTAGTTATTGTAAAATGTTAAATGGTTGTATTTTACTCTGTTTTTGGCCACTGTTTCTTTTTTTTAAATTACGTGGCTTTAAAATGTTTAGTTATTGTAAAAGGTGAATGACTGTATCTGTACTTTGATTGGTTTAATCTACTTGGCATCCTTTGAAAATGCCTCCCTGTTAGCGAGCCCTTGTAATTTAATATCGTGTTGTGGCAAAATTTAAAAGAAGTGGCTCCCTACATGTCGGTAGCGAAATTGTATGCAATTGGTGTTTTTGTTTCATTACTTGGAAAGTTTTAATTTTGTTATTAAATGCTTTATCAAAGTCTGTTTTAAGTAAAATGGCCTCGGTATTAACGGTAAAGTAAAATTTTTAACTTCATTACTTGGAAAATTTTGATTTGTTATCAAATGTTTCATCAAAGCCGGTGTTAAGTAAAATGGCTTGGCCGTTAACTGTAAAGTAAATTGTTTTGAAAAGGCACTCATGCCTGCTAGCTTTTTTTATCTGTTCCTGGTCAAGTGGTAAAGAAATAACTTTTAATGGTTGAAATAATCAATAAAGAAATTGTAAATTGCAACTCGACAGTAACCAACTAATTTTGGACCCGTTTCCCAACTGGGCGTTTTCCTTGAGTAATCGTAATACCCGTCTCAAGGGTGGTACCGTAGATCACATAAGGTACCAACAACTGTGTCGCCCGTCGTCGTCAGAGAAACAGCCATGAACTGGACATTCATTTTAACATTTCAAAATGATCGACCCACCAAATACACAAAAGCGCCTTTTTTGGGTGTAAACCTGGCTTAGCTATACTTCGTGGCGATTCATTCGGAGAGAGTCACAGTCTCTGCGTTTTTGATTGACATAAAGGAACTGTTTGTCATCTCCAATGCTCAAGCGATCAAAAACCACTATAGTAAAATGTCGCTGAAACAATAAGTTGCATGTGGTGAATCGGTTAGCTTTGTTTGTGTTCACCAGTCTGCTGCAAATGTTCTTGAATGATCGGCCAAGGTTGGTGAAGAGAGTTCGACAGTTCCTCGATTGTCTGACACGCATTTTCTTCCAGATCCGAAAAATCAAAATTACTAGATCTGAACTTAGAAAACCACCTTTGGCATGTACGAACGACTAATGCACTTGGATAATCATAGCAAATGTTCTGGTAGGAATTGTTGCGTTACTACTCTGCGAAATTCAAAGAGTATACGATATCGGATCTGCACCTCTTCTGGTATCTGGCTGGTCGTTTCACTACAAATTGAAAAAAAAAAAAAAAAGAAAAAATCACATTAAGATAACCTTGCCGTATCGTGTGTGTACCTACTTAGTGTAACTTACGTTGTGTCAATATATATGTTCAAAGCAATAGTAGCTTACACTTTGCGCCAATGCGAAAGCGATATTGGCATTCAGAGAAGATCTTGTGCTGTGAACTCGTGTAGCTGGAGAAAATTGGGTGCCGTTTTTTAATTTTTTTAATTTTAAGCTTTTGGCTTGAACGCTGTATCAGCCACTCATTGCTTCAGGAACTTTATGATTTACAGGATGAAGCTACATTTAATTCAAAATTTCATAATTAGTTTTAAAACTGGTACATTATTTTGATGAAGGAGGCCTGCTATATTAGTTGCTAATGGTTGATGAGAGCTGATTAACTCTCGTATGAAGTCAATATGCTGCTTTGCATACAGTTTACATTCGAAAAAGTGTGATTGATGTTTCTCACTTTTACAGTATTAAGTTCACAGGAAGGATAGCCTCGAACGTGTATTCGGCAAAGATGGCTACAGAAATATCGAAGATTACATTTCTTTCTAATTATAGAACTTATAAACTTAATTATATGGATCCAGAGTTCCGAGTGAACATTTGTCTGTATTTAACAATAATATTCACTTTCCTGCATAACGATGATTGATATTCGTCTTCACAGTGGTGTCTTGCTGTTCTGTGTAATATAGTCTTCTGATGGCGGTAGTGTTTTTAAAGGCGCGGCAGTCTTCGCTAAAACATTGACTATTGCTTTATGTTTAATTTCAGCGTGTCCACTGATCGACGTACATTTTAACTTTCTTCCAAAATTTTCGTTTCCTTGGTGGCTTTCAAAACGTCCATTGGTAGTGGATTCTTGAGAAGGGCTTGTGTCTGCATATCTTGCAGCAAGCTTCTACAATTCTATGTACGTATCCCACTGTAGGGGAAGACGCTCAATGTCTAGAGGGAAAACTCTTTGCGGTTGTCTACGGAACCATGATTATACCTAGACAGTCACCTCTTCGTCCGATGCAAATCGTCGGCCACGAATATCCTTGTTCAGGGCTCCAAAAATATCGAGAGATCGAGACCTTATGGTGGACATTTAAGGTCTTCCCAGCGCAACTTATACAGTGTAATAGAAACAACCTTGGCAGCATGTGTACTCGCCATACAGTCCCCTCGTGCCATGAAATTTGCATACAAGTTATTTGGAACCCTAAAGAAAGACATCCGCGGTTGTCGATTTGTTTCGGACGAAGTGGTGCACAGCTGGGTACAATCATGATTCCGTAGGCAACCGCAGACATTTTTGTAAGAAGGACTGACCGTCTTGTCTCACAGTGGGAAAAATGTGTTAACAGTTATGGCGATTACTCTTGAAATAATAAACAGTTTATTTACTTTTTTCCGTTTGTCTCGTTTTCATTTGACTGCCCCTTATACAAGTCTCACTGGGAAGTGAAATCGATTCCTTGTAACC
Source organism: Schistocerca serialis cubense (assembly GCF_023864345.2). NCBI lineage: Eukaryota > Metazoa > Arthropoda > Insecta > Orthoptera > Acrididae > Schistocerca > Schistocerca serialis. The sequence goes on from NC_064641.1 coordinate 300,634,694, forward strand.
AGTCCTTGAACACATGAACGAGCAATCTGCTCTGCTATCACCTGTGGTCCTGTGGCCGTCAGTATATAACTAAGAACACTCTGCAAATTATCAGCAATGGAGGTTTTTACTAACCACTCTGTTCCAGCAAATGTTTTTGTGGGAATGTAGAAAATGAAGTTACACCGTTATACTGATAATCGGAATTAGGAAATGCACGCGTTCTTCGGAGAGCTGGAAAAAAATTACTTCCACTGTCTACATCTACGTGATTACTCTGCTATTCACAATAAAGTGCCTGGCAGAGGGTTCAATGAACCACCTTCAAGCTGTCCACTCTCGAACGGCACGCGGGAAAAACGAGCACTTAAATTTTTCTGTGCGAGCCCTGATTTCTCTTATTTTATCGTGATGATCATTTCTCCCTATATAGGTTGGTGCCAACAGAATGCTTTCGCAATCGGAGGAGAAAACTGGTGATTGAAATTTCATGATATGATCCCGTCGCAACGAAAAACGCCTTTGTTTTAATGATTGCCACTACAATTCACGTATCATGTCTGTTACACTATCTCCCCTGTTTCGCGATAATACAAAATGAGCTGCCCTTCGTGTACTTCTTCGATGTCATCCGTCAGTCCCACCTGATGCGGATCCCACACCGCACAGCAATACTCGAGAATATGGCGGACAAGCGTGGTGTAAGCAGTCTCCTTAGTAGACCTGTTACACCTTCTAAGTGTTCTGCCAATGAATCGCGGTTTTTGGTTTGCTCTACCCACAATATTATCTATGTGATCGTTCCAACTTAGGTTACTCGTACTTGTAATCCCTAAGTATTTAGTTGAATTTACAGCCTTCAGATTTGTGTGACTTATCGCATAATCATAACTGTACGAAGCTTATTCGTAATTCTGGTTTCTAGGCAGTGTTAATTCTCTGTCCACTCATCTGGGGCGCTTACGGCATATAACGCTGATTTTTCGTTGCCGTCAGCTGCCAGTTGACCCTAACTTCACTAAGTGGTTCACTAAGTAGTTTAACTTCGGAGACTCATACGTTAGTACTGCCCACGGTCAGTACTGCGGCCTGTAGGAGGGTTCGGTGACCGTGCGTCTCTGCAGCTCAGCGTGACTACAGTCGTCTGTGGGAGCCTCAGTGCTCTCGATGAATGAAGCTGTGCTTAGGTTCGATCCCAGAATACTGCAGACACATGTAGACGGTTGTCGAGATGACGTAAAGGCGGGAGACTCGACAGCAACACGAGGGACATCCCCAGGGTTATTTTTTTTTCACGTCACGATCCAGTGAAAAATTTATCGTTTACTAGTGTAGACTTTCCGTTCTCCAACTTGCCGACGCCTTTATGTCTTTCAATGAGAAGTCGATGGACCAATCGATAGCATACTTTACAATGGCCTGTCTCCTTTGTGATGATGGCTTGTCAATTGCCGTAACGTAATGACACTTGTGACGTCAAACGTCGATCAGTTTCAGTAAAGACACAAATGGCGTTTTCAACCTATTAACGCCGTTCTGGAACTCCTGTTCCAATCAAATACACGAGACTTTGAAAAAGTTACGTAACTGTACTCTGCTTGATGTTTTGTAAAATGTCGACTAGCTTCACGCCTACGCGAGTAAGAAATCTGAAGATGTTGCGCAGTCGCGCAGTGCACCGACTGCCGAGACATCGTGAGTAGTACCAATGTATGAGTCTCCGAAGTTAAGCCACCAGGCGCTCAGGGAAGTTAGGGTTCAACAGACAGCTGGCGGCAACGAAAAATCAATGTAAGTGCCCCAGGTGAGTGGACAGAAAATAAAAACTGCCTAGAAACCAGTGTTACGAGTAAGCTTCATACGTCTGAAATAAATGGCGGTCCCAGCGCACAGCCGGTATGCCAGTACTTGTACTGCCCCAGTAACGGAGACGCAGATGTCCAGCGCCCAAGCTGAACATCTTGCAGACGGACAGATCTGTTCTTCATCCACGGAAGAGCGGCTCGGCTCCCATCCTGAGTCACCGTTGTGACCGGCAGATATTTGGCTTCCACGTTAGCTGTCCCTTCCACGGCTGGACGGCTGTGGATTCCAAGTTGGTGGCAGCTCGTAGACGCTTGTTGAATTCACCAAAGCATCCTGAAACTTAACAGAGCTGTCTTCCATCGGTATCCATAATGCAGATGCAGTAGACTCACTCTGAGAATGAGTGGGAGGAGGTTTTATAACTGGCTATGGCGTGATCCTCCCGCACAGCTTCCTGAGCCTGTCAGCGCTCTTGGCTACTCTATTGCTTAGGGTTTCAGAGCCTTCCTTGATGCTAAGTTTGCATCTTGGAAGGCATTGTTATCTCTAGGAGAAGAGGCTCTTTAGAGTAGAGCGCTCTGTCTGTTCCACACTGTCGACAAAGTGCTGAATCAATTGTTCTTGGATTCCCTAACGCATAGTCCGATGAAATGACCTCCCAGCTTATTTCTACACTGGGTCTCCCGTGTCGTTATCCCGTTATGACACCGTGCTTATCTCGCAAACACGCTCCACGTAGCGATGTCTCAGTCGGTTTCTAACAAAATTTTATTCCTGCACTTACTTAGCATTCTACTTTGCAACAGCAGTATTATGTTTGTATTGTAAGACGATGGTGACAGAAGGTGAATGAATCCTGATGCCGGTACACAGCCTGCTCCACTCTAATATGCCAAGGCTTAGCGCCTGCAAAGCCGGCCACCCGCTGAAAGGACGTGTAAAGCGGGCCCCGGTCCGAGTAGGGGTCAGCTTTGCCGGTCTTCCGGTACACGCGGACTCTCATCGGCTGCCATCAGGCGGCCTCACCTGTGCCACAGGAGCTCGCGATGTACTCAGACCTCATTTTTTCCTCACAATACGTGACTGGAAGAAGGCCACAATATGTCGTGGAGCGAGCGTTATATAGCTCCGCGCCGAGATTCGGAAGGCTCTCACACCGGGTGAGTGGCCTGGGCCAAGAATCGAGAGCGTGTGCTCTTCGTCGATTAGGTGCTCATTTCCTGTGCCGTCGTAGCAGCGGCGGCGTCGTCCACCGCCGGCCTATTGCCGAGAAGTCGATCGACCCAGGAACTCTTCACGTACTCAGCCATTCATTAAAGCTACGTGGTGTCCAAAGCTGCTCATCAAGAAGCACGGGGGTAACTGTTTTGTTGTTTGAATTTCCCGGCTTGGTCTAGAAATACTGTTTTGTTGTAATAACAAGAACACCGGTTTTTGTATTTTTTTTTTCATTCCTTATCGTGGGTCTCAGAACCGGCCAGTACATCAGTTACTTTGTATTTCAGGAGAGACACTGTGTCGGCAGTTTAGAGTTAATAAATTCCTTACAAGTGACTTGGAACGTTTTCCGTCAATAGTCCGAGGACACAGCACTCGACTATCACCAGGCGGGCCAACGAGTCTCCATCCAACGGACATTTCATCATCAACAACTTCACATGACCTCACTTCATGAGGGACTCCAGAAAGACTGTTGTTGATCAGGAACTTTGTGCCAACAGGTCTCTTCTTCCTACCGGCCAGATACTGGCAGTAAAAGTTTCATTCACTACCACGATTCGAACCGGCTTACCGCCAAGTCGAGCTCCACCCCAGCAAGGCGATTTACGTAAATGATATTTGAACGTGCGTCGCACTGTCAACGCGGAATATACCAGTGACCTTTCAAGTGGGCCAGACTTGCTTATTGCAGCGAACGACAAGATTAACTAACAGAAAAAATGGCTCTGAGCACTATGGGACTCAACTGCTGAGGTCATTAGTCCCCTAGAACTTAGAACTAGCTAAACCTAACTAACCTAAGGACATCACAAACATCCATGCCCGAGGCAGGATTCGAACCTGCGACCGTAGCGGTCTTGCGGTTCCAGACTGCAGCGCCTTTAACCGCACGGCCACTTCGGCCGGCTTAACTAACAGAAGTCACCCTCCTTCACGACAAAATGCTTTCCACGATGATGTCATCAAGAAAGTGCCAGTATGCTGGGATAAGTGTATTTGTAAATTAGCAGTAAAAGGCGCCCACTGTTTATTGAATTTACATAACGACTAAATATTCGTAACTGGTTCTTTGGTGGGTTGTGTTCTTTTTTTTTGGCCTTAGGACATCGATTTTTCATAGTCGAGAGCAGCGTATTGACCAAAACAGTGCTTTATGTTCTCCGACTTCACTGAATGCCAAGCCGACTGAAGTCCCAGAAATACGAGGGTTGTCCAGAAAGTAAGTTCCGGTCGGTCGCGAAATGGACACCACAGTGAAAACCCTACTAATCTTTGCACAGATGTGTTGGGTGTTGTCTCTAGTATGACCGTCGATCGCATCAAGACGCTCTTTTTAGTTGCGAGCGCTCTGCGAGCGAGTAAAGGTGCCTAGAACAAAGATGTCTCCCACCAAGTAAGAGGACCCGCTTAGAGGCTTCGGCTTAATGATTGCAGCCCACCTAACACAACTGCCACACACTTCCTTCTTCATGGAAATTCTCAGCCGCACTGTGGAGGGGCAGTGAAGGTGCTCCTGCAGCCTTTTCGATGGGAAGTGTTCGATCGCCCACAACACAGCCCTAATTGGCTCATCCTGAATATCATAGCATAGTGTCCACAAGTTCATCAAGGCACTGTTGGAACAGATTGTCCCACTCATTAACGACGATTCGGCGTAGATCCCTCAGAGTGGTTGGTGGGTCACATCGTCCGTAAACAGCCCTTTTCAATCCCTCCCAGGCATGTTCGATAGGGTTCACGTCTGGAGAACATGTTGGTCACTCTAGTCGAGCGATACCATTATCCTGAAGCCATTCACAAGATGTGCAAGATGGGAGCGCGAATTGTCGTCCATGATGACGAATGCCTCACCAGTATGCTGCCGATATGGTTGCACTTTCGGACGGTGGATGGCATTCACGTATCGTACAGCCTTCCATGACCACCAGCGGCGTACGTCGGCCCCACAATATGCCACCCCAAAACAGCAGGGAACCTCCAACTTGCTGCGCTCGCTGGACAGTGTGTGTAAGGCGTTCAGCCTGGCCGAGTTGTCTACAAACACGTCTCCGACGATTGTCTGGTTGAAGGCATATGCGACACTCATTGGTGAAGAGAACGTGATGCCAATCCTGAGCGGTCTATTCGGCATGTTGTTGGGTCCATCTGTACCACGCTGCATGGTGTCGTTGTTGCAAAGATACACCTCGCCATGGACGTCGGGGGTGAAGTTGCCTATTATGCAGCCTGTTGCGCATAGTTTGAGTCTCAACACGACGTCCTGTAGCTGCACGAAAAGCATTATTCAACATGGTGACGTTGCCGTCAGGGCTCCTGCGAGCCATAATCCGTAGGTAGCGGTCATCCACTGCAGTAGGAGCACTTTGGTGGCCTGCGCGAGGCATGTCATCGACAGTTCATGTCTCTCTGTATCTCCTCCATGTCCGAACAACATCGCTTTGGTTCACTCCGAGTCGCCTGGACACTTCCCTTGTTGATAGTCCTCCCTGGCACAAAGTAAAAATTAGCGGTATTGACCGTCTAGGCGTGGTTGAACTATAGACAACACGAGTCGTGAACCTCCTTCCCGGTGGAATGACTGGAATTGATCGGCTGCCGGACCACCTCTGTCTAATAGGCGCTGTTCATGCATGGTTGTTCACATCTTTGGGCAGGTTTAGTGACATCTCTGAAAAGTCAAACGGACTGTGTCTGTGATACAATATCCATAGTCAACGTCTATCTTCAGGAGTTCTTGGAATCGGGGTGATGCAAAAACTTTTTTTGTTGTGGTTGTGTACATACATGCTGAAGCGCCAAAGAAGCTGGTATAGGCATTCCTATTTAAATACAGATACACACACACACACACACACACACACACACACATATATATATATATATATATATATATATATATATATATATATATATGTCAATATATATATGAGTGGGTGGGTGGGTGTTGGTAGATATGTAAAGGGGAAATGATTTTAAAAATGTTCGGGTGGACGTAAGTTACATATTTTTAATATATACGGTATAGAAACAGTCGTATGTACACGATATGCTGATGGGAAACGTTAGCAAAAATCTGAAAAAATTCTTGTCCGAATTATTCTAATGAACGTTGGGTCGGACATATGTTACATATTTATTACACATGTATACTATACAAAGTGGAATGATGTTATTAAAGATTTCAAAAAGTTCTTGATTGATTAATTTAAAATTTTGACGCATTACTGTAATAAACATCGGACGGTGGTAGGTTACATAGTTTTTGAATATGTGTGGTATATAAATGCATACGTATCATACGACAGGGAAATGTTGTTAGCAAACATACCGAAATGTACTAGACCGATTTGCTTCAAATTTTTACACAGCATTCTATTAAACTTTGGAACGGACATAGCTACACATTTTAAATATATATACAAATTATGTTAACAAAAATTTCGTAAAGTTCATGATCGATTTCGGTTATTTACACAATGATCTAACAAACGCTCGGATGGTCGTAAACTATAAATATATATTTTTTATCCATATGGTTTCTCTTGTCATCAGTCTTCTGACTCGTTTGATGCCGCCGGTCACGAATTCCTCTGCTGTACCAACCTCTTCATCGCAGAGTACCACTTGGAATCCACGTCCTCAATTATTTGCTGGGTGTATTCCAATCTGTGTCTTCCTCTACAGCTGTTACCCTCTACAGCTCCCTCTAGTACAGTGGAAGTCATTCCGTGATGTTTTAACAGATGTCCTATCATCCTGTCCCTGCTTCTTGTCAGCGTTTTCCGTATATTCCTTTCCGCCTCATTCCTCACCTTATCAGTCCATCTAATTTTGAACATTCGTCTGTAGCAGCACCACACCTCAAATTCTTCGATTCTCTTCTCTTCCGGTTTTCCCACAATTCATGTTTCACTACAATACAATGCTGAGCTCAAGGCTCAGAAATTTCTTCCTCAAATTAAGACCTATGTTTGACACGAGTAGACTTCTCTTGGCCAGGAATGCCCTTTTCGCCAGTGCCAGTCTGCCTCTGACGTCCTTGCTCTGTCCGTTACGGATTATTTTGCTGCCTAGCTTGCAGAATTCCTTAATTTTATCTACTTTGTGATCAGTCCTGATGTTAAGTTTCCCTCTCTTTTCATTTCTGCTACTTCTCATTACTTTCGTCTTTCTTCGATTTATTGTCAATTCATATACTGTACTCATTGTACTGTTCACCCCATTCACTAGATTCTGTAGTTCTTCACTTTCACTGAGGATAGCAAGTTCATCGAATCTTAACGTTAACATCCTTTCCCCTGAATTTTACTTCCACTCTTGCAGTTTTCTTTAGTTTCCGTAAGGTGCTTCTTCGATGTATAGATTGAACATTAGGGGCGATAGAGTACATCCCTTTCTTATACCCTTTTTAATACGAGTACTTTGTTCTTAGTCATCCACTCTTACTGTTCGTTCTTGTTTTCTCTACATACTGAGTATTATCAATATTTCCCTGTAGCTTACTGCTATTTTTCAGGATTTCGAACATGTTGCCCCATTTTACATTGTAGAACGCTTGTTCTTCGTCGACAAATCCTATGAACTAGTCTTGATTCTTCTACAGTCTTGCTGCTATTATCATCCGCTACGTCAGAATTGCCACTATGGTGCGTTTACCTTTCCTAAGGCCAAACTGATCGCCATCTAACACATCTTCAATGTTCTGTTCTATTCTTCTGTATATTAACCTTGTCGGCAACTTGGATGCAAGAGCTTTTAGGCTGATTTTTGCTACAATTCCCTCACTTGTCGGCTCTTGCATTCTCGGAAATTATGAGGATGATATTGTTCCGAAGATCTGACGGTATATCGTCAGACTGCACGCCAACTTGAATAGTCATTGCCGGCCGCGGTGGTCTCGCGGTTCTAGGGGCGCAGTCCGGAACCGCACGACTGCTACGGTCGCAGGTTCGAATCCTGCCTCGGGCATGGATGTGTGTGATGTCCTTAGGTTAGGTAGGTTTAAGTAGTTCTAAGTTCTAGGGGACTGATGACCACAGCTGTTAAGTCCCATAGTGCTCAGAGCCATTTGAATAGTCATTTCGCTGCCACTTCCTCCAACAATTTTAGAAATTCTGATGGAATGTTTTCTAACCCCTCCGCGTTATTTGGCCTTTAGTTTTCCAAAGCTGTTTCAAAGTTCTTTCAAATTCTGATTCTAGTACTGGGCCCCTACCTTTTCCATACCGATTCCTACGTATATGTCGAAAATTTCTTGAACGAATTACTTTAAATTTTTATACGACAGTCTGATGAAATTGGCAGTTTTAGGCTATGTTTTAATACATGTATGGCGTATAAATATATGTATATAAAACATAATAGGGAAGTGTTGTTAGTTAAAATGTCTAGAAGTTCTTGATCAACTTACTTCATATTTTTACAAGATGTTCTAATAAACATTCAGAGGGACATAGGCTGTATATTATTTTCAATTACAATGTACAGGTTTTCTGTTAAACCCAGCTGTGTGGAAGATCATGCTGTGCTCAGCTGTGGTGTGAAAATGTGCGATTTTCGTCGTCTTTCTTGCACTCGGTTTTAACTACGATAGCAGGACATTTAAATCATTAGGCGGATTGTTTCTCCTATACTCTTTCTCCTTATAACCGTGATGTTTCGTTTTCATTCTCGCACTCGATTTTAACAGAAAAAGAAAAAGGCGGAATCTGGAACGTCCAAAACTTTGTTTTCTTACCCGTCTGCCGATTCCCAGTACTTCAAAAAGCAGTCATTGAAGCTACTATCCCCACAGATAGAGGAGCAGGAGAGGCTTCTGATACCCTATATGTCAATGATCCCATCCGTCTTTCTCATTCATTTTAAGGGAATTGAGTTCCCAATCAAGGTTTCGTTAGCAATCACAATAAACAAGAATCAGGGTCGGGCAGAGGCGGAGGTGAGATGTACGGAGAAGGGGGGAGTAAACAGAGAGAGAGAAGGAGGAGATTGACAGAGAGATGGGGAGGAGGAGGATGTGGAAAGACAGAAGGGGAGGAGGAGATGGACAGGGATAGGTTAGTTAGCAATTGTGAAGCATTGCTGGGTTCACTAGTTTTAATTTAAATCCGGGCACTGGCCACAAATGTTTATCAATCAGGTTATTAAACGCTGTTGTTCGTGTTATTAGACAAGATTATTCTCCCATATCGCACAAACATACATAATGATTACTAGTTTTAGCGAAATTAAATCGCCATCTTCAGATAATTTGCATAGAAAAACTTGTTTACAGGACCAACCCATTACGTTGACTGTTCACATTAAATGGACACAACCGTAATGTATGGAGTGATTATAATTAATGTTAAACTTTCAAAACGCTGTAGAAATACCAGCACTGATCAGAAGACGTCAAATTGCAACGGAATATTATCGGAGAAGAGGGAAAACGTATGGCACAAGCAAAAAAATAGTGTGAAAATTGATCAATAGATGGCGCTGTATGTGTCAGGATACGTAAATGAAAACACCTGTCATGCGCACGACCCATTGAAGTTGGTATAAACAGGGCGGGTACACGGCTTTTCCTCCTTTCGCGTCTGCGATATGACTGTTTCAATCCAGGATCGCGCTCTCCTTGTAAAGCTGTATTACAAGAATGATGACTGTGCACACGTCTGCAGAATTTCCGGACACTGAAGGGTTTGCCGTGGGTCTGGAGAAAATGATTCGGGTTCTTTTGGTGTGCAACCTGCAGAGGGAGGACGCGAATTGATTCGACGTCAGTGAAAGCAGTGGTCACAGCAAAGCAGGAGGAGACGAGTGGTGGTGTCCAAACGTGTAGTGCACAGAAAATTGCCCAAACATTGGACATACCAGTGAGCACTGTGCGTAAAATCCTACGAAACATCCTTCTTTGCTATCCATTCAAAATTACCCATGTGCAAGAGTTGCTTCCTGTTGACCTGCCAGCAAGAGAGACCTTTGCTTTAGAATCTCTTGCTCGCAAAGAAGTGGGCAAAAAAAAACGTAAATTTGTGGATGGGGTCATTTTTGTACAAGATGGCGCACCCCCGCACATTGCAAATCCAGTTAAGCAGCTGCTGAAGTGCCATTTCGGAAATGCTAAAATTATCAGCCGCCATTTCCCTACAGCCTGGGAGTCCCGATGACCTGACCTTAATCCGTTTGACTTCTGGCTGTGGGGCTATCTGAAAGATGTTGTGTTCAGTGTTCCGAATGCTCAGCACATTCTGAACGTGACCCTGGGAACATTTCGATCAGTTGTGGAACATGCTGTTTCTAGATTTCAACTTGTTGCAGAAAACGGTGGACAGCATACTGAAATGTTTTGTGCCAGTCACACGGAAATTAATAATCCGATGTGATTTTGATTGATGCTTTTTATCATGTTTTTCGCCTCAGGACAATTAAAAACCGATGTAGTTGACGCTTTTTATGTGGTTTTTGGCCTCAGGAAATTAAAATGGCTCTGAGCACTATGGGACTTAACTTCTGAGGTCATCAGTCCCCTAGGACTTAGAACTACTTAAACCTAACTAACCTAAGGACATCACACACATCCATGCCCGAGGCAGGATTCGAACCTGCGACCGTAGCGGTCGCGCAGTTCCAGACTGTAGCGCCTAGAAACGCTCGTCCACTCCGGCCGGCTCAGGAAATTAAAAACCTATTTTTTTTCATCCGATGTGATATGAAGTTGCAATGGTGGATGAGCTTACGTAACTAACAGTAGCCGCGTGGGATTAGCGGAGCGGTCTAGGGCGCTGCAGTCATGGACTGTGTGACTGGTCCCGGCGGAGGTTCGAGTCCTCGCTCGGGCATGGGTGTGTGTGTTTGTCCTTTGGATAATTTAGGTTAAGTAGTGTGTAAGCTTAGCGACTGATGACCTTAGCAGTTAAGTCCCATAAGATTTCACACACATTTGAACATTTTTTTAACTAACAGTATCACACCTGTACACCCATGCACACTGAGTAGTACAGTTTGTTTAACGTCAAACGTACACCTTAGGCATTGTTGTATGATTCATTTGTCATTTGTAGTTGACCACTATTAAATTATGATGCTTACAGCGCCATCTATTGCTACGTTTTGTAATTATTAATTTTTCTTCTGCCATACGTATTCGCCTTTCCGATAGTATTCCGTTGCAATTTGACGTCATTCTGACCAGTGGTGTTATTTCTACAGCGATCTGAAAGTTTAACTTTTATAATAATTACCCTGTACATTGCTGCTGGGTCTAATTAATGTGAACAGCCGGCCGTTGTGGCAGAGCGGTTCTAGGCGCTTCAGTCTGGAACCGGGCGACCGCTACGGTCGCAGATTCGAATCCTGCATCAGGCATGGATGTGTGTGATGTCCTTAGGTTAGTTAGGTTTAAGCAGTTCTAAGTTCTAGGGGACTGATGACCTCAGACGTTAAGTCCCATAGTGCTCAGAGGCATTTTAATGTGAACAGTCAACGAAGTATATTGGCGCTGTAAGAACATATTTTGTATAGAAATGATCTGAAGATCGCGATTTCATTTCGCTGAAACTAGTAATCATTGTGTATTTTTATGCAATATAGTCGAATAAACTTTTGTAATAAGAAGAACAGTTGCGTTTAGAGTCAGAGATCTCCCCCAATAGAGATGACAATGTCAGGTAATCATCATAATCGGGTTATTAGTTCCACTTGTAATGGTACTTGAATTACGTAACCATTATGGTACCTCACCTGAACCTCTCGATACCAGTAATATTCTACTGTGTTTCTGATAACTACTTAACATATTTCTGAGACAACATTCAGATTTGATTTCATTTGTTATACATCGATATGTTTATATTGCAATGATATCATTCTTATGTGTATTCTTTCTTTTGTCACTATGATCTTTGACGTACTTGTAACTTCGATTTTTTGGGCGCGTAAGCAGTAGTTAGAGTCGGACCTTGAGAAAGTCAAGTCTTGGACGTCATGTTGAAAAGACGCATATTGTATCCAGTTCATAAAATGTGAACTTTAACAGTGAGGAAGATGTTTTCAAGTATGTTTTGTATTGTGAAGTGATGTTTTGTGTGTTACGTGATATTGCAATAAAAGCAATTAAAAGGAAGTGTAACTTAAATTCGGAGTGCGGATTATTTTTTTATATCACTATTGTGCTAACTTTGAAAGGTTTAATCTTCAAGAATGGTTTGTGAAGCGCATCTACAACACTTTTGAATATAGCAGAATAAAACCTAGGCGTCTTTGCATCCGAGCTTGGAATCATCACCACGTAGATTTTCGACGATTGAGCCATGATTTTCCAACGAGATCAGCGTGGGAAACACGAAAAGATGAGTGCCTAGTTTATTCATTATTAATGAAATGACTTTATTAACTGTGCTCTAATGACACCTGCCACATAATAACTTTGTTGCTGCCCAAAAATGCAGTATTTAGCAGCGTGAGCAACACCACAATCATTATTAAATTTTGACTTTTGTTGTGGTAGGTTTATTAGACACTCAACGATGCTTCTTTTTTCAAACAGTTCGTTGCTGCTTTCATTTCGAAGGCGCCTAGCGTGTCGTTTCGCCGGAAGCCGGGTCGTCCGCAGCGCCGGAGGCCAGCGCAGCACGTCGGCATAGTTCCGCAGTGCACGACGGGACGCGCCGCGCGGCGGTCCGAGCAGACCGAGCGAAGTCGCGGCGGGCGCGCGGCGGCGGCGGCGCAGCGCGGCGCAGCAGCGGTATAATCCGGGCTACGGCCGGCGGGGGATCGGCGGCGCGCTAACGCCGCAAGATGTATGCTGCACGCGCCGCGCGCCTAAATGCGTATCGATCACCGTAATGCGCGACGACTGTGCCGTCTGGGCGCCGTTATGGCTGCGCCGGCGCTCCCACCGGGCGCGGCAGTCTCTCAGCGTGCACACGACTGGACTGTCGCGCGACAGGCACCTGTAGCCAAGCCTCTGGTTAAGAGTACGCGTAATGTACCGATTCCACTCCAGTCTCCTTCCAGAGAGCGCGTTTTTACCGTTCCGTGTCCCAGTCTGTAGAAAATGGAACCCTGGTAGAACCGATTTGTTTTCTCTCTTCGTCTGTCTGTCTGACTGTTAAGAACCTTTCTTCTCAGGAAAGGGCAGCTATTTCGGCAGTCGACGCACCATGGAAATATCATAGACCTCGTAGACAACATCAGTATAGAAACAGGGCTAATGTACTACTGGCCATTAAAATTGCTACACCACGAAGATGACGTGCTACAGACGCGAAATTTAACTGACAGGAAGAAGATGCTGTGATATGCAAATTATTACCTTTTCAGAGCATTCACACAAGGATGTGTGGCGACACCTACAACGTGCTGACAAGAGGAAAGTTTCCAACCGATTTCTCATACACAAACAGCAGTTGACCGGCGTTGCCTGGTGAAACGTTATTGTGATGCCTCATGTAAGGAGGAGAAATGCGTACCATCACGTTTCCGACTTTGATAAAGGTCGGATTGTAGCCTATCGTGATTGCGGTTTATCGTATCGCGACATTGCTGCTCGCGTTGGTCGAGATCCAATGACTGTTAGCAGAATATGGCATCGGTGGGTTCAGGAGGGTAATAACGACGTGCTGGATCCCAACGGCTTCGTATCACTAGCAGTCGAGATGACAGGCATCTTATCCGCATAGCTGAGTCAACAGATGGGGACGTTTGCAAGACAACAACCATCAGCACGAACAGTTCGACGACGTTTGCAGCAGCGTGGACTATCAGCTCGGAGACTGTGGCTGCAGTTACCCTTGACGCTGCATCACAGACAGGAGCGTCTGTGATGGTGTACTCGACGACGAACCTGGGTGCACGATTGGCAAAACGTCATTTTTTCGGATGAATCCAGGTTCTGTTTACAGCATCATGATGGTCGCATCCGTGTTTGGCGACATCGCGGTGAACGCACATTGGAAGCGTGTATTCGTCATCGCCATATTGGAGTATCACTCGGCGTGATGTTATGGGGTGCTATTGGTTACACCTCTCGGTCACCTCTTGTTCGCACTGACGGCACTTTGGGCAGTGAACGTTACATTTCAGATGTGTTACGACCCGTGGCTCTACCCTTGATTCGATCCCTGAGAAACCCTACATTTCAGCAGGATAATGCACGACCGCATGTTGCAGGTCCTGTACGGGCCTTTCTGGGTACAGAAAATGTTCGACTGCTGCCCTGGCCAGCACGTTCTCCAGATCTCGTGTTGAAGCTGCATGGGCAGCTGTAGCCGTACACTCCATCCAAGCTCTGTTTGACTCAATGCCCAGGCGTATCAAGGCCGTTATTACGGCCAGACGTGGTTGTTCTGGGTACTGATTTCTCAGGATCTATGCACCCAAATTGCGTGAAAATGTAATCACATGTCAGTTTTAGTATAATATATTTGTCCAATGAATACCTGTTTACCCGCGCGGCATCAGCCGAGCGGTCTGATGCGCTGCAGTCATGGACTGTCCAGCTGATCCCGGCGGAGGTTTGAGTCCTCCCTCGGGCATGGGTGTGTGTGTTCGTCCTTAGGATAATTTAGGTTAAGTAGTGTGTAAGCTTAGGGACTGATTACCTTAGCAGTTAAGACCCATAAGATTTCACACACATTTGAACATTTGAATACCCGTTTATCATCTGCATTTCTTCTTGGTGTAGCAATTTTAATGGCCAGTAGTGTAGCAACAATGCTTGTGACAGTTTGTAAATCAGTGAAGAAGGACAGGAGAGAGTTTCTGTTAGAAAGGGCAGATAAGCGATTGTTAGAATCTCACTTAGGCAGTGAACTGACACCACTTAGTTCCAGTAAGACGGATGTAGAGGAATTATGATCAAAGTTTAAGCAGATTGTAAATCGTGGTCTGGAAAATTATGTGCCCAGTAAGTTGATTAAGGACGGAAAAAAAACCCACCACCATTTAATAACGAGATTTGGAAAATGCTGAGGATGCAGAGGCTGTTGCACCCTCGCTTCAAAAGACAACGCGTAAATGACGACAAGTGAAGGTTATTAGAGATTCGCGCATCTGTTGAAAGATCTATGCGCGAAGCGTACAGCTACTGTCATACCTAGAAAACGACCTGGCAGAAAAACCAAGAAAATTCTGGTCCTATGTAAAATCACTGAGTGGGTCTAAGGCTTCCATCCAGTCACCTGTTGACCAGTCTGATGTGGCAGTTGAAGACAGAAAACTAAAACCGAACTTTTAAATTTCACGTTCAAGAAATTGTTTACGCAGGAGAATCGTACAAACGTAGCGTCATTTGACCATCGAACAGATTCCCGTAAGACCGACAGCCGGCCACGGTGGCCGAGCGGTTCTACGCGCTTCAGTTTGGAACCGCGCGGCCGCTACGTAGTTCTAAGTTCTAGGGGACTGATGATCTCAATTGTTAAGTCCCATAGTGCTCAAAGCCATTTGAACAATTTGAAACCAACTGTTTTCATTCCAAAAGCTTCTCGTGCTACCTCTCGTCTGTTCTATCTAAGAGTAGTCCATTTAGCTGATACATCATGTTCGTCAAGACATCGGTTATTAAATATTTTCTCCTGTAATCTATTTTGGTACAGCATCTCAGTACTCTCATCCCCCTATGAATTCAGTTTTAGTCCTTTCTTCAATCAGTCTCTTAAGTTTTGTATTTTTCAGTCTAAGCTGCATGTTCAGTTTACACATCATCTGCCTATGGCCGATGTTAACGTTCTCAGATCCAGTATTACTCCTGGTGTATTTATGCTGCAACATATGGTCAAGAATTTGTTATTAATACATACTTCCTTCAATGCACAAAAATGAATTAGGTCTTCTTCACTTTCATTTATTTCTGTTTCATTAAATCTTTGTTTAATGCTTGGAATAATCGAATTGCCAACTCATGAGCAAGATTTTTCTCTTTTTAGGAAATACATTTCTTTCTCGTGTTTTGGTCTTCCCACATCAGGTGCCTATACAGAAAATGTGTACAACTCATCGTCTTCTTTTGTCATCTTTGTTATCCTTTCGTTACCACAGTTAACATCGGCAATGTTATTACTAAAATTCTTGTGAGTTAAGATCCCTACTCCTGCTTGTGCTCGTAGATGTTTATCCACACCACAGCAGAATAGTGTAAACATACTCTTACGATTGGAACTTTTCATTTTATCTGTTACTGCACATGTGCTTATTTCATGCTCTTCCATTTCTATAACAATATTCCACTCTTTGTATTCAATGTGGCAAATTTGTAAGACCTTACCTATTCTTTGTCCTTTACTGAGGCAAGGTCGTCATAATTTTACCCGTGCTGTTCCGAGCCTTATGATTATTTCTGTGTGCTGCCTTAGACTTTATTCCCCAGGCAGGTTGCTAACCTGACCCGGAAAACCAAAACCTGGATGACCAGGGTTTTAATTTTCGGGGTCTCTTTCCCCAGGACTGGCTGCCTTTACTGCACCTCACAGAGCACCGTCTTCACTGAAGATGGGCGGTGAAAAGGGAAAGGAAAGACACTCTCTGGCCTCGAAACAAATACTTTTGGAGTCAAAAACAAAAGAGCTGGCCAAGGAAGGGCGACGGGAAAGAATGTAGCAGAGATCTAAGACAAGTAACTGCAAGTACCGTCAGACTTAGCCAAGGGCCCATGTGGCAGCTAGCCATGTCCTCGCAAGGTGGGAGAGCCCCCTAGGGGGGACTGGGCTTTGTCTGTGGTATCACCAGCTGACCAGTCTAGCATCGATGACCCTACCAGGAGCATTGCTCCCTCCAGCGAAGCTATGTCTATCATCAAGACACGCAAATATGCCTACAACGTTTAGGTGGTGGCTCACGGGAGAAAATTTGTGTTACTGAATAATTGACACCTTTACGGACCAAAGTAAGTGACTAAATGTTTTTGCAGATTATTCATATGTCTAATAATGGACACCTTTACCGACCAAAGTGTAAAGATTATTCATATGTATAGTGTGTACCCCATGAACTGAGCTAGCTATTGTTACTGGAGAGAAACCATTCAGAACACTGATTCCATTCGCTACAACTTCCAGGTGTCAAAATTGTTTTCGATTATTGCAGTAATGTAAACAATAACGAGGATGCAACACTTCCGATGGCAATGGCAGATAGTAAGCTAAATATAAAAAAGATTATTAGAAATAAGCATTACCAAACGTCTCATTGATTCTTTATTTCTTTCTTTAATAAAACGCTTGTAAAACAAGTCAGTTGTATTTGATTGAACGTTAGGTAAATATTATATATCTTGGTTATTTTAAATGTTGCAGTGTTAAATCAATTTTTCCAATCCAAAATGTAATTAGATATATTGTCTGACATCTGGTCTCTTTCTTGGGTAATGGAGTCAGGAAGGTTGGGAGTCGCGCTTTTAGAGGCACGAAGGTTTGCGCAGTGGTGTTTTCAATGTGACGGTCACAAAACCGCTATTGGGATGAACCCTTTGCAGACATGGACGGGCTGCTGAAGATGGGTAGTACGAACATACCAAACAGTTTTGTTGTGAGGACAGTCGTGAGTCGAATTTTGTTTTGGGTTCTGGCTGAGATTATTCACTGGTGTCCAAATTAACTGGAAGAACAGCCAATGACCGGAGAAGACTTACCGGCATTTCTATCAATCATTGTAGATGCCTGTAGCAACATGAAAATAGTAACATCATTCAACAAAGATGATGCAGTGCAAGATGTGTGACTGGAGCAAGAAAGTATCAGTGCACTGAAAGAGGTCAAGTTGCTTAACATCAAGTAGAGAATGAGACGTAACTTTAACTACAGAGATCCGTATAGTAAGGATGTCATTACGGACGTGAGAGCTGGACCATAAGGAAGGCTGAACGGGGAAAATGGATACCTCTGAAATGTGGCGTTGAAGGACCGCAAAGAGAAAGAATAGGTTGGTATTACAGCAAATAAAACCAGACTGCTCCTAGGAAGGTCTAATACTGAAACAAAAACTGACCTATGTTGGGAACATTATTAGAAAACACAATTCGATGAAAGACATTATTGCTGGGGAAGTTCGAAGGCACAAGAAGAGGACGGCAAAGGCTGAGATGGATCGATGACATCGCAAAAGTAATGGACTCGAACGCGGAAAGTCTGCGGGAGAAAGTGCAAGAGGAGAAACTGCAAGGCAGAAGAAACTGGCTTGCCTTATTTCCTGGGCTCAAGGAGACATTTGTACATGGAAAATGTCTCCATTCCACCAACCGTCTAAATGATTTGTTTGTAAAACTGAGCATGTGTAGACAATGTATGTTTAAAGGTTAAGGGATTCAGAAAATGCCGTAGCATAATTCACTGAAGAAAAAATGCTATGTGATAGAGAACTATATATGTTTTAGACAGTACAAACGCTGTAACAGACGTCTTGGTGATATCAGAAGCTGACAAACGACATTTCACGTTACAAGACCGATATTTCATGACCCTTCTTCACGCTGTTATCTAAAACGAAGTTTCTATATCTGCGATGCAGAGCTATTTTATCATTTTTGTAGCATAGCACTTATTTTTGAGTCATCTATCTTCTGACTGGTTTGACGCGGCCCGCCAATAATTCCTCTCCTGTGCAAACCTTTTCAACTCAGTGTAGTTCTTGTACCCAAAGTTCTCAATTATTTTTGTGTGTACTCTAATCTCTGTCTTCCTCTACAATTGCAACCCTCTGCAACTCTTTCCAGTGCCATTGTAATTGTGCCGTGATATCTTAACACAGTCCTATAACCTTGTCCCTTCTTCTTGTCACTGTTTCGCATATGATCCTTTCCCCGCCGATTCTGCGGAGAACCTACTCATCCCTCACCTAATGAGCCCACCTAATTTTCAAAATTCGTCCGTAGTATCACATCTCAGATGCTTCGATTTTCTTCTGTTTCGTTTTCCCCACAGTCCATGATTCACTACCATATAACTGTAGTGTAAATATCACGTACAGTCTCAGAAAATTCTTCCTCAAATTAAGTCTACTAGTAGACGTCCGTTGGCCTTGAATGCCTTTTTTGCTAGCGCTAGTCTGTTTTTATATCCTCCTTGCTCCGTCCGTCATGTGTTATTTGGCTGCCTAGGTAGTAGAATTCCTTAACTCCCTCCACTTCGTGATAACCAATTCTGATGTTAAGTTTCTGTCTGTTCTCTTTTCTGCTACTTCTCATTACTTTCGTGTGTTTTCGATTTACTCTCCATCCATGTTCTGCATACATTAGACTGTTCATTCCTTTACTTTTCATAAAGCGAAACTGATCACCATAACACATCATCAATTTCCTTTTCCATTTTTCTGTGTATTATTCTTGTCAGCAAGTTGGATGTATGAGCTGCTAAGCTGCCTGTGCACTTGTTGGCTTTTGCAATCTTCGTAATTGTGTCGATGATGTTTTTCCGAAAGTCAGATGGTATTTCACTAGACTCATACATTCTTCTCACTAACGCGAATAATTGTTTTGTTGCCACATCACCCATCGAGTTTACAAACTCTGATGGAAGATTATACATTCATTCTGCCTTATTCGATCTTAAGTCTTCCAAAACTCTTTTAAATTCTGATTATAGTACTAGATGCTCTATCTTTCCTACTTCGATTCCTATTTCTTCTTCTGTCACGTCATCAGACAAGTATTCCCCCCATAGAAGGCTTTAATGTACTCTTTTCACCTATCAGCTCTCTCCTCTGCATTTAGCAATGTAATTACCATTACGCTCTTAATGTTACCGTCCTTTATTTTAATTTCACCGAAAGTTGTTTTTACTTTTCTGTATGTTGAGCCAGTCCTTCCGACAATCATATCTTTTTCGACCTCATCACATTTTCCATACAGCCATTTCGTCTTAGGCACCCTGAATTTCCTTTTATTTCATTCCTAGGTGACTTGTATTTCTGTATTCCTGAATTTTCTTGAACATTTTTCTTCTCCCATTATTCATTGATCAGCTGAAGTATTTCTTCTGTTACCCATGGTTTCTTCGCAGTTACCCTCTTTGTATCTATGTTTCTCTTTTCAACTTACTTGATTACTCTTTTTAGATATGTCCATTCCTCTTCAACTTAATTGTCTATTGAGCTATTCCTTATCTCAGTATCTATAGCCTCAGAGAGCTTCAAGTGTATTTCTTCATGCCTTAGTACTTCCGTATCCCACTTCTTTGTGCAGTCACTCTTCCTGACTAGTCTCTTAAACTTCAGCCTCCTCTCCATCACTACTGAATTTTGATCAGTGTCTATATCTGCTCCAGGGTACGCTTTACCATCCAGTATCTGATTGTGGAATCTCTGCCTGACCATGAAGCAATCTAATTGAGATCTTCTCGTATCTCCCGGCCTTTTCCAGTTATATCTCCACCTCTTGTGATTCTTGCACAGAGTATTCGGTATTACTGGCTGGAATTTATAGCAGAACTCTCTCTCATTTCTAGCACCAAGCCTATAACTTTCTTAACCCTTTCTTGTGCTCCTTCCAGTACAACCGCAGTCCAATTCCTCAAGAGTATTAGATTTTGACCTCTCTTTACGTACTGAATTACCCCTTCAATATCCTTGTATAATCTCTTTATCTATTCATCATCAGCTTGCGACGTCGACATATATATCTGAACTATCGTTGCTGGTGTTGGTTTGTTGTCGATTCTGATGCGAATAAACCTATCACCCTACTGTTCACAGTAACTGACGCTCTGCCGTACCTCCCTATCATAACTAATCCTATACCAGTCATTCAATTTTCTTCTGCTGTTGATATTACCCTATGCTCATCTGACCAGAAATCCTTGTCTTCTTTCCATTTCACTTCACTGAACCCTACTATACCTAGATTGAGCCTTTGCATTTCCGTTTTCAGATTTTCTAGTTTCCCTACCACGTTCAAGCTTCTGACATTCCACACCCCGACTCATAGAACGTTATCCTTCTGTTGATTATTCAGTTATTTTTCTCGTGGTCAACTCCCTCTTGGCAGTCCTTTCCCGGAGGTGACTAGTCCGGTATCTTTTGTCGATGGTGAGATCATCAAGACACTTTTTCAGTTACAGGCCACATTTTCTGTGGATACACATTATGTATCTATAATGCAGTTGTTTCCATTACATTTTGCATCCTCATGATTATTTTACCTTTAGGGGCAGTTTCCCACCCCAAGGGCAAGAGAGTGCCTTAAAACTCTGTTCACTCCTTCGCCCTCTTTGACACAGTCACTGGCTGTATGAAGGTGACTTCTTATGCCAGAAGTCTTCGACCAAAATTGCTGATGATTTTTATTCAAATCATAAGCGGTGTCCCGGTTCGAACCCGAGGCCGAGGACGTTTTGACTACTGATTGAAGGTTCTACCCCTATATTTGATTACGCAGATTGTACTTCTGTTGTATCATTTGAAAATGTGAGAACTATGGCTTGTGATTTTTGACTCCTGCACTGCGATTACAGAAGAATGATATAACATGTCCACATGTTGCTCTTGTCAAGTGTGTATACTGTTTCGTTACGCTGTGTTTTTATCACGTCAATGAAACCCCATACTGGGACTTCGATGGTGCATGAAGAAAGAACGTGCGACAACAAAGCATCTTCCGTTATGCGAAATTTGATTGTATTACGTGTGTTATCAAATATTGTTTCGAGTATATACAACATTTTTTGATTCCTGCGAATATGTTGGTCATAATGGTCTGCTACATTGAATTTTTTTTGGTGACTTGTGTTTTTCTAGTTAATATTCAGTCGTCGACTATACTCAAATTCATAGTGTTACAATTAAATGACTTTGATGGATGGAATGCATCTTCGTAATTTAAATTTCTTTTTGTTCGGTTTTAGCAGCACGAGTTGCGTACTTTCCTTGTTTGAAATGCTGACAATTTGGTACACTATCTGTCGTCGCAGACATTACCGTGAGCACGCGTCCAAAGTGCTAATTATAGGGGTGTCAACTGATAGTAAACCTAATCACTCCAAAGCGCGATAGGCTATGAGTATAAGGAAAAAATTTGATTGTGTTATTTATTTTGACTCTAGACAATCTTAAATACACTTTGAAGTATTACTATCACTATTCTCTTGTGTGTTACATTATGGAAAGAGCGCATTTGAAAAATTCATGCTGCCAAACATACCGCATTATCGACTTGACGCGTGGTTTTT
Organism: Schistocerca serialis cubense; assembly: GCF_023864345.2. Taxonomy (NCBI): domain Eukaryota; kingdom Metazoa; phylum Arthropoda; class Insecta; order Orthoptera; family Acrididae; genus Schistocerca; species Schistocerca serialis. The sequence goes on from NC_064641.1 coordinate 300,656,842, forward strand.
GAGTCCTCTTATCTGCACTGCATGTCAGTACGTCTCGTCCAGTCTAGGGCACAACAATCAAATCACTTCAAAAAGTAATACGACTGCCACATATAGACGATTCTAAATGTTTGACATTTACAGGGGTCGAACAAAAACTACGGAAACACAGCCTTTTTGGTGGAGCATCCCATTATTTACTTGAACTAATAATGTTCGCATAGGTTACCCTGGTCCATTTCTTCCGTCAGGCTACAGAAAAGAGATTTGTTCTAGGGGACCAGATACTCAAAGACAGTTGTCTTTCGAGAAATTTCATGAGCAGTACACTTCATGGTTTGTAGCTTTTAGCAGCCGTAAGGCAGTAAACAAGTAAAATGGTGAAACAGAGACTTTTTTTCAACGAAGGAATTCTTGTGACACTTAGCTGTGCAGGCCCTGTGCAGCCTTTTAAGTTTTTCAGGGAACAAGGAAAGAAAAAAATGTTTTGGTAAAATTAGTTTTATTGTTCCTCAAAAGTTCTCCTTTAAATTTTATACAGTTCTGCGTGCATTTAAATCAGTTGTAGGCCTTTTTTTCCTCTGCTGTTGACGCCTCAAATACATAGTTTCGGAAGGATTCAACATCTTCTTGAGGGGATGAGAATCACTGTCCAAGCACTTTTATGTTTGAGACAGGGGAACAGAAAGAAGTGACGATGGCAGCAACAATGATGAAAATTTAAGATGTGTGTTACATTTCAGCGGAACTACGTTACAAAGCTTACAGACATGACACAATGCAATCAAACACTTACAAAATCTAAACTTGCAAGGCCAACAATATCACACTTATTAAAATATTCCGGTTTGTTATGCCATGGTAGGATGAATTTGTTGCTGAAGCCCAACGTTTCCACCCGTTTTGTGAAGAGCTCCCCCCCCCCCCCCTCCTCCTCCCCCTCCCTGCTGAAGATGTCCTCCACAGAAGGCCACGAAACGTTCGGTTTCAAGAGGAAGTTCACCCAACAACATATTACACCGGAAAATTTTAATATTTTAATAAAATATAAAACCAGATATACCATAAAACTGCGGTAATGAGATCTGGTCATTGGAACTTTAACCACGATTCTACAGTAAGTAATACGGAAGTTACAATTCTTTCTAATTAAGAATATTATGCTGGAAAACAGAAATTAATAATCAATAAGCTACTGGAGCGATTGTATCATATGAAGTATCAAATGAAAGCTGAGTTCAGAAAATAATACAGTTAGTGTATTCTGCGTTCCAAATCCTGGATGTACACCAAAAGTTACAGACAATTTCATAAAATACGGATACTTAAATGAGCTACAGCAATAAACTATCAACCGCTACACATAGTATGTCACCTAGTTCCTCGCCTAATCATCCCAGGTAATGACTACCTACAGTTAAATATTAGATATATTTAAAGTGAGTGTTTATGTAATGGCCACTAACGAAAATGATATTAAATCGCTATGGAAGTGTGAATAATAACGTCCGAAACTTGGAGCTAGTGGGTTGGATTGAAAGAGAATTCGATTGCAGACTGGGGGCGTCAGGCTGATTTGTTCATAACTGAGCCCTTCCATAGGTTAACACTGTAAACTCGGAAATTGTTGAGCTTTGCAAAACGCGTGAGGACATTGAGAAGTTATTTGTAAGTAAGATGTTGGGATTTTCTGACCTTGTTATTTGATGGAGCGTTTGAGGTACATTCAGCTTATTTCTTGATGTAGTATGAATGCATGAGATAATCATCCATCGGCGTAATGACGCAATCACTGGACAGATACCGCGAGTTCGTAATTATACAGATGGCACATGAGGCGATAACCTTACGCATCCTCTCTTATTCCGGTTTTTGCCAAGAATTCAGGATTACTCATGTTCAATAGTCACTTAATCTCTGCACTTGCGATTTTGATTTTGAATCCTGTAACGAAAAGACGTAGATGACACTAAGTCTACAACTAAGCTTCCACCTTTTTTTCTTGAAGATCGAGGCCTTATTGTGAAAAACTTACGAACAGTTTACGCTTCAAAGTACTGGTCATCTCTGGCCCCTACTTTCTCCCATCTTTCGGGCAGCATACGAATCCTGCGATGGAAGAACTGGGCGCCTTTTGAGAAGATTCATTAATCTATACAATTTCGCTCCTGTTCATGTGACCGCAAGTGCTGGTCAGCCAGGCAGTGCGCAATTGATCGAAAAAGGTGGTAGTTAGAGGGAGCAATGTCTGGAGATTACGGAGGATGGGGCAGGACACACCATTTCGTTTCCAAGTACAACTTATCATTTCGTTTCTCTCTTCCAACGCCATGCAGAACTTATACGACAAAATTACCGTTCTTTAAACGCTGAAACCACTCTCTTCCACAAATAGATTCCTCGCGATAGGTCTTACCCGAATCTTATGAGCCTCAGCCGCAGATTTAAAGTTAAAGCAGAAGCTGTGGGGACGGGGCGTGAATCGTGCTTGGGTAGCTCAGTTGGTAGAGCACTTCCCCGCGAAAGGCAAAGGTCCCGAGTTCGAGTCTCGGTCCGGCACACAGATTTAATCTGCCAGGAAGTTTTAAAGCAAAAAATTAAAACTTACCACAAATAAAGAGAATTTGGCTTGTAAGCTGACACATTGAATCGAGCATAACTTAATGATGCAATCACAAATCGACTGATACTGGATGGAGATTATTGTATGACACTTCCGACGTATTACCTGCACCACCACTTGCTGCTACTGCCATCTATTGCAAAACGGCGGAAGCAAAGTTGTAGACCTAAAATACTCTAATACGCCAAAACATTACGACCACTACTCACCGCGACGTTGTATGCCGCCTGGTGGCAGGGTAACAGAAGTATGTAAGCGGAGCAGACACGGACAGGGGATCATCCTAGAAAAAGATATGGGCTGGAAATAGGGAAATCGATTAATATAAGTGACTTTGACAAAGGGCAAACTATTATTAATCAGTGAATGAGTATCTAGAAAACGGCGAAGACAGTCGAATGTTCAAGTGCTACTGTCGTGAGCATCTATGGAAAGAGGTAGAAGAACGTTTGGACATCCCTGACTCTTCACAGAACGTGGGGTTGGAGGCTTGTCTGCTCTATAAAGAAAGATAAATGGTGATCTGTGGCATTTCTGCCAAAAGAGCACAATGATGGTGCACTCGCTAGTGTTTCGGAGCACACTGTTCATCGTACTTTATCGAACATGGAGCTCCGCAGTAAACCACCCCTACAAGTTCATGTGTTGATCCAATGATGTCAGTTGCCATTGTAGTGGGCACGAGACCATTGCGATTCGACCGTCAAGCAATGGAATCTTGTCGGCTCTTCGGGTGAATCACATTTTTGTTAGACTAAGTCGATGGTCGTCTCCACAAACGCCGTCATCGATGTGATTGGCGGCTCGAAACGTGCACTTCACCACGGATTTGGGGTAGTCGGAGCTGTATTATGCTATCGGAGATACTTTCCTGTGCTTGTATTTGACCTGTGGTAGTAATCGAGGAGACGCGCTGACAGCTGCGAATAACCTGCATCCCTTCATGCTTAATGTTGTAATGTCCTACCGTCGGCTGGAAAGAACTAACGATTAAGTCTGAATACACTTTATTTAACTAAAACGCCTTCTTGGCATGCACTAATTTTCAAACGCAAGAACAAGGAACACAACAATTTTTGTCGTTGCAAAAGTCAGATAAGAGAAGAAGACAATGAAAAGAAATAAGAACCAAAATACTACGCTACACAATTACAAAGTGGCGTTAATCGCAACAAGATACAACTTTCTACTGAAGGCTACGGCGAATGTCTACTGGTCTAGAGCTCGTGTAGGTATTGGCCGGAGCTCTCCTAGCTGTAGGTACACACTGCCGCTCTGACTCTGCTGGCGTGCTTATAATAACGATTCGGCGGAGTGCTGCAGGTAGTCACATTAGTTCCAATTGGTGAATCTCTGTCACACAGCTTCTCAGGAAGTAGTGCCGTGTTTATGCAGAAAGTCAGTTAATGTTTACATCACTGGCGAGCTCTTGAAGGGAGGTCGGCAGTCCGCCTTGCTTGTCTGTTGTGTTGGCCCTCTAACTGGGAAGGGGCCGCTGTGAGAGATGTCTTCCCTGACGACAATGTCATCTTTCAGCAGTATAATTGGTGTCTCGGAGCCAGAACCGTGCTACAGTGGTTTGAGGAGCATTATATTGAACTCACGTTGGTGTCTCAGCGACCAAATTTGCCTCACTTAAATCCTGTGGAACCAATTTGGGTCGCTACCGGGCGCCACCACAGCATACGGAAATCAGCGGGCCGATATTTACGCGACTGACACGACCTGTGCGTAGACATCTAATGCCACATGCCTCCACGAACCTACCAACATGATGTCGGATCCCTTATTGCAGACTCAGTGATGTATTGCATTCCAAAGACGGACAAACAAGCTGTCAAACAGGCAGTCATAATGTTTTGGCTCATCATTGTATCACTACATGATCAACCCAAGTCTCAGATCTCATTGGAACCATTTTTACTGAATAAATTTATCTGTTGCGCATTCTTAAATTAATTTACATGAGTCTGTGGAAGTTATGTCCCAAACGACCAACCTCTAACAGTACATATCAGAAGTTTTGACATAGTGCAGAGGCCCTTGATGTATGTGATGAGATCTATAAAAACTCAACGTCGAATATTCTGCTAGTTCAAGTACCCCTATAAATGCAGCTTTGCTTCATCAGAAAAACAAGAGCGTTTCGGGATTAACCTCTCTGCTGTGTCCCCAAGAAGATACGGTACCCAGCCTTCGCAGATGAGCGCCGCGCTGCCTAAAACGCAGGCGCGTCTTGACGCAGGCGCATCTTGCTTAAAGCTTCAAAGGGGGACGCAAACAACTACCATGCCTCGCAATCGCCTGACGTCGCACAAATTGTTCACAAGTTTACACCCGTACACCAAACCTGGATATAAGCAGACACACGTTTCCACTAAGTTGGTAGTTAGTGAGTACCTCAAAAGTAGTACATCAATACAGGACTCTGTCTCAGTGAATGTCAATCGACTCATGTACAGTCGCCACTAAGAAGAGCCAAACTAAGGATTATACGAGGACGTGCTGAAAAGCAATGCCTCCGAATTTTTTTAAGCGAAAACTCTTAAGGACATTTAAATAAAACAAACTTTATTAATATTCTACATCTTTATTCTTTACGTCTACATATTTAATTCTCAACATCGCCGCTCTGCTGCTTTCCCAAAGAGAGACCAGTTTGTTAACACCGTCACTGAAGAATGACGAAGTCAGAACTTTATGAGCACCGACTCATTACTATCAAGGAGAAGTCCTCGAAGATGTTCTTTCAGTGCCTCCATTGATGCTCTCGTGTTTTCGGGATTAAAATGGCGAACCCATCTTTCATAACCTGCCACAATGTTGTTAAAGAACCCATCGCCCTTACACTCGAAAAGCAAAAGAAGTTGATGACAGATGTCCTATCTCCCCTGTTTCACGTCAGAAGTGAGCATTCGAGGTACCACCCGGCACAAAGTTTTCTGCGTCGCGGTTCTGCAATGATGGCTTGTACACGGTCTCGTGTTATGCTGTGTCTGTATTATCTAACGATTTTACCTGGTGCGTTTATCAACCCGATTACGATGAGTCTCGTCGGTTGCCGTACGCGGTCGTCCTCTCCGAGCTTTGTCACACACGCTGAGGTTAGCACCACCGCTTCCTTCATTACGAGCACGAACATCCCAACCTCGCACATTACTGATGTCGATTCAATCATCATCGTAAACGGCTTTCATTATTCTACGGATTTCAATTTCAGGTACGTTTTCTGCAGTCAGGAACTCTATTACAGCATGCTGTTTCTCATGCATAGACACAGTTATGTTACAGACCGCCATGTTACACGCTACAATTGAGAGCCCTCTAGCGGCAGAGGGTCGCATCTTGCGTTAGAAAATCGGGAAAGTCGACCCAGTAATATGCGTGCATCAACCGATTTTGGCAACAGAAAAAGATTCGGAGGCATTACTTTTCAGTACGCGCTCGTATAAGGGGTGGACGTCATCGCTCACTGTATTGTTGTTTACGGTTCACTGCAAGTGAACATTGATCTATATTGCCGAGCACAGTCTTTATACTCCAGTTATTGTACAAATAGCTTTAATAAACCACCATAAACTGTTGACAGCACAGGTATAAAAATTAATACTTCGCAATTTTTTCTTAATAATTATAGAAGATCTTAATGTTGTTTGATATACTACATTGAGAAATTCTTTCTCCCTCTAGCATGTAAGTTTTTTCACACAGTGAAGATTCATACAGAAGCATACATTCAAAAACTGGTAAAATAGGGCACTCCGAACATTATAATGAATCATTACGTTTCTTCAGTACTAACAAAATGGTGTAAAAATTAATGTCTCGTCTTTTGCCCCTCTGAGCTTCATTTCAAACTTTTTATTTTGTGAGTTACCTGGGAACACGCCCTTTGCAGCAACAGCAATAGTTAACAATCATGCTGACGTCCGATCGGTCCTGGTATCTCCCATTTCTTTAACATCATGCTGGAACCTTTCATCTTATTCCTCACTCACAGTACCTGGATCTTCTGGAAAATAGCTGACGTATAAATCCAGGAATTCAGCTCATACTCATCAAGGTACCCAAAACTTTGAATTTATCCAGCATGTTTCTAACAAAAATGTTCAGGGAAATTCAGGAATACAGAAATACAAGTTGCTTAGGAATGAAATAAATAGGCAACGAAGGGAAGCTAAGGCGAAATGGTTGCGTGAAAAATGTGAAGAAATCGAAAAAGAAATTATTGTCGGTAGGTATGACTCAGCATATAGAACAGCCAAAACAACCTTTGGTGAAGTTAAAAGCAAGGGCGGGAGCGTTAAGAAGTCAAGGGGAATTCCACTATTTAATGCAGAGGAGAGATCTGATAGGTGAAAAGAGTACATTTAAGCCCTCTATGACGGGGAACACTTGTCTGATGACGTGACAGAAGAAGAAACAGGTGTCGATATAGCATAAATAGCGGATCCGGTATCAGAATCAAAATTTAAAAGAGCTTTTGAACACACAAAATCGAATAAGTTAGAAGGGATAGACAACATTCAAAATCAGAATCTCTAAAATCATTGGGGGAAGTGGTAAAAAAACGATTAGTCACGTTAGTGGGTAGAATGTACGAGTCTGGTGGTATACCATCTGACTTTCGGAAAAACATCATCCAAGCAATTTTGAAGATTGCAAGAGCCGACAAGTGCGAGAATTACCGCACACACAGCTCAACTGCTCATGCATCCAACTTGCTGACAAGAATAATATACAGAAGAACGGTAAAAGAAACTGATGATGTGTTAGATTGCTATCAGTTTCACTTTATCAAAGGTGAAGGCACTGGAGAGAGAATTTTGACATTGCGGCTTGTAATGGAAGCAAGACTAAAGAAAAATCTAGGCATGTTCATAGGGTTTATCGACCTAGAAAAAGCGTTCGACAGTATCAAATGTTGTAAGATATTGCATTATGAGAATAATAGGTGTAAGGTATAGGGAAAAACGGGTAATATACAACGTGTACAAGAGCCAAGGGCGAACAATAACAGTGGAAGTCCAAGAATAAAGGTCGAAGATTAATAAGGGTGTAAGAGCCGGACGTAGTCTTTCGCCCTTAATGTTCAATCTATACATCGAAGAACCAATTAAAAATAAAAGAAGCGTTCAAGATAAGATTTGCTGAAGACATTGCTATCCTTGTGGAGAAGAATTACATGATGTGTTGAATGGAATGAACAGTCTAATGTATACACAATGTGGATTGAAAGAAAATCAAAGAGAGACGAAAGAAATGAGATGTAGCAAAAATAGGATCAGCGAGAAACTTAACATCAGAAGTGGAGATCATGTAGTAGACGAAGTTAAGGAATTCTGCTGCCTAGGCAGCGAAATAAGTCATAACGGACGAAAGAACGGGGACATAGAAAACAGACTACCACAGGCATAGAGGGCAGTCCTGGCCAAGAGAAATCTACTTGTATCAAACACAAGTCTTAATTTTAGACCGAGCGAGGTGGCGCAGTGGTTAGACACTGGACTTGCATTCGGGAGGACGACGGTTCAATCCCGCGTCCGGCCATCCTGATTTAGGTTTTCCGTGATTTCCCTAAATCGCTCCAGGCAAATGCCGGGATGGTTCCTTTCAAAGAACACAGCCGACTTCCTTCCCCGTCCTTCCCTAATCCGATGAGACCGATGACCTCGCTGTCTGGTCTCCTTCCCCGAAACAACCAACCAACCATCTTAATTTTAGGAAGAAATTCTGGGAATGTGCGTTTGGAACACAGCGTTGTATGGTAGTGAAACATGGACTGTGGGAAAACCAGAACAGAAGAAAATCGAAGTTTTTGATTTGTGGATATGTGATATGTGGAAGTTTTCGATATGTGGTATACAGAAGAATGTTGAGAATTAGGTTAAGGAATAAGGAATAAGGAGGTTATCCGCAGAAACGGCGAGAAAAGGAATATATGGAAAACACTGACAAGAAGAAGGGACAGGATGATAGGATATGTGTTAAGACGTCCGGTATTAACTTCCTTAGTACTAGAGGGAACTGCAGACGGTGAAAACTGTAGAGGAAGACGGAAATTGGACTACACCCAGCAAATATTAGATGACTTAGGTTGCAAGAGCTCTTGGGACAGCAAGAATTCGTGGCATGCCGCATAAAACCAGTTTTATGCGGCATATAATGAAATACAATAAAAGATTTAAAAAAAAACCAATCAGGTCGTATTAAAGGAAGACATCGAAGCAATTCTGAGGCGGGCTTCTAGATTGTTACCAGTTCGACCAACATTCAGGTTTTACGAGGATGCTTCGGGAACTCAAATGGGAATCCCTGGACGTTCTTTTCGAGGAAGACTATTGAGAAAATTTGGGGAACGTGTATTTGAAGCTGACTACAGAACGACTCTGCTGCCACCAACTACGAGGATAAAATACGAGAAATTAGGGCTCATACGGAGGCATACAAGCAGTCCTTTTTCCCTCACTCTATTTTCGAGTGGAACAGAGAAGGAAATGACTAGTAGGACTAGTACAGGGAGCCTCCGTCACGTGCCATACGATGGCTTGCGGTTTGTCTAATGTAGATGTAGATGTAATTAGGCACATATGCGGTAAAAGTGTTAACTACTTGAAGGAAGCAGCAAACCTCCAGTAATTAAGACACTGCACACCTTTTTCCGTTTCTCGGTTTCAGATATTTGCTTCTCAAACAATTTTCAGTATTCTCTTTAAAGATCTGTGGACCTCGTAATTTTCCACTTTACCATTGTTATTGAGGAGAATGTTGACACTTGTCTACACAGGGAATGATATGGGACTCTTTCAACAACGCATCAACAGCCATAATTCAAATGAAAATTAATTTCCATAGTGAATTCTTACTCTGCAGTGGAGTTTGCGATGATATGAAACTTCCTGGCCGATTAAAACTGTGTGCCAGACTGGAACTCGAGAACCCAGGACGATTTGCCTTTCGTTTGCAAGTACTCTACCAACTGAAACGGATTCTACCAGGTGGTTATACTTAACGTGCAGCCATTCACAGAGGTTCAGTGTGAGCTGTAAGTATCGCTTTTTTGTCATCAGTCTTCTGACTGGTTTGATGTGGCCCGCCACGAATTTCTCTCCTATGCCTACCTCCTCATCTCAGCGCTTGCAACCTACGTCCTCAGTTATCTACTGGATGTATTCCAATCTCTGTCTTCCTCTACAGTTTCTGCCTTCTTCAGCTCCCTCTAGTACCGTAGAAGACTTTCCCTCATGTCTTAATATGATGTCCTATCATCCTATCCCTTCTCCTTATCAGTGTTTTCCACGTATTCCTTTCCTCTCCGATTCTGCGCAGAACCTCCTCATTCCTTACCTTATCAGTCCACCTAATTTTCAACATTCGTCTGTAGACCACATCTCAAATGCTTCGATTCTCTTCTGTTCCGGTTTTCCCATGGTCCAATACACAGCTGTACTCCAGACGTACATTCTCAGAAATTTCTTCCTCAAATTAAGGCTAATATTTGATATTAGTAATCATCTCTTGGCCAAGAATGCCCTTTTTGCCATTGCTAGTCTGCTTTTGATGTCCTCCTTGCTCCCTCCGTCATTGGTTATTTTACTGCCTACGTAGCAGAATTCCTTGACTTCATCTACTTCGTAACCATCAATACCAACGTCAAGTTTCTCGCTGTTCTCATTTCTATTGCTTCTCATTACCTTCGTCTTCTTTCGATTTACTCTCAATCCATACTCTGTACTCATTAGACTGTTCATTCCGTTCAGCAGATCATGTAATTATTCTTCACTTTCACTCAGGATAGCAATGTCATCAGCGAATCGTATCGTTGATATCCTTTCACCCTGAATTTTAATTTCACTCCTGAACCTTTCTTTTATTTCCACCATTGCTTCCTCGATGTACAGATTGATCAGTAGGGGCGACAGGCTACATCCGTGTCTCACACCCTTTCTAATGCTAGCACTTCGTTCTTGGTCGTCCACACTTATTATTCCCTCTTGGCTGTTGTACATATTGTACATGACCTGACTCTCCCTATAGCTTACCCCTACTTTTCTCAGAATTCCGAACATCTTGCACCATTTTACATTGTCGAACACTTTTCCAGGTCGACAAATCCTATGAACGTGTCTTGATTTTTCTTTAGTCTTGCTTCCCTTATTAACCGCAATGTCAGAATTGCCTCTCTCGCGCCTTTACCTTTCCTAAAAACCAAACTGATCGTCATATAGCGCATCCGCAATTTTATTTTCCATTCTTCTGTACATTTTTCTTGTAGGCAACTTGGATGAATGAGCTGTTAAGCTGATTGTGCGATAATTCTCGCACTTATCAGCTCTTGCTGACTTCAAAATTGTGTGGATGATGCTTTTCCGAAAGCCAGATGGTATGTCGCCAGACTCATACATTCTACACACCAACGTGAATAGTTGTTTTTTTGCCACTTTCCCCATTGATTTTAGAAATTGTGATGGAACGTTATCTATCCCTTCTGCCTTATTTGATCTTAAGTCCTCAAAAGCTCTTTTAAATTCTAATTCTAATACTGAATCCCCTGTCTCATCAAAATCGACTCCTGTTTCTTCTTCTATCACATCAGACAAATCTTCCCTCTCATAGAGGTTTTCATTGTATTCTTTCCACCTTTCCACTCTCTCCTCTGTATTTAACAGTAGAATTCGCGTTGCACTCTTCATGTTATCACCCTTGCTTTTAATCTCACTGAAGGTTGTTTGTACTTTCCTGTACGCTGCGTCTGTCCTTCCGCCAATCATTTCTTTTTCAATATCATAACATTTTTTCTGCAGCTAATTCGTCTTACCTTCCCTGCACTTCCTATTTATTTCATTCCTCAGCGACTTGTATTTCTTTACTCCGGTGTTTCCCGGAACATTTTTGTACTTCCTTCTTTCATCGATCATTTGAAGTATTTCTTCTGTTACCCACGGTTTCTTCGCAGTTAACTTCTTTGTACCTATGTTTTCTTCCCTTTCTAGAGATGTCCATTCCTCTTCAACTGTACTGTCTACTGAGCTATTCTGTATTTCTGTATCTATAGCCTTAGAGAACTTCAACCGTGTCTCGTCATTTCTTAATGCTTCCGTATCCCACTTCTTTGCGTATTGATTCTTCCTGACTAATGTGTTAAACTTCAGCCTACTCCTCATCACTACTATATTGTGATCTATGTCTGCTCCTGGGTGCGCCTTACAATCCAGTATCTGATTTCGGAATCTCTGTCTGACCATGATGCAATCTAACTGAAATCTTCCCGTGTCACCCGGCCTTTTACAAATATACCTCCTTCTCCTGTGATTCTTGAACAGAGTATTCTGTATTAATAGCTGAAACTTGTTGCATAACTCAGTTAGTGTTTCTCCTCTCCCAATCGTTGTCCCAAGCCCATATTCTCCTGTAACCTTTTCTTCTACTCCTTCCCCTACAACTGCATTCCAGTCCCCCATATCTCTTTACATACAGTATTAGCCTTTCAATATCCTCATACACTTCCTCTATCTCTTCATCCTCAGCTTGCGACGTCGTCATGTATACCTGAACTATCGTTGTCGGTGTTGGTTTGCTGTACATTCTGATAAGAACAACCCAATCGCTGGTCTGTTCACAGTTGCACACTCTCTGCCCTACCTTCCTATTCATAACGAATCCTACTCCCGTTGCACTATTTTCTGCTGCTGTTGATATTACCCGATACTCATCTGTCCAGAAATCCTTGTTCAAAATGGTTCAAATGGCTCTGAGCACTATGGGACTTAACATCTGTGGTCATCAGTTCCCTATAACTTAGAACAAACTTAAACCTAACTAATCTAAGGACATCACACACATCCATGCCCGAGGCAGGATTCGAACCTGCTACCGTAGCGGTCGCGCGATTCCAGACTGAAGCGCCTAGAACCGCTCGGCCACACCGGCCGGCAATCCTTGTCTTATTTCCACTTCACTTCACTGACCCCTACTATATCTAGATTGAGCCTTTGCAGATTTTCTAGTTTCCCTACCACGTTCAAGCTTCTGACATTCCACGCCCCGAAGCCGGCCGAAGTGGCCGTGCGGTTATAGGCGCTACAGTCTGGAACCGCGTGACCGCTACGGTCGCAGGTTCGAATCCTGCCTCGGGCATGGATGTGTGTCCTGTCCTTAGGTTAGTTAGGTTTAAGTAGTTCTAAGTTCTAGGGGACTGATGACCACAGTAGTTAAGTCCCATAGTGCTCAGAGCCATTTGAAATCCACGCCCCGACTCGAAGAACGTTATCCTTCCGTTGATTACTCAATCTTTTTCTCATGGTAACCTCCCTCTTGGCAGTCCCCTCCCGGAGATCCGAATAGGGGACTATTCCGGAATCTTTTGCCGATGAAGAGATCATCATGACACTTTTTCAATTACAAGTAAATATCGTATGGTAGCGAAATTTGTTGGATATTCTAATGCGTTAATTAGAAACCGATTTACTCTGGAAAAAATTAGTTGCAATTTTGGCTAGCAGACGCAAATCTGGCGCTGTGAACATAAGAAAGACATGTAGAAATATTTCCACATGTACTACTAGCAACGAGACAGTACGGGAAGTGAGAAAGACATAATTTTATTAGTAACTGCCGCTCACACTATTTGTTCAGTATGAACACTGGAGACATTGACGAGTACAGTGCCAGATTTGCAGCTGGTGGCCAAAATTGCAACTAATTTTGTCCTGTGTAAATCAGTTCTGCATTAAGGCATTAGCATACCTACGAAGTTTCTATGCCATTCGATACTTACAGCCCACATTGGACATCCACGAGTAGCTGTACTTTAAATATGTGCGCTCAGTACAAACATCTCCAGGCTGTAGTAGCTAAGACAGGTCTCCGCCATATCTTTCTTCCTGCAAGTTTCACAAAAGAACTTCTGTGATGTGTGGACGGTAACATATGAGGCACTGGCGGAAGTAAAACTGTGAAGACGGGGAGTGGGTTGTGCTTGGGTAGCACACAGTTTTAACCTGCCAGAAGTAGTTTATTTGCCGTCCGGCATCTGGTAATAGGCGTGGATTTGGAGTGATACGAAGGGAGGTTGCTTTGCAAGGTATAGCTGTTTTTCGAGTTGTGCCTTGTTTATAGGTGTAGTTAATTAGTGTAGCCCCATTTTCGCAGTATACTCTATGCAGTGAACCCGCTCAAAAACTTTCGAAAAACTAAATGACGACCCTCTGAAGTGAAGAAAATATGCAGCACTTTCACTGCTGGAAGTTCTACTGTGAATAAAACTTAACTGCCACAGACTTCCATTGATAAATAATGGTCTTTTGACACAATGCTTTCTTGGAACGAAAATATCCATCTTGATCAGAGATGTCCACTTCAGCGATTGGGCATTTGAAAACGTGAACTTTGTTGTTGTCCTCATAACTACTGATACAGCCAGGAACGCCACACTTCTTCACCATAGTAAATAGCGAAACTCAGGTACTAAAAACAGAATAAGCCCAGAGGCTACTAGGATTTATGAATGGACAGAACCGTTTAGCAAATCATGTGAAGCTCTAATAGAGGCATCATGTTTAATGTCGACTAAGCTGCACACATGATCACCTGTAGCACGTGACGTCAGTCTGTACCAATCAAGCAGCTTGAAAGATCATTGTAGTAGTTTTTGTTATGTTTTGATTTTTGCCACTGTGACATTATCTATCGTCTGTTAACTCAGCCAAAGAACCTTGTAACTAAACATGTACGTGCAGTAGACCACGGAGGCAGTCTGGTTATTTATGACGTCAGGAGTCTTCCGCCCAGGTTAGAAGGCACAAGGGGACAACGGTTTCCTAGCTGTCAGGTGGAGAAGGGATGGGCAAAATGGTGGCTTTCCGATATCAGTGATTTCTGTGAGTGCCACGTTTTGGTTACTGAGATTTTTAGTTGCGATTTGTCACAGTTTAAGGTGCAATTTCTGCAATTTATCACCCTAGATGTTACCCTACCGTTAGTCACAAGTAACAAATAACAGACATGGGCAATTATCTCTGATAACTGTTATATCTGACCAGGTGAACTGTGTCAGTGCAACGGAAGCAATGTTTTCTCCCGTAAAGTGGGCACATTGAATATTTTAACAGTGTGTCATTGAAGTCATTATATAATTCGAGAGGGGTGATAAATAATTGTGAAATACGCTGTGAGTAAATAATGAATAGTCCAGTCTCCTCTTATTAATCTGTCCCATACCCCTAAATTTTTTCTGCCATTTAGTTACTGATGAAAACTTGGTTATGCGAGTTAAAGAGAGTGACTGGTAGGGATCTTCCAGTTAAAAGTTAAAGCGTGATACTTAAAAACACAAAGAAACTTTTCCTGCTATTGTAATGTTTAAAATGTATCGACCTTGTGAATACGCAACTAGTAAACATTTTGCAAAAGTTGCGTCGGTCAAGTAGAGGTCCACTAACCTCTTCTTGCATTTTTGTTTATGTACAATACATTTCTATAATACGCATCAATTCCATTATCTAATGTAAGTTTTCTGAATTTACCTTGCATTTTAGTTTTTATATTGAGAAGTGCCTTATGTGTGTTTAAACAGCGCAAATATTAGACTACCCTATCGGAAATCTGTTATCACGATCTCTATCTGGCACTGATATTCGTTGGCCTGAGAAACTTTCACCGAATTATCTCCTAGAACCTAACCTAGAGCCCGGAGCTCGGACAATGCTAGAAAACCAGGATATCAGGAGTTTTTCTCACAGCAAATTAGTCGTCAGGAGCAACTGACTGCCTACACTGTTGCGGCATTAGCCTTATATAACCCATTGACGGCTCGTGATTGACCGGTATTACGTAATGTTGTTGCAGATTATGTCGACGTCTGCACTGGTGACTCCGCCGTTCCCGTAGTAGCGCAAAAGTTGCGACGAATCTCTCTCTCCATCGAGATCCCGGTTTCGTGCACCGCTAACATTATACCCGCTCTTACGGTTGAAGTTCTTCTCACACATTCTTATTTTTACAGCTCTTTAATTACAGAATCCCAGTGTATAGAAGCCTGGGAGAAAACCTACGTTTCGTCAGACAATATGCCGTGCTCAGTACTGCAGATTTCTCTAGTTCCCGATTTTTAATATGAGCTTGATGTTTTGCGCACTGATCGAAAGCGGTACGGATGGACTGACCGATATAATTGCTTCCGCATTCAAAGCGTTATTGTAAATCCCAAGGACTCTGAGGCCCAGACTATCCATCTTCTTAGGTCGGAAAATAGCTCTTATACCTTGTCATTCCAGGATTCTGCCTATTTTACTGGATGTAGCGACGCAGAAAGAAAGGAATACAATCGATGGTTCATTACGTGAACTGTCAACATATTCACGTTATCTTTTCTTGGAGAACGCTGACTTCATACTCGTATCAAGCGAACCATAGCCGTTCTCTCGGAACATGTACTTCATATGATTAATTTCCGAATCCAAGTGGTCCTCGTCAAAAGCAGTTTTTCATTTGTGTAGCTATGTATTTAAAACTGCTCCCTTCTGGGCTGGGTAATGAAAAAATCTGGGCGCTAAGAAGTAAGATATAAATTAGTGTGCCAAGTGTTCCGAGACGCCCATCCGACTTTCGTTGTATCAAAACCTCTAAAAATTTAGCCTTCCTTCTTTCTCTGTCTGGACGGTGAACCAATGTTCAAGGAAGTGCTCTAGAGCTTCTACGCCGTGTGGCCAGATTAACGTGTCGTCAACATAGCGATGAAGTGAAGATGGACGAAGGGGGAGCCAAATTTAACACATGTTCCTCAAAATGTTCCATAAACAAAGTATTACTTTTAGTTGCTACTTGGTACTTCTGACTTCTCGTGTGACTGAAGAGTAAGTAGATACGGTGAATACTGCGAATTCTCGAGCACTGATTTGTAACAGATATGTGGAGTAGACTGACCGTCGATGTCATTCGTGCCTGCCTCTGTGCGCTGAATGTCGTTACCTGTATGAATGCTTTTGCGCGAGGCATTGTAACAATGTTGCGAGTTATTCTTTTGAGATCAGATTCTTGGTTAGAAAATCATTGACTTGGTTTCCGCTTCACGGTAGACATGTGTTCCTAAACATTAATTTGGTCCAGTCTGCTTGGACCTGTAGCTTGATTTCATACGGAAGCTTGTCATATTTATTATTATTTGGAGTCAGACTTCCGTTCTGAGCACCCACTGATGTGATGTATTCAAATATTGGTTGCGTGCTTTGGAATTAATGTGATCTACGTTAACGAGTGATGGCTCACTATGCATGTGTTAAGGAAATCGTTGTATCACCCTTTCTTCCGAGTAATTAAACATGCGCACGTAAAAATATTCCGATGGATGCGTGTGATGATATAATATTTTTTCTGTATTCCATGCCTGCCCCCACGAAGTCGTAGCAGACAAATTTGTTTAAAAGAGGCACACACTTCAACTTACAATGTAAATTGAGCGCTTAAACTATGTACGTTCTTCGGTAATTATAAAAATTGAAATAGATTTTTGACTCAGTTTGTCTCAAGACTCCACACTTACCGTTTACTGTGAGAAACAACCAAGGACGAAGACGTGCACTTGCCTTGAACGGCAGCGTGAGTTATTTCGGGTGCAGAGACAGACGGTTATATTTCAGGTGCTGTTGCAGGGCGGAGCGGATCTTCCTTTCCTCGGGTAAAATTTTATTTCAGGTTTATGGCATGCACTTTTTGTGTATTTTTGGGCAACATAACCTATACCCATTTCTTCATAATTTCCAAACCGGAACTAACGAATATTGAAAGGCAGGTTTTGCTTACAATTAGTTAAAGTTTCACAAATAATTGATTCATGCGTTAAAGCTAAGGTTTAGCTTGCTGCTTTTCTTGTTTAAAGGTTTCACAGTTAAATATAAGTTTCACTTCTTGAGTTTCCGTTTATGAGGCCTTGTTCTCTAGCTGGCGTTGCTTGGACCACCCAGAAGCGTTTGTGATTCCCGTAGGGAGTAGAACTCTACTTTCTATTCCGGAAACCCAACACGGCCTTCGAGGCAAACGATACAGAAACATATACCACCTCTATTCGTCTGGCTGCTTTGTGTTGAACGGCAGAAACGTGCCGAGGTAAAAGTGAACAGACAGATGAATCTAACTTCCGTATTTTGGATCCCCTGGAGCTATGCGATGGAGGCCTCTTCCAGCTGTTTATTAAGGTTCACCTACACTGGTGTGTCACCGAAAAGAATCGCGCCTCTGAATAAACCATTTCCCCGCTACATATTTCCTCTAAACAGGTGGATCGTTATCCTGCTGGTTTCTTTAGATAACAATTATCTATAAAACTACAGAATTACTACCGTTTCTGCTCGGTGCCCCGTAGGCTTAGCAAAATAAATTCAACTTACCTCTGCGAAACGCACATTCGACTCTCCTCAACCATGTAAAACGAACGACCCTGCGAACAAAATGTTTAACATTTAGGCCTTTCAGCCAATCAGACGTACACACCACAAGCACACCTTTTGTATTTGCCTCTTCTTTCATGATAGAAAAGCATTTTAGGGTGGTACCTCTTATCTGACGCTCTACAGCTGCAATGCTCAGAAAAGTTCCACTGGCACTGTAGGAAATCAAAGATCATCAGCCCTGGGAGTATCTTAGAGAAATGTTGCCCGGCTACATCTCTATTAAATCCAGCAGGTGTCCTTGTTCACCCTACCAACATGAAATTTCCACACGAAGCTGCAGCTGTCTTCTGTGTCGGCCTTGAACTAGCCCTGGCCTCGAAAACAATAAGTCACAAACTGAATGAAATTCACGGGGACATTCCATTTCGAGACACAGTACAACAACCAGGCAAAAATACTTCATTGTTCGAAGTAAATACACTCCTGGAAATTGAAATAAGAACACCGTGAATTCATTGTCCCAGGAAGGGGAAACTTTATTGACACATTCCTGGGGTCAGATACATCACATGATCACACTGACAGAACCACAGGCACATAGACACAGGCAACAGAGCATGCACAATGTCGGCACTAGTACAGTGTATATCCACCTTTCGCAGCAATGCAGGCTGCTATTCTCCCATGGAGACGATCGTAGAGATGCTGGATGTAGTCCTGTGGAACGGCTTGCCATGCCATTTCCACCTGGCGCCTCAGTTGGACCAGCGTTCGTGCTGGACGTGCAGACCGCGTGAGACGACGCTTCATCCAGTCCCAAACATGCTCAATGGGGGACAGATCCGGAGATCTTGCTGGCCAGGGTAGTTGACTTACACCTTCTAGAGCACGTTGGGTGGCACGGGATACATGCGGACGTGCATTGTCCTGTTGGAACAGCAAGTTCCCTTGCCGGTCTAGGAATGGTAGAACGATGGGTTCGATGACGGTTTGGATGTACCGTGCACTATTCAGTGTCCCCTCGACGATCACCAGTGGTGTACGGCCAGTGTAGGAGATCGCTCCCCACACCATGATGCCGGGTGTTGGCCCTGTGTGCCTCGGTCGTATGCAGTCCTGATTGTGGCGCTCACCTGCACGGCGCCAAACACGCATACGACCATCGTTGGCACCAAGGCAGAAGCGACTCTCATCGCTGAAGACGACACGTCTCCATTCGTCCCTCCATTCACGCCTGTCGCGACACCACTGGAGGCGGGCTGCACGATGTTGGGGCGTGAGCGGAAGACGGCCTAACGGTGTGCGGGACCGTAGCCCAGCTTCATGGAGACGGTTGCGAATGGTCCTCGCCGATACCCCAGGAGCAACAGTGTCCCTAATTTGCTGGGAAGTGGCGGTGCGGTCCCCTACGGCACTGCGTAGGATCCTACGGTCTTGGCGTGCATCCGTGCGTCGCTGCGGTCCGGTCCCAGGTCGACGGGCACGTGCACCTTCCGCCGACCACTGGCGACAACATCGATGTACTGTGGAGACCTCACGCCCCACGTGTTGAGCAATTCGGCGGTACGTCCACCCGGCCTCCCGCATGCCCACTATACGCCCTCGCTCAAAGTCCGTCAACTGCACATACGGTTCACGTCCACGCTGTCGCGGCATGCTATCAGTGTTAAAGACTGCGATGGAGCTCCGTATGCCACGGCAAACTGGCTGACACTGACGGCGGCGGTGCACAAATGCTGCGCAGCTAGCGCCATTCGACGGCCAACACCGCGGTTCCTGGTGTGTCCGCTGTGCCGTGCGTGTGATCATTGCTTGTACAGCCCTCTCGCTGTGTCCGGAGCAAGTATGGTGGGTCTGACACACCGGTGTCAATGTGTTCTTTTTTCCATTTCCAGGAGTGTACACGTCTTACTGGCACAATGGCTAAATACAGCCAAATTTCGGTTTAAAATCGCTATTCATAGCAATCAGTTTTACAACCCAGCTTCATCTAACAATTGTGTGCCTGAAATGTATGTTTTGAGACATTCATCTTAA
Organism: Schistocerca serialis cubense; assembly: GCF_023864345.2. Classification (NCBI taxonomy): domain Eukaryota; kingdom Metazoa; phylum Arthropoda; class Insecta; order Orthoptera; family Acrididae; genus Schistocerca; species Schistocerca serialis. Next base: position 300,676,867 of record NC_064641.1, read on the forward strand.
TAATTGGTTGTCTAGGGTATCCAGAGAGGAAATCTAGGAAGAAATGACTGTCAGAAGGACTGATACAAACATATAGAAAAGTGAAATCTACCTTCGGTGATACTGAAAGGAAGAGTGACAATATTAAGAGTACAAGCCGGCCGAAGTGGCCGTGCGGTTAAAGGCGCTGCAGTCTGGAACCGCAAGACCGCTACGGTCGCAGGTTCGAATCCTGCCTCGGGCATGGATGTTTGTGATGTCCTTAGGTTAGTTAGGTTTGACTAGTTCTAAGTTCTAGGGGACTAATGACCTCAGCAGTTGAGTCCCATAGTGCTCAGAGCCATTTGAACCATTTTTTTTAAGAGTACAACTGGAATTCCAATACGAAACACAGAGCAGAGAGCGCGTAGATTGAAAGAGAGCACTGAAAGCCTCTACATGGGAAAGAATTGCCTGAAGACATGACAAAAGAACAAACTGGAGCCAAATGGGAGACATATGGGATCCAGTATTAGCCAGAACTGAACAGGGCTTTGGAACACTTAAAATCAAAAAGGCAGGGGAGAGAGAGAATATTCTATTGGAATATCTAAAATCATCGAGGGAGGTGGCAACCAAACGACTATTTCGGTAAGTCTGCAGGCTCTAGGAGAGTCGTGACGTACCATCAGACATTCGAAAAAAATATCATCCGCATGATTCCGAAGATAGCAAAGGCAGGTAAGTGTGAAAGCTATAGCGCTATCAGCCCATGCATCCAACCAACTGACAAGGATAATATAAAGAAAAAAATCGAAAAGAAAATTTAGGAACCGTTGGATGACTGTCAGCCTTTAGGAGAGGTAAAGGCACCAAGGAGGTAGTTCTGACGTTGCGCTTGATGTTGGAAGAAAGACACGTTAGTAAGATTTGTCGATATAGAAAAAGCAAAAGCATTCGACAATGTCAAATGGTGCAAGGTGTTCGAAATTTGGAGAAGATTAGGAGTAAGCCATAGGGAAATACGAGTGTTATACGATATGAACTAGAACCAAGAGGGGAAAATAAGACCAGAGGACAAAGAACGAAGTGCTCTGAATAAAAAGGGTATAAGGTAGGGACACAAGCTCTCGCCCCTGCTATTCAAACTATACGTCGAAGAAGCAATGACGGAAAGAAAAGAAAAATTCAGGAGTGGGCTTAAAATGCACGATGAAAGCATATGAATCGCTGGTGACGTCCTCAGCGAAAGTAAAGAGGAATTACAGAATCTGTTTAATGGCATGAACTGTATAATGAGTGCAGAATAAGGATTGAAAGTAAACTGAAAACAAGTAATGAGAAGTGTCAGAAATGAGAATAGCGAGAAAATTGGTAGACGAAGTTACGGAATTATTCTACCTCGGAAGCAAAATAACCCATGATGGACGAAGCAGGGAGAACATAAAAAGTAGTCTAGCGTAGGCAAGGATGATATTCCTGCCCGAGACGTGTTAAAAATAAGCCTTAACATGACGAAGGAATCTCTGAGAATGCGCGTTTGGAGCACAGCATTATATGAAGTGAATCATTGGGGTGGGGAAAATAGGAACTGAGGGACTCGAATCGTTTCAGATGTGGTGCTACAGAAGAATTTTGAAAATTAGGTTTACTGATAAGATCAGGAAAGAGAAGGTTCTCCGCAGAATCGGTGAGGAAAGGAATATGTGGAAAACACTGAGGAGAAGAAGGGACGGGATGATAGTATGTGTGTTAAGACATCAGGAAATAGCCTTCACGATGCTAGAGGAAGCTGTAGAGAGTAAAAGCTATAGGGGAAAAACACATATCTGAACACAACCAGCAAATAATCGAGTACGTAGGATGCACGAGCTACTCTGAGATGGAAAGGCTGACATAGGAGAGGAATTAGTGGCGGCTCGAGCCAAACCAGACAGAAGACTGAAAAAGAGGTATTTTCAGCTGAGGTCAAAACTAAAGCTGAATTTGAGCGGGAGAGCGGGAGCGGGAGAGGGAGAGGGAGAGAGAGAGAGAGAGAGAGAGAGAGAGAGAGAGAGAGAGAGAGAGAGAGAGGGGGGGGGAGGCTGAAAGGCATTGGGTTCAGAGCCACATTGACAAGATCAAGTTGGAAAGAGTCCACAGAACCTACTTATACCGGGACGTAATGATGACGTGGTGTATGAAAGCATGCGTGTGTGAACAGAAAGAGATCAGTACACTGACAATACTTTTTTGCGTGTTTAATTTATGTGGGTTGTGGTGACAAACTGCTCTGTAGTGTAGTCTGAGGTATACGTTAGGTTATAAAGTGAAAATTTGATTGCGATTTGGTGAAGCAACCGGGTGATGGTACAAAATAGTAGTTGTGGTGACAGAGATTTGTAACGTAATCTGGAACCTAGGTTAGGTTGAAAAGTGACAGTCTGGTTGTGAATTGGTGTAGTCATAGCGAAAGACTCATTTACTCAGCGAGGATGTTGGTAGTCTCATTTTCAAAGGAACCATACTGGAATTTGCCTTGTAATCAGGCTGGCCGAATGGGAATCTGAAACACTGTCTTCTCAAAAGCGACTTCACCATGCGCATCCAGGTTCCGTATATGCAAAACACACAACGGGTAGAAATACTGGCATTCTATTTGCTGCCGGTGTGTAATATTATCACCTATGGCCTTACTGCACAGGACTTCACACATTCTGATACACTACGTGTAGAGACACACTGCTCGTCCAAAAACTTACAACGCTGATTCTGTTCCTAG